>NC_088797.1:68290816-68601182 GCF_011386835.1 Chrysemys picta bellii | reverse complement strand
AAGGAGTGTCGGCCTCCCAAAACTAATCCCCAGAATGGCCAGGAGGAGATGCCATTCCAACAGTCAGTAGAGCGCCCCATCACAGGGCACAACAATAACAGGGACAGCACTGGTTTGCAAACGCACAGAACTTTCCAGAGTCACCACTGAACTTGTGTCTGGCAAGGGAACATTTGGTTCTCAATGGGCCTGGGTCACAGGCAGTGTGGCTTGGCCCTGCAGAGCTTCATTCTGCACTACAGGGAACTGACATGGGTTTGCAGGTTCTGCCAGGCACCCAGTAGCTCTGATAAGGAGATGTTAGTCTGAGCATTGCCCATGCCTGCCGTCGAACCTGTTCCTTCTCTTATTTGTTTGGGCTTCTCAGACTGCCCAGAATGGGGCATGGGTGGTCAGGCCTAGTGGTTTGAGTTGGAGTCAGAGGCCAGGAACAGCAATGACAGAGCCGCAACCGGGAACCAGGAGTCAGAAGAGTCAAGAACCAAGAAAGGGAGTCAGGCAGTCACAGGAGCAATTAAACCTGGGGGGTGGAAGCATTGAACAGCCAGCAACCGGCTGCTGGGCTTAAGAGCACACCCACTGGCTGTCTTCAACCAATCAGTCAGGCAGGTCAGCCAATCAAGTAGTTCTGCTGTAACCCATCTGGGCTCTAGATTAGTCTCCAGGCAAACTGCTAGTCCCAGACTGAGCTGCAGGCTCTCGTTCCTGACTGCTGTGAAGTGTAGTGTCTTTCCGTATCTGTCACCTGGTATGTAAATCAAAGTTGTTCTGCATGTTGTGGCATTTACAGAAAATTGGAAATGCAGTTATTTGTGAAATGTTAATATTTAGGTAAGAAATTCATTCCTGAGGAAAGTGGACCAGTAACTCTGGTTCTTTTATTAACAGGCAGACCTGCTGTGGGGCTCAAACATGTTATGGACAAGGGGGCAAATTCTGCTCTCATTTATACCACATGTGGGCCTACTGAATGCAGGTCAGGGCAAAACTTGGCTCATAATATATTTGAGAAGATGCTGATAGTTTACTACTTCAGTTTCTCCAGGCATGCAATTGGGGATTGGCAATCATGGCATCTTGAAAGAAGGTCACCCCAATTGTTGCTATGCCAAAAGGGACATTTTCTTTTGAGCATGTTAGCAAAGTTATTCAGAACTCAAATTGGTCCTTGTCAGACTTGATGATATAAAGAGCCCCCACAGCAAAAACACAAGGACCGTTTCTGCACAGCTTTAGCATTAAATGAAGCCAAGGCTCAGGTTATCGTGAAATAACAACCTAGTGCCATTAGCATCTTTGAGCAGGAAGTTCTCAGGACAGCGAGCCATTGTTTCCTAGGGAAACATAATATATTGCCTGCATGAAATCTCACATTGTTTATTGTGAAATGAATATGCACTTCACCTGGGTCAGCTTAGCACAGAAGCATTTATAGGGATATTAAAGCAACTGCTGGCATCTGATCCCTGTGTAAGTCAACAATCTCACAACAGCCAGTTTAAATATTGGGATAAAACTAGGTTGTCCATGAACTAAAGATTTCAAACAATCACATTGCTGAAACTCCATTTCCATAGTAAATTCTTTCCCTTGATTTTTACCTTCCTATTCCCTTCAAGAACTAAAAGACACCCTTTTTTATTAGTAAAAAGACACAAAAAATTGAAAGAGGGACATCAAAATCTTCCCATTAGACTCAGATCACATTGTTCCCAAATACTCGACACTGAACTAGATAGTACTATACAGGGATATTTAGAAGTCATCCACTACTCAAACAAGCGTCTCTCTTTCACTCACTCTCTGTCTAGGGAATATTTATTTCTCATGGGGTAGAATTATTATGTTTGATTTGGCAGTACTGTGGAAGCATCACATGGCTTATAATGAAGGCCCAGAGTGCTGTTACTATTATTGGTAGCCGGTTATGTCATCAAAATGTTCTCACATGTCAAGAGCAGGTGTCCACACTGCTCTACTATAAATAAAAGCATTTTTTAGCCAGGATTGTGATTTAAAATGAAAGTAGCAGCAAGCAAGCAATTCTTCGTAAGAGCATGCAGACAGAGCAAGACAATTGATTAGGAATGATTTTAGTTTATCTAAGAAAAAAGGCAAAAATACATTGTAAAGACAGACAATTCAGCACAATGCAGAACACGTTATAGTTAACGGAGTATCATAAAAGCGTGAGCATTCTGGGACGCTGCTAGGAGATTAAAGTGCTCTATGAAGAGTATCAGAGTAGCAGCCGTGTTAGTCTGTATCCGCAAAAAGAAGAACAGGAGGACTTGTGGCACCTTAGAGACTAACAAATTTATTAGAGCATAAGCTTTCGTGGACTACAGCCCACTTCTTCGGATGCATCCGAAGAAGTGGGCTGTAGTCCACGAAAGCTTATGCTCTAATAAATTTGTTAGTCTCTAAGGTGCCACAAGTCCTCCTGTTCTTCTTTTTATGAAGAGTATGCTAACACACTCTGGGGGCATGTTCTAGGAGGAGTAAATCAGGAGAAAATAATAGCTAACTTGAACCTTCCCTCAAAATTTGAACCAAGCCCTAACTTTTTTTAAGGTTTGAAAAAAAGGTTCTGTTTATGTTTTCATTGATTCCAGCAGCAGAAGCACCGAGATGCCAAAAGAGGGCTGTTTTTGCAGTTTTTAATAGGTGGCACCCTGCAACTTATTCATAATCAGCCTCAAACCTACCCCACAGGGGCCTGAATTCATCTTGCAATGAGCCCTGGAATACTCCTGTGTACCTTTTAGGCTCCAGGTCTAAACACATGAGGTTGTACAGCATAGGGAGACAAAGGGACACTATGCCAGTGTGTTACAGCTGGATTCAGGGGAGTAGCAATGTCATCCTCATCTCACATTTTCTCTGAGATTTTGGAGTGACTAGGAAGCAATTGCCCCTTCTATAGAGGAAACCATGAAGCCCCTACAGCACGGGAACAAATCTACACAGACACACCCCTAGAGCCCTGACCAGGGGTGTTCTATCTGCTACCCAAGATCCATAAACCTGGAAATCCTGGACGCCCTATTATCTCAGGCATTGGCACTCTTACAGCAGGATTATCTGGCTATTTGGACTCTCTCCTCAGACCCTACACTACCAGCGCTCCTAGCTATCTTCGAGACACCACCGACTTCCTGAGGAAACTACAATGCATTGGTGATCTTCCTGAAAACACCATCCTGGCCGCCATGGATGTAGGAGCTCTTTACAACAATATTCCACACCAGGATGGACTACAAGCTGCCAGGATCAGTATCCCTGATGAGGCCACAGCACACCTGGTGGCTGAGCTTTGTGACTTTGTCCTCACCCACAACCATTTCAGACATTGATGACATCTTCATCATATGGGCCCACGGGAAGGAGGCCCTTGAAGAATTCCACCTGGATTTTAACAATTTCCACCCCGCCATCAACCTCAGCGTGGATCAGTCCACACAGGAGATCCACTTCCTGGACACTACAGTGCAAATAAGTGATGGTCACATAAGCACCACCCTTTACCAGAAACCTACTGACCGCTATACTTACCTACATGCCTCCAGCTTCCACCCAGGACACATCACACGATCCGTTGTCTACAGCCAAGCCCTAAGATACAACCGCATTTGCTCCAATCCCTCAGACAGAGACAAACACCTACAAGATCTCTATTAAGCATTCTTAAACTACAATACCCACCTGGGGAAGTAAGGAAACAGATTGACAGAGTGAGACGGGTACCCAGAAGTCACCTACTACAGGACAGGCCCAACAAGGAAAATAACAGAACACCACTGGCCATCACGTACAGCCCCCAGCTGAAAACACTCCAGCGCATCATCAGCGATCTACAACCTATCCTGGAAAACGGTCCCCCACTCTCACAGGCCTTGGGAGGCAGGCCAATCCTCACTTACAAACAGCCCCCCAACCTGAAGCAAATACTCACCAACAACTACACACAACACCACAGAAACACCAACTCAGGAACCAATCCCTGTAACAAACCCCATTGTCTTCTCTGTCCCCATATCTACTCTAGCGACACCATAATAGGACCCAACTACACTAGGCACACTATCAGAGGCTCATTCACCTGCACAACTACTAATGTGATATATGCCATCATGTGCCAGCAATGCCCCTCTGCCATGTACATTGGCCAAACCAGACAGTCTCTACATAAAAGGATAAATGGACACAAATCAGACATCAGGAATGGTAACATACAAAAGCCAGTAGGAGAACACTTCAATCTCCCTGGACACTCAATAGCAGATTTAAAAGTAGCCATTCTTCAACAAAAAAACCCTTCAAAAACAGACTTCAAAGAGAAACTGCAGAGCTACAATTCATTTGCAAACTTAACACCATCAATTTGGGCTTGAATAGGGACTGGGAGTGGCTGGCTCATTACAAAAGCAATTTTCCATCTCTTGGTATTGACACCTCCTCATCAATTATTGGGAGTGGATCACATCCACCCTGACTGAATTGGCCTTCTACATTGGTTCTCCACTTTTAAGGTAACTCCCTTCTCTTCATGTGCCAATATATATTTATGCCTGTATCTGTAATTTTCACTCCATGCGTCTGAAGAAGTGGATTTTTACCCACAAAAGCTTATGCCCAATAAATCTATTAGTCTTTAAGGTGCCACCGGACTCCTCATTGTTTTTATGAAGCCCCTTTAACACCCACACATATATTTACATAGCACAGTAGAAGAGGGACAGTTACTGTTCCCTACAGGCAGCTGATACTTAGTGCTACCTTCTCCTAAGGTTTGTGCAGGGTCTAGTGTGCCAAAAATGACAAGCTAGACCAGGGGTCGGCAACCTTTCAGAAGTGGTGTGCCGAGTCTTCATTTATTCACTCTGATTTAAGGTTTCGCGTGCCAGTAATACATTTTAACATTTTTAGAATGTCTCTTTCTAAAAGTCTATAATATATAACTACACTATTGTTGTATGTAAAGTAAATAAGGTTTTTAAAATGTTTTAGAAGCTTCATTTAAAATTAAATTAAAATGCAGAGCCCCCTGGCCAGGACCCGGGCAGTGTGAGTGCCACTGAAAATCAGCTCACATGCCGCCTTCGGCACACGCGCCATAGGTTGCCTACCCCTGAGCTAGAAAGGGAAGTCCTATATTTCATATTTCATGGTTGTTGTTGAGTCCTCAGGGGCTTCATTTCCATTGCATCACATCTTATGGAACACATGCCATGCATTTCTCCCACTGCTCTGTGTACAGAGGGGTTTAGAGAGGAGGGTTCCGAGCGGCCAGCCTCCTAAAGAAACAAGAAAAAGGAGCAATCACCCCTGAGCATCAAAGGAGGGGCCACTCAAGCCCAGGAAGGAGAAGAGGCTGCCAGCGATCCCTGAAGACAGAAGAGACAAGCAAGAGGTTCTTGGTGGTTTGCTGGTGAGGTGGGGAAATGCAAAGGGGTGTTGTGGGGAGAGCCCAGGATTCTTTTGTAAATGTGCGTTCATTGATTTTAAAACTAGCAGCAATCTTGCAGTGTCTGGTTGGATTCCACCCCCTTGCAAACTAAACTTCAGGATTCAGTTCTTAAAACTGAAGACCAGATCATCAACTGATGTAAAGAAGAGTAGCTCATTTGACATGAGTGCAGCAATACAAATGTGTACCAGTTGAGGTTCTGGCCCCTCATCTCTGTGAAGTTCACGCAACACTCATGCATTCTGGTGTCAACAGAGGGGTATTTATGTGCCTCATTCCCTGCACACGCAGATGACAGCTACATAATATTACCATTTTCTCCCCATTTCTCACCACAATAACATTTTCACTCATTTTTCATGTCACATCAGCAACACTATGCCCACATTCTGGCTGGTTATTCAGGTTTCCACTGCATGCTTGTTATTACATCTGACCTGTTAGATCCTTTCTATGACACAACCCTAACAACACAAAACTGATTTACAAGATAACAAAGAGAGTTCATGATCATGATCTGAACCATATAAATAAAGTCCATTTGAATTAATGAATTTAAGGCTGGGACAGGGGCAGCATGGATTTATAGTCCTATGAATTGGCATCTTTTATTGGGTCCATAAGAAGCAGTGAAATCTTTCTAGTGTGCCTCGCCCATTGTTCTCTGCCCTGGCCTGGAATAACTATTTCTACTGGAAAGAGAGGATTTCATTCTCCATCTTTGTTTAGTCTTTGGTCTGAGCACTGAGACTGCAAACAAAGGGGGCTAGTTGTGGGGGTGGCATTTGTAATGTACACAAACCCCTAAGGAAATGGACAGACACCACCAACTCATTTCACATAGGCCATCACACAGAAATGATTATTTCAGTCACTAGTCTCAAGCAGCATGTGAACCAGGGACTAAGAAGCACAACGTCCTATCACCTGTTTACTTAGTCATTCAGTCCCTAGTATAAATACCAGGGCCAATTTGTGCCCAGCACATGGCGAAGAGTTCAAAGAGTTCACCAGCTTGTGCCCTATGGAGGAACTGGGCAAAGTGGCAGACCGTGCCCTCCCCGAAGAGCAAAGATTGTTTGTGGTTAGCACTTTGAAGTTAGCAGGTGTGCAGCACTTCTCCCCAAAGGGCCATATTTTGGAGTTTAATGTATCCACCCTACACCCACCCACATCCCGTATCATTTGAAAGCTTATTTTATGTATCAGATAAGGTCTGATGTAAACTGGTCAAGTGGTGCCATAAGCCTGGGAGGTGAGATGAAACAAGGGCACTCAGAATGAGAGTGTCATTTTTTGCACAGTTCCAGAAACACGGTGACCAGACTATGACAGAATACTAGCTGTAGGATGCTGCCCTTTTAGGAAATTCCACAACGGAAAATATCACAAGCTTAATTGGAATCCGCTAACCTGCTCTGGCAGGGATTGTGGACACTTGGGGGAAATGAGTGGGCTAATGAGATAATTAGCTCAATCAAGGGAAGATATGTAACTGGAACAAGGGGAGTTGCCCAGAGAGTGAGGTGGGTGTGGTAGAGGAAGCTGGATGGAAGGCTCCACCTGACACATGCCTGTGCTATGCTGTGCAATGCCCAGAACCTGGGGAAAAGAAACGGTGTGTATGTTGTGAGTGGCAGACTAGGCAAAAGGACTAGGTAGCTGAGGGAGTATTACCCTATGACTACAGTTTTACAGTTTAAGTTAATTTCAGCACCTTAACGTGGTGTTTGTTGGTCAAATCTACCAGACAATAAAAGTATTAAGATTCCTTTTTATTGGTTTTGCATGGGTAAGTTTCCCGCCCAGAAATGATGGAGCTCTTTAGCATGTGGTAGTGGTAAGTAATGCTACCAATATACTTTGGGAATATCACCTCTACAGTGTGTGAAGTTACAGTATAAAGGTATGGAGGATACAAGCCCCTTAAAGCTTACATCAAAGAGAGACTCTCCACAAACTTTGAAAAATATGTGATTTGTCAAGAAAAATCAAAAGAATGCAAATTTGTCAAAAGCCACCAATGCTGGACAGATTTCTGTGATGCTGACAGCAGAAGCCAGAAGAGATGAACTCTAGTTTAGAGTATTGCTATCACCTCATCTATCACTGGGATTACTTTCAGAAATACACAAGCAAGTTAAATGTGGCTCATGTCTGAGTTGTACTGAGCACAGGAAAGAAAACAGACTCTGAATCTGATCAGATGGCTTCATGTTCACCTGCTTCTATAGACACCAGACCAAAACACATCTTCCAGTGACTGGTCCTGTTGGATTGTTTGCTTGAGGGGGGAAAAAGCCAAACACACACACAAGACAGCAAGAAACATTATAAAAAAGATAGGTTGCTCTCAGATAAGGAGACAACAAAAATGATATGACACGTTGCACAGAATATCTGTGGAAGACTTGATTGCTAAGGATGGAGGTTATCACTCAATGTGCCTTTCTCTCTACTTGAGTAAAATGAATCTTAAAGCAAAATCATTTAGTTTTGCAACAATACAGTCACCTTATGGGACTGCATGCTATCAGATGATTGTACACCTAGACAATGAACTTATGTATGACAATAAGGCACTTCTGTCCAAGCTGCTCCAAGGATACAAAGCCTACTTCCTTCAGATGTAATGTGACAGGGTAGGGTCCCACTCGTGTCTCTTTTCAAGTTACAGACAGCTCAGCCACCTTCTTCTGGTGAGCACCTCGTGTGGTTTATTTCTGGGTCCTTCCCCCGCACCTGCCCTTATAGACTTGTGCAGCCCTGTATTTGCAGTGACACACAATCCTTAGCTGCCTTGGGGGTAAGG
Organism: Chrysemys picta bellii; assembly: GCF_011386835.1. Classification (NCBI taxonomy): domain Eukaryota; kingdom Metazoa; phylum Chordata; order Testudines; family Emydidae; genus Chrysemys; species Chrysemys picta. The sequence goes on along the minus strand of NC_088797.1, from coordinate 68,592,900 downwards.
GGGGAAAGACAGTAGGATCTTCCCCCTGGGAGATCTCTCTAGGCTCTGACTCTGAAAGTCTCTCTACCCCTTTGCATTTCCTTCCTCTGTCTTTTCTATTTTCTGCCCAATGGGCTCCTCTGCCTGTCCCAATCCATCAGTTAGGCACAGCTCTTCTTAGTCAGGTCTACTCTAGAGTAATTCATTTGAGTTGCAGTGATCAGAGTGCTGGATCAGCTACTGTTGCACACCACTGTCACAGGTAGAAACTGCAAACTATTTCAGTAGCAAGTTACAGGCAAGGTTAGAAAAACACTATCGTTCTGAAATTTCATTCCATGCACAGTATGAACAAGACAAGTCTACCATTGTTCTATGCAGTGCAACATTAGCTGATGCTATCAGAACTGCTAGCAATCTGCATTAGGAACTTAATGTGACGTTGAACTCCATATGCTTTATGAAAATATGCTTGGAATGTAAATATAATGTGACTGAAATATGCTTTATGCAAAAGGTCTCTTGTAAGGTATCATTACAAAGCGTATAATTTACTGAGTGTGTTCATCCTATTTGTATGTATGTATCATTCTTAAATATCTAAAACTAGAAATATGAAGTTAACTCTGAGGTCCTATTGTAATTATGCAAAGTGTGGGCCATTAATGGTGGTTTAGAATCTTGATGGCTCCCATTGACTAGGAGAATTGGCTGTAAATGGCTCTGTTGACCTGAAAGCCTTCCTTTGTATGTGAAGTGGATAATGAAGAATGAGGTCTTACAGGACATGTGACCAGGTCACATGATACTGCAATCCATCTTAAACCTGGTGCTTCTCCATTTAGGAGGAGGGGTAGGGTCCCAGTGAGACAAAAGATTCCACCTTATGCCAAAGATATAAAAGGGGGTAGAACAGAACAAAGGGTAATTCCCTGTCATGTGAAATCCCCTGCTTTTCATCTAAGATGCCTGCTGGAACTAACAAGAACTGTACCAGGGAAAGAAGCTTATTGGAACATCTCTGAGGGTGAGTTTTACCTGTATTCAGTTTCTTAAATAAATTAGGCTTAGACGTGTGTGTTTTGTTTAATTTTTCTTGGTAACTTACTTTGTTCTGTCTGTTATTAGTTGAAACCACTTAAATCCTACTTTTTATATTTAATAACATCACTTTTGTTTATTAATTAACCCAGTTAAGTGATTAATACCTGGGGGAGCAAACAGCTGTGCATCTCTCTCTATCAGTGTTATCAAGGGCGGACAATTTGAGTTTACCCTGTATAAGCAATATATAGGATTTATTTGGGGTTTGGATTTATTTGGGGTTTGGATCCCATTGGGAACTGGGTGTCTGGGTGCTGGAGATAGGTGTCTTGGTGAGCAGTTTTTGGTTAAAGTCTGCAGCTTTGGGGACTTGGACAAGACCTGGGTCTGTGTTGCAGCAGGCTAGCGTGTCTGGCTCAACAAGGCAGGGATCTGGAGTCCCAAGCAGGGAAAACTGGCTCAGAAACGGGCTCAGGTGACAATCCCAAGGGGGTCTCTGGGACCGAACCCATCACACTTAAGTCATCTAAATGTTTTGTGGATGTTTTGTTCTGGCGAGTGAGCCTGACAAACAGTTTTCAAATGAACAAGTGGTTTTAAACAGTTTTCAAATGAACAAGTGGTTTTATACAATGCTGCTTCAATCTTTTGGTCTGAAATAGCCAAAATGAAAACCTCAGAATGTTATCCAATGTCAAGTGGATCGTAGATTACAGAGGTCAGCTACTTGTGTCACAGTTGGTGCAGGAGTTTATCTTTTGGTTGATCCTTTGTTGGGGAGGAGTAAATGTGGTTTCTGCAAAGGGAAATCATGCCTCACCAGTGTATTAGAATTCTTTGAGGGTATCAACAAGCATGTGGATAAGAGTGATCCAGTTGATATAGTGTACTTGGATTTTTAGAAAGCCTTTGATAAGGTCCCTCATCAAAGTCTCCTAAGCAAAGTAAGCAGTCATGGGATAAGAGGGGTGGCCCTCTCATGGACTAGTAACTGATTAAAAGATAGGAAACAAAGGGTAGGAATAAACAGTCAGTTTTTCCAGTGGGGAAAAGTAAAGAGCAGAGTCACCCAAGGATCTGGCCTGCAACCTGTGCTGTTCAGCATATTCATTAATGATCTTGAAAAGCAGGGCAAGTAAAGTGGCAAAATATGCAGATAATACAAAATTACTCAAGATAATTAAGTCCAGAGCTGTGAAAAGTCACAAAGGGATTTCACTAAACTGGGTTACTGGGCAACAAAATGGCAGATGAAATTCAGTGCTGATTATGCAAAGCAATGTCAGTTGGAAAACATATTCCCAAATATACATATGTAATGCTGGGGTCTAAATTAGCTGTTGCCACTCAAAAAAGTTCTTGGAGTCACTGTGGATAGTTCTCTGAAGACATTCACTCAACATGCGACTGCAGTCGAAAAAATCTAACAGAAGGTTAGGAACCATTATGAAAAGGAGAGAGAATAAGACAGTAAATATAATAATACCACTGTATAAATCTGTGGTATGTCCACACCTTGAATATCGAGTGCCATTTTGGTCACTCCATCTCAAAGAAGATATTAGAATTGGAGAAGGTACAGAGAAGGGCAACAAAAATGATTAGGGGTATGGAACAGCTTCCATATGAGGAGAGATTAAAAAGACTGGGACTGTTCATCTTGGAAAAAGGATGAATGAGGGAGGATATAATAGAGGTCTATAAAACCATGAATGGTGTGCAGCAAATGAATAGGGGAGTGTTATGTGAAAGAGTAAACAACAATAACTAGGGGTCACCTGATGAAATTAATAGGCAGCATTAATTAATACTAACATAAGGAAGTACTTCACACAACACACAGTCAACCTGTAAAACTTGTTGCCAGAAATGTTGTGAAGGACAAAATTATAAGTGGGTTCAAAAAAAGAATGAGATAAGTTCATGGAGGTTAGGTCCATGAATGGCTATTAGCCAAGATGGTCAAGGATGCAATCCCATTTTCTGGGTGTCCCTAACTTCTGATTGCCAGAAGCTAGGACTTAACAACAAGGGATTGGTCACTCAATAATTGCCATGTTCTGTCATTGCCTCTGAAGCATCTGGCACTGGCCACTCTCAGAAGAGAGGATACTGAACTAGATACTGGACCATTGGTCTGACCTAGGATGGCTGTTCTTATGATAGATAAAGAAGCATATAATTCAGCCAGGATTGATTATCATCTTTCAGAAGACATGCAAAGAAGATGTCTCTCTACTGTGGAGTGCATAATATGTAACAGTTCAAAAATTATCACACATCTGTGCATAAGCCTTATTGCACATCTACATCTCACAGTTTAATTGACACACGTTACACCTTCATAGATTCTGCATTTATTATGATGAGCTGAGGCAGTTCATCACTAGTGCTGCCAAAACTGAAGTAGAAAGACTCCAGGGAGGTGTGTCATTTCCATATGAAACTGTACCACTTCATGCTGGTGGAAATCTCATCCATGAAGGAGATAATATAGACATCAACATAGAGACCAACGATGGAAAGAATACCTTCCATTCAATAGCTAGAGTGGTAATACAAGGACAGCCTGCTGATAGTCCAGCATCACAAGAAATATCACTGAAGCATGGGAAAGAAAATTCACTTACTCTCACAGGGCAATTAGAGTCTCTTTTGTAGTGTCTGTAATCAGAACAATCTCTGCACAGAACTGTGTTCATGCCAAGGCAATGAAGACAGTGGTAACCCACATACTCTTGACAGAGATCCTAATGATGAACATGATAATGACATTGACTAGAAATGGCACCGGCATTATTACATTTCAATGATACCTGTGCAAATTTATTATTAGATTTTGTTTTACCTTTAGATTGTTGTTATGATCCTTTAAAGTCACAAAGAAATCCAATTTTATGTCTTAAATGCATAGTCATTAAACTAACAGAAACAAATGCAGATATTTCCAAGTGGTCATTTCAATGAGGCGATGGTGTCACTGTTTATCCCCATGTCTATGGTATTAGCAGCACTTGTTGACAGCTCCACATCACACCTCATCTTAAAGTAGACCTAAGCTTTCAAATGATGTGCATGTGTGTAGAGAGGGTACAATAAGTTGACCAAATTGGTGGTATCTGCCACTCACCTATAGCAAGTCAGAGTAACACCCTGTCCCTCCCATGCCAGCTAGTAGAATAGAATTGAGAGAAAGTTGGAATTTCCATCCCATGGGAAATCCTAATATGTCAACATTGTTTTGTTCTGAATCGTGATGAAATGTTGAAATATCAACATTTTTGCAGAACAAAGAGTTCCAAACAACTCAATTCAGACATGACCAAACATTTTGGCATTTTTGATAGAGATGAATCCAAAATCTAAGTGTTTGTTTTGTTGAACTGACCTGAAACACTTCATTTTGAATCAGTTCCGCATTAAAATGCATTTCCATATTGGTGCATTTTGCCTTATGGGATCTGTATTTGGATTGCTGGCCCAAAAGAAAATATTTTGTTTCCATGTTCCCAATGGCAAATTGAAAATTTTCAGCAAAAATCAATGTTTGACCATGCAAAATTTTACAGAAACTGCCTTTTCCATCATAAAATCAGCCCAGTGGCAAATTCCCAACCAGCTCTTCTGTAGAGTTAATGGGGCTTTAACATAAGCACATGATGGGCACTTCCAAAGAATTGCTCAATACGTAGTCAAAGAGCGCAGAGGATGAATGAGTATTCCCCTAATACTGGCCTAACAGCTAAAATTCAGTGCTAAAATAAAATGAATGTGTAAAAAGAATAAAACCCATCATTAAATGGCCGTTTTCACTCAGACAAAAGAGAGAGGGTATAATAGAAATCTGTTGCTGTGCTCTTACTCCTTTGCTATGAAATACTCATAATAGTATTTAGAGAGCTATGTATTTTTTTCCTATCTCAGCACTGAGATATACTTAACATCCCCACCCCAACATGCACACACATAAAACCCCCCAATTCTAATTGTTTTTTATTCTATTTAGAATTGCATTTTCATGTAATCTTTAAAACAAAACAAAACACCAAACGTTAACAGAGAGGAGCAAAGAAAAGCCCACATTCTTTTTGGATGCATTAAAAGACAGCTTCCGTCAAACTTTCAACACTCCACAATTAGGCTCAAGTAAGTTGCAATTCTGAACTGGGGTGGGGGCGGGGGTAACAAACATCCCATTTTGCAGATCTGAGGTCTTCCTGAGCTGAATAAAATTCTGCTACAAAACAAAAACTGTGAAAAGAGAAGTGGTGGTGGAGTGGGGTGCATAAAAAGTCAGTCTGGAGTTTTATGCTTAATCTTTCCAGACCTTAAATCAATTAATTATTCCCCATATTTGGAGGCTTGCACAGACTTGGCAAAGTGGGAAGCTCCTTTTCTTTCTTTAGTTTAATTTAAAAGAATTGGAAGCCCCAAATCTTCTTTTCAACCTCCTACTCTCTAGAACCCCAACCCAAATCTGCCCACATGCACCTATCTCTGGAAGTCTGTAGACCTAGGATTTCCTTTCTGCAGACCTCAGCAAATCTGCAGGGTGGAGTGACTGGTGAAAGCCGGGGGCTTGTGAGGGAGGAGATTAGAAGGTTATCTGCCCCCTTTCTATAGGCCCCAAACTTTGCAGATGGGGATAATCCAAAGCAAGCCTACCTAGGGTTACCATATTTCAGCAAGCAAAAAAGAGGACGGGAGGAGCCCCGCCCTAGCCCCGCCCCTGCCCCTCCCACTTCCCGCCCCCCCAGAACCCCCAACCCTCCCCCCGTTCCTTGTCCCCTGACTGCCCCCTCCTGGGACCCCTGCCCCTAACTGCCCCCCAGGACTCCACTCCCTATCTAAGCCTCCCTGCCTCTTGTCCCCTGTCTGCACCAACCCTTATCCACACCCCCACACCCAGACAGACCCCTGGGACTCCCACGCCCCATCCAACCACTCCCCACCCCCTGACAGCCCCCCCCAGAACTCCCAACCCATCTAAACCCCTCTGCTCCCTGTCCCCTGACTGCTCCGATCCCTCTCCCCACTCCTGCCCCCTGACAGCTCCCCCCCAGAACTTCCAGTCCCCCACCCCCCCGCTCCTTGTCCCCTGACTGCCCCCTCCTGGGACCCCTGCTCCTAACTGCCCTCCAGAACCCCACCCCCTACCTAAGACTCCCTGTTCCTTGTCCCCTAACTGCCCCCTCCTAAGACCCCCCCAACTGCCCCCCAGGACCCTACCCCCTACCTGTACCCTGACTGCCCAAAACTTTCTCCACTTCCCCCCAAAAGCCCCCCCCGTTTCTTGACTGCCCCCTCCAGAACCTCCCTGCCCCTTCTCCTGCCCCCTGGCCCCCTTACCCTGCTGCTCAGAACAGGGTGTTGGGCTCTGTGCCAGCCGGACACGTGGCTTAGCTCCCCAGCACAACAAAACCTGGTCCCTGGCCCTGCACAGTGCTGCCGGACCGGGCTGCAGGGGAGAGCTGCCCTTGTATCAGCACAAAGTGCTCTTGCTCCCGTTTTGCTACGCTGCATGGCAGAAACCGCTCCCAGTTGCAAAAGGGGAGGGCTGCACTTTGTGCTGATACACTTGCTCAGAATGCAGGGCGGATCCGGCTCCTCTACAGCTGCTCCTGAGTCCAGTCCGGGACTTTCCTGCAGCCCTCCCACCCCCTCGCTCTGCTCTGCCGGGGGAGGGGGGAAATCCCGGACATTTTGAGTGCTTTACAAATTCCCCCCGGACGCTATTTTTAGTACAAAAAGGAGGACATGTCCGGGTAAATCCGGACGAATGGTAACCCTAAGCCTACCCCCGCCCCATTCTGCTCCCCCTGCTTGCAAGATTTTGGAAGTTATGCATTTCCTGCAAACTTTTTGCAGATTATTTTTTTAAATGAAAGCTTAGGCCTCCAGCAGTCCTTTGATATCCCATATGAAGCTCACCTTCCCTAACAATGTTATTAAAAACAACAACTTTGGCCATTTGATTTTAACCAGCTAAATTATCCTGAGCACAAGACCTCTGCTATTGAGTAGAGAGTCCAATAAGGTAGGTTGTGTCATTCGTCTTCTTTCAATTTATTTTACTACACAGTGACAAAAAAATTCAGAACTCTTTTTAAAGCTCTAGGATGTCATAATTTAATAACCACATGTCTGATTCCCTTCCAATTTTCTTCAAAAATTCTACCTTTGATCCAGCTCTCACCTACCAATTTTGAGGCCCCTATAGTTCTTTTTGAAGGGACAAGGGAACAAAATAAGGCTTCAAATGGAAACTCAGCTGTAACCTTAACCATTTAGTAACTGCTCTCACTCCACAATCTCCGTGCAAGGATTCATTCTAATGCACAAGTAATTCAAGCACAAGATTTTGCACTATGCAAATACTTGAAAATTATTATCAGTCCTAAACATCTAGGACCTCAATATAAATACCTTGGACATGATAGATGAGATAGAGAGGATGGATGGACAAACAGGCAACAAAATGATTATTATTTGCAATCTGATGATCTTGAGTTGGTAGTGTTTTCTCCATGAAGCAGATACAGATTTAACTAGATAACCTTGCTATTGATTGGGTGAAAACCATAGGAAGCAGTTCACAATGTGCCCAATCCAAAGTCCACTGAAGTCAATGGGAGTGTTTCTATTGACATTAATGGATTTTGGATCAGACTCTATCAGAGCATCTCAAGGAAGCAATTTAGTTTAGCGTGCAGATAATGTTTCCTTAAATAGACAAAAAGTTGAGAGCTGTGGGTGGGACAAAGAAATGGTTTGATAGCTGGATGTGCAGAACAACAATACAATCTATACCATCAACTTCTCTTCACCGTAGGCCCAGTCCAAAACCCATTTAAAAAAAATCTATGGGAAAGCCTCCACTGACTTCAGTGGACTTTCGAACTATTCATAGTGTCACAAGAATCTAGAGCAGAAGCAAATGTTACTGTATTATTATTTAAAAGAATGCTTATGACACTGTAGGCTTACAGTGTTTGTGTAAAGCACTGTGTAAGCCATGTTCCTTGCACAGATGAGCTTCCAATTTAAAAGAGACAATATAATACAATGAACAATTGAAACACTGTACCATTCAGCACTAGTCACTCCTTGGTTCTGGCTAATTTACAGGAGATCTGAGCTCACAGTGAAGTTTTTCGTAGTGCCACAAGGTCTGGCGATCGCTGGTTCATTTTTCCTCTCTTGCTCTGACTAGTAAATAGAGAGAGAGGCAAATCCTAGCTTCCCGCCCAAAGACACAGCCTTGCTTCTACAGTCTTAAAGGACTGCCAGTGGAGCAGACCCATTGTGCTTCTGCTGTGTGATTTGGTGGGAGAAGGTGACTTGTGCTTCTCAAGGGGGCACCACAGAGCACAGCTCCAGGAGGACACCTGTGCCCTAGTATAACTCACACTAGGAGAATGTAGGCCTTTGCTCCTCTCTTCTGGCTGGGCCACATAAAGCTTGAGACCCCTATCTAGCAAAGCACTGAGACATGGATTTAACTTTGAAGTCAGTGGGATCACTCATGTGTCTATAGTTAAACATGTGCTCAAAAGCTATGTTGAATAAGGGGTCTTAGTACCATAGCTCAAGCAGTAGCAACTCATGCTTTTTCATGTGAGATATCCTCATCCGCACCAACAGCTCAAGCTGCACTGGCTATACTAGCCTACAAGGGGTTTGGAGAGGTACAGCAGGCTAAGGATAGGGATGTCAGTACTGGATCCATGACTGTGGATCCATGCCAATCACAACCCCTGCAGGGAAAGGATGGTGAAGCAGCTGCATAGTCGGTTTCTGGGTGCTCTTTGATGTGAGAGAATGCCTGCCCCACCCCTTGTCTGTCCCAGGGCCTTCTGTAGAACTTCCGAGTGCACAACCCATATGTGACGGGTTGGATCACAGAAATCCCTTTGGGAACTGCCAACTGATGTGCCAAGACTACTTCTGCCCCTGCTTTCCCTGCCAGCTTGGGATTCCAGCACCCTGTCTTGTTGAGCCAGACACACCAGTCTGCTCCAACACAGACCCTGGGTCTGAACTCACGTGCCCCGAAGCTGCAGACTTAACTGAAAGCAACTTAAGAAGTGTTCCTGTCTTTAACACTCAGATGCCCAACTCCCAAAGGGGTCCAAACCCAAAATAAATCTGTTTTACCCTGTATAAAGCTTATACAGGGTAAACTCATAAATTGTTCGCCCTCTGTAACACTGATAGAGAGATATGCACAGCTGTTTGCCCCCCCAGGTATTAATACATACTCTGGGTTAATTAATAAGTAAAAAGTGATTTTATTAAATACAGAAAGTAGGATTTAAGTGGTTCCAAGTAATAACAGATAGAACAAAATGAATTACTAAGTAAAATAAAATAAAAAACGCAAGTCTGAGTCTAATACAGTAAGAAGACTGAATACAGATAAAACCTCACTCACAGTGGTGTTCCAGTATGCTTCCTTTTACAGACTAGTCTCCTTCTAGTCTGGGTCCAGCAATCACTCACACCACCTGTAGTTACTGTCCTTTGTTCCAGTTTCTTTCAGATATCCTTGGGGGTGGAGAGGCTATCTCTTGAGCCAGCTGAAGACAAAATGGAGGGGTCTCCCAGGGGTTTAAGTAGACTTTCTGTTGTGGGTGGAGACCCCCTCCTCTCTCCTATGCAAATTCCAATTCCAAGATGGAGTTTTGCAGTCACATGGGCAAGTCACATGTCCATGCATGACTGAGTTTCTTACCAGCCAAGCCACATTCCTGGGAAAGCTCCAATGTAGATTGGCATCTTCAAGTTCATTGTTGACTTAAGTGGTTCTTGATTGGGCACTTAATTTGCACATTCCTTTCTCAAGAAGCTGACCAAATGCTTTACTAAGCCTACTTAGAAATCAAGCAAGTATACAGCCAATATTCCTAACTTCAAGTACAAAAATGATACGTGCATACAAATAGGAGGAATGTATTCAGTAGATCATAACCTTTACAGAGATATGTTACATGGCATATGTAGCATAAAACATATTCCAGTTATGTCACATATACATTCATAAGCATATTTCCATAAAGCCTTATGGGGTGCACCGTCACACCATACACCTGGGTTATGCATATGATCCCAAAATTGACCTGGTTATTGTAGGATAATACATGGCTATAAAACAAAGATGCACATAGCGAGAGAAGTCTACCATATTAGGGTTGCTTTGAGAAATATGCTTTTGTTATCCAGCACATACATTCAACACACAACTGTTCTTGACTTTCACTTAGGAATATATCATCCTTGTTGCCGCAGTTTCCTTAATGAAAAACCAAGAAAAGTTATTCAACTATAAGTCACGGGGGACCTCTAATTGCACTAAGGCTTGGTCTACACTAAACCCCCAAATCGAACTAAGGTACGCAACTTCAGCTACGTGAATAACGTAGCTGAAGTTCGAAGTACCTTAGTTCGAACTTACCTCGGTCCATACGTGGCAGGCAGGCTCCCCCGTCGACTCCGCGGTACTCCTCTCGCCGAGCTGGAGTACCGCAGTCGACGGCGAGCACTTCCGGGTTCGACTTATCGCGTCCAGACAAGACGCAATAAGTCGAACCCAGAAGTTCGATTGCCAGCCGCCGAACTAGCGGCTGGGTATAGACGTACCCTAAGAAAGTTTTTGATGACCCACATGAGAATTTGCATTCAGGCTTTTTGGATATGTCATCAGTCTTGAATCTTCTCTGAACAGTTGTGCTCCTCACTGTTTTAATTGTTAACTGTTATTTTGGAGGTTTAGTTTACTCATTACTCATTTTTTTAAACTGCTCTGTGTCTAAATACACTTTGTCTCATAGTAATTAACAAAGCTGACTAAACTTTATTCACAACCTGCTGAGTTTCATGTTCTGATTCTTCTAGTGTTGTGTTTATGTGACTGTAATTGTGTCAGAGTTGCAGCTTCTGGGTTGGTTGCTTTGGTGTTTTTGTTTGTTTGTAATCACAATGAGGATCCGGTTGGTTCCTTATTACCCTATAAAAGGCTACACGATCAGGCCCAGGTGTTAAATCTGTGGCTGTGCACTGTTTAGACAGCTGATGTGTTTCACCCCAGATGCATCACATCAGCATCATGTAGACTCCCTTTTTGGAGTGTCAGGAAAGCATTTTTCACTGAAGGTGGGAATGTCGTTGCATTACAGTTTTTATTATGCAAAGCTGCACCTTAAAGACAAGGTCCATAAATTCCCCGGAACTTCCCTCTTACGGTCCCCACAAATTGATCACAATATATTAGACCACATTAACTGCAGGTCAAGTTTCACATTTCAAAAAATTCTACAGGCAGCAGAGAATAATCAATAGATCTGGCATGAAACATTTGCCCAGAAACATGGCATAATTGGCTTTCACCACAAAAGATAGCTAAGTCTGTTTGGTTACATGATGAGATTTGTTTTACATTTTCTTAAGTCATCTCATATCCTGCTTTTTCCAAGGCTGTCTTCTTGCCTCTTATAGCTACTTAATAATTTGTTTCTTCAGTCTGCAAAATTCAAGGTAAACCTAAGGTCAGACTCAAGGCACATGGTTTGTAAATAAATGTAGCTGAGCATATGTGGGCAAAATATAGATCTGAAGCATTTCATATTGACAACTGGGCTCAGAACCTTTTGCTACACACAAAAATGGCTAAGTTCACAAGCTGGCAATTGCAAATCGTCCCATCACTCAGGATGGATTTGCCCTTGCATTCAGAGTTCAATGTAATTAATGTGAATGCCACAGTCTATGAAGAAGCTACTAGAAGGGCAATTTGTGTTATAAAGGATTAATCTTCAGCAGAAAGTTTAAAGGTACCACATCTCCTGCAGGTCAGTATGCAGTATTACACTTGTTGATGACAAAGGCTGGTCATAAAATAAGGGACTCGTTTCCACTACAAATTTCAAAACACAATGAAAATTTTTCATTTTATTCAAAAAATTTTCCAAATTTTTTCTGAAGAAACAATTATGAATGAAAAATCTTCACTTTCAGTCAAATTCAATGGGATCAAAATGGAAATGTTTGTTATTGGATCGTCCCCCCCAGCTAAAAATAATAATAATATTGGAGGTCAATTTCACCCTATATAAGCAGCCATAGTTTGGTAACAGCTACTACTTCTCAATGGAACTTTTACGTATTTTACAGCATGTTGTCTGTATTGAAATATGTGTTTAGCTACAACTGGCAGTTGCTGCTCTTAAGAAAATACTCTCTCCTTTTATTATATGTATTGTGGTAGGGCCTAGGAGTGCCAGTCATACACTGGAACCTCATTGTGCTGGGGCTGTACAAACACAGAAGAAAAAGATGGATCCTGCTCAGAGGATTAGTAACATAAATTTTTTTGAATTATCTTCTCTCTTCTTGGTACATGAATAATGTGGCAAATTCAACCATCAACACAGAATCTGGCAGTATGTAAACTTGCCTACCTGTATCTTTTGTGATCTCTATGAAAGAGAAATCCTCTAAAAGGTTGTTTCTCTTGGGTTCTGATTTTATGTTATGGGGTTTCATTTTGTTCCATGTTTCATAAACACATGGATTTACCAACGCACTCAATGTTGGCCTACATCTGCTATCACTGGAGCCAATGGGAGATTTACTTACAACTTCAATGAGAGAATAGTAAGGCTAAATGCTACAGCTGGTCAGAGAAATTTAAAGTTTTCTATTTTGATGTTTTTCATTTGATTTCATTTTAGTTTTAAAAGGGACAACATTTTCATGAAAGTATATCCCACTGTTTAACCAAATTGCCTGAGCACTTTCGAAAATTCCACCCTATAAGCATTGTGTCCCTCTATCTGGGAATAGGAGAGTTCTGCACGATTTCCTATCTCCTATCATCCAGACAAAACCTTTTCTTTCAGCACATTCCTCCAGCAAAAAAATCAAGAGATATAAGCAGATGAAAATGGAAAATAATCCTGGGGGTCTTTTTTTCCTCCTAACCAGCATATTTTATAAGTGTAAGTATACTGCATGGTGATTTATATTCTAAGGCCTGTTTCACAGAAATGGGATTCTGGATAGTAAATGAAAGATGTTGATTTGTTACTGGAACAAACCTTGCAATTTATCCTTCTTCCTGGTCTCTTAAGATATACCTTGAGAGATAAAATAAAGGGCATTTTCCAGGCAGTAAATTAATTTGTATCAGCGTACGGCTAAGAATTCACTGAATCCAAAATTTGCTTTCCAAATGGACTTTGATTTTCATAAGACAATGAGGTCAAGAGGGATTATTTTGTTTTGGTCCCAAAGAAATTGGTATCCAAATAGTTCCATATAGACAGTTTTCTTTAGAGATTGTGTACATGAATGCATGCTTAGTGAATGTCCAAAGATTAACTGAGTTTTTATTGTTTCTGGTTTATTCAACATCTTACTAAGATGAAGAATGAGGATCTACAATATAATGGCCTGATCCTACTCCTATTGCAGTCACTGGGAGTTTTGCCATTGAATTCAGTGGGAGCAGAAGCAGGCCATCAATAAAGATGTGAAATAGAGCTGTCAGTGCATCTTGAAATTCACCTGATCATTAATGTAAAACGGACAGACAATGACGAGGAATGCTTAACCTTACATCCATTCAGACTCCCTGTACTGCCACTTACTAGCACGTGTAAGAATCATGGACCTGATTTTGCTCTCACATCAGTGTAATTCAGGTGTAATTCCACTGAAGTAAATGGAGTCACACTGGGTAAAAGCATTGAATATGAAAGGAGAAAAAGTATTTAAAAAAAACTGTTTCAATTTTCAAGTGATTTTTAGTAACAGTGAAAAATGCCTGACTGATATATCATCAGTGCAAAATGAAGTCCTCCTTATACTTTTGGGGAAAAGGAAGAGCACAAACAGCAGTTGTGTAAACCTTCCTTACACTTCCCAACTCACATGCCTCAGGCTTCTTCTGTTGAGACCATCTCCTCTATCAGTATGCCCATTTAGGGGCTGATCCTGCAGTCCAAGAATATGAATGAGCCCTCAGTCCCTCATCTCTCTTCTGGCACTGCTAACAAGAATCCCACCTGCAGCTGTAGTTTTAGTGGGGGAGAGTATGGACACTTGGCCATTAGAAACTGGAGTCGGGGATCCAATTGTTTTCACATTTTGGTTATTCTTTGCAATTTCATCACAGGGCTTATTGTAGCCCCACATGGAACTTAAGTAATTGCATCCCCTCTTAAATTATCTCAAGCCTATTCACCAATTGGAAGATCATTCTTGGTCTAGGGGATCATGATTAATTAGTTGTGAGTATCAGATATCTAGAATTAAGATACATTGGTCGGTTTTGACTGGATATACAGGTGACATGGCTTTTTTCTGTTCCCTGAATGGATGAGCATAACTCTAAGAATCAGGTTTCTGGTGCAAATACTTAAGTTTACAAATTCAAAATTCACTGATTCTCATTTGTACTAATGCCCCTTTACAACCTTCTGGCAGTAGAATGGAACAAGTGGTGTAAAAGTAAATGATTATCTCCCCTGCTCTGTCTGAACATAGTCTAAAATTCACTTAACATTTGCTGTTTTGTTCATTAAGATTCTTTCCAGCAAACTCATTGATGAGAATGGGCACAAAAAAACCACTAAAGGGATGTGAACACAGTCAAGGGAAATTAGATGTAATATCTGAATGACTATGTAAATAGATTTAATATCCAGTTTTAGGTCCCTTTACATGGCCAGGGAGGTGTAAAGGGGACATAGTGCACATGAGAATCAGACCCAATTCTGTCTAGTTGCTCTCTAGCTATCAGTTACAAGCTGAAATACCTGTAACTTGGCTATACACAGCTGTACGCATGCTATCGCAGGACCATCTGCAGAACAGGCTGCATGCCAGCTGCTTGACCAGGGGAGTTGGCAGAGGAATGAGACAGGAGAGAAAGTCTGCAGCATTTTTATAAGGCTTGGAACTGGAATTACAGGTCAGCTGAAGCATGAAGTTTGATTTCTAACTAGAGTGTCTCAAGAGGCTTAGTTTACCTGATCTCTGAGCTTGGCAAATGAGGTCTTCCTAGCCTGTGGACCTGAATCTTCACTGTTTTACCCCATCTTTGTCCCTGTGTGACTCTGCTGGCTTCAGGGAGTTATGCCAGCATAAAATTGGTGGATAATCAGGGATCTAGAATCTGATCCATTATTGCCCTACACCTTGTGCAGTCAATTTACTTCAGTGCGAAGTGAGCATGAAATGCTACCTACTCCGAATGGGAATGTTTTACATCCACCTTACACTTTTGTAAAGGCTTGACATGGGGCAGAGCAAGAGAGAATCTAACTCCAGGTGCTCTCATCATCAAGCAGATGGCCCCAGATGTTCATAGCTGGGAAATGGTGGCGGGTTTTTCTCCATGGAAATCATTGACAAGGGAACTCACTTCCCCACAGCTGGATTAACAGAGGACAAACCTGTTTATGTTCAGGCTACAAGGGAGATACTGTTTAATTGCCCTCGGTCTGCTGAAGGGGGAAGTTGGAATGTTGTGCTGATCTGTTTAGTGTTACGTAGAGGGGTTATTGCTAATGTGTATTTAAATGTTAAAGCCCGGGAGTGGCCTACATACACAATAAAGCCTTTCCCAATTGTGCGCCCCTTGCACAGGGGGCAGGCACACTTGGAAGAGACTGTTCCATGCCACAGTGAAATCTGGCTAACACATGCTGCAAAGGGGTGGCGGGCACATTAACAGCAATCCCCCGCAGCACTGGGGAAAACAGTGCCTCAAAAGACAGCACAAGACACCTCCTGATGTTCCCCTTGGGGGTAGTAGAGCTCCACGTTCAGGGCCGGCTCCAGGGTTTTTGCCGCCCCAAGCAGCGCAAAAAAAAAAAAAAAGCCACAATTGCGATCTGCGGCGGCAATTCGGCAGGAAGTCCTTCACTCCAAGTGGGAGTGAGGGACCGTCTGCCAAATTGCCGCTGAATAGCTGGATGTGCCGCCCCTCTCCGGAATGGCCGCCCCAAGCACCTGCTTGACAAGCTGATGCCTGGAGCCGGCCCTGTCCACGTTGACCCCTACTGGGGGCTAAGCCTAACAAGCCCCTCATGTTTGTGTGCCTAGGGATACTATGATAGGCAGCCTGTATACGCTGAAATAAATAACTCTGTTCTAAATGGCTGGACTTGTCAATAAACCCCAAGCTCAAGCCTCAGGTCACTGGTTGGACTAATTTTCAGTTCACAGCGTCCTACCTAACCTCCAAAGGAAAACAATTCTTTCCAACCAAGATCCTGACCCTTCACGGTGGGCTCCTTCAGCCAATAAAAACAGCATGCAGCTGCAGTTTTAATGCCTGGTGAAGTGGATTGCAGAGCTGCTACCCTGAGCTCTTCAGCAGAGATTTAGCATCAGCAGAGACCAGGCTAGCATCTACCAGCCACCCTTCATCTTGCCCTGCTCCACTCTACCACTGCTTAGGCGCTCATTCCTTTATAACCTCAGAGGGGGTGCCAGCTGTCTCCTGAGAGCAGAAGAACAGGCAGAGAAACATCAGTTTACAGGTAGCCTTGTGTGCTGAGCTCGCTCCTGAAAAATAGGATTTTGTTTAGCACAACTCGTCTCTTTCAGGAGCCTTCACTTTGCTGCTGCTGCAGCTGAAAAGCGATGATGGTTTTTGAAGTGACACAAGGGATCTGACTTCTCAGCAGCACCACATTTTCAATTATATGACTGCTCTGGGGACTATACCCCTAATGCTGAGGAAATATGGAATGATGCAATCCAATCTTTCTGAAGATATCTTTCCAATTCCTATAGGCAGCACACACTCCAGCCAAGCTGGATCAAATGTATTTTGAAGTAATGTCAGCTAACTTTTTTTAATGCACTCCCGAGGCTTCTGAGCTTAAAAGACCTTTGTTTGCCAGATGTTTGCTTCCAAACTTTTAAAGTGGTCGATAACACTTTTTTGCTATTTAAGAAATGCGTTATAGTTAACAACCCTCCAAACAGTCTAATGTATTTTCATGTAGGATTTAGCCATAATAGGTATTAGAGATATTTCTGGCTCAGGGTCTGCACTCTCCCTGAAACTGTGCTATTAAAATTAAAGTGAACTTTTAGACTCAATCAAGGGAGACACAAAGAATTCAAGTGATCTCTCTCTATATTTTCCTCCAACAGTAAGTTTGCTTTTTTTGAGTCGAAACAAAAATAAAAATCTTATACAATCAGGAAAGTATTCAAAACGCATAACAAATAATTGCTCCATGACAAAGTAAAATTGTTCTCCAGTGTGGGTCCCTCAACAGCAGTCTTTTTTAAAAAAAAAAAAAAAAAGCCAAATAAAAGGAACAGATGTTAACATACTCCTGCCAAAATTGCCGTGAGCCCTTGTAGTCAGAACTAGTAACTGAGCTGAGATGACACCATGGCACGGTTTAATTCCAAAACTAACAAACACACGAAGGAAACAATTAAACAGTAAAGTCCACAGGACAAACACTGGGATAATTGGTGGATCTGACTTTTATACATTTCTTTAAGCTGCACTGTCAAAGTCATCTTTGCCTTGCTATTGTTAGAAATGGTCATTGTTGTAACAAATCCCCTCCCTCCAAGTCTAAACTGATTTTTGCCTGGACAAAATAGGCTATTGTCTTAAAACTATCAAGACATTTCTAGGTAGTTTCTGGGCCAAGTTCTGCCCTCAGTTCCACCCCTGGAACGCCATTGGCTTCAATAAGATTTTGGGGGTGCATTTAAGATCAGAATTTGGCCTCCAGCCATTCAGCAAAGGTCTCAGAACATGGTAGCAATCCAGTAAAGGATCAGGTGTGGCATGTAAAACCAGTGTTTTTTAAACTCCTGTCTTCAAAGCACAGTCTCGCTCTTCTGAAAACTGACTCTGCTAATCTCACATTGCAGAACTTCTTGTTTGTTCCAGATGAACAGTATACACGTGAAAATATGTTTTTACTAACTAACTGCCCAGCCAACTCAAGCTGAGGTCTGTGAATTAAGCTGGGTGTTTACCCGCTCATGTGTCATTGCCAGTTATAAAAGAGATTCCACAGGCCAAGCCAGGGTCATGGCACAGAGCTATGCCAGTAGACATTTTACTGTAGCTCTCCCATCGTCACTTGCACCAGTGGAGCTGGGAGAATACCACAGCCAGTGTGGGAGACTTTCAGAACCACCACATTATAGATAATTGAAGACATAGCTACGCATTCCCACCATTTTCAATACGTGCACAAGAGTTACTGATTGAAACTCAGTAAATGATTCTGCTGATGGTATATTATCACAATATATTGATTCTAGCTCACTCCCTCTTAGCTGTTTTAACTCTGCAGTATTACAGCAGCAAAAAACATGAAAAATTTTCTTTATCACTTAAGTCAGCAGAACTGACTCTGATTACAAACAGGGAGCAGATCAATTAAGAGAGAAGGTGCTATTTTTACAGTCACTTTTTGGAGCAAAAACCTCATGCTTTAAGCCCTAATTCATTCAGATAAGAGGAATGTCCTGGTCCATTTCAGCTCAAAATCTAAAATTATTAAGAAATAGGAAAACTTTAGTAAGCTTCCCCAGCTCTAGATTTTTAATAATTGAGGTTTATGTTTAAAGTACCAATAGTTCTTGTACTCTGCAGCAGAAGAATTTGTTCTTGGCCAGAAAAACTAAATCCAAATATAATGGAGAATGGCACAATTGTCCCAAAATTACCATCTGCAGCTCACGATGCACATTGTACCTCTTTGCCAAAGCCGACCCCAAGGAACCCAAGAAGACTGGGAAAAGGTAACAGGCACCAAAAAAAGCAACCCTCAGTTAACAGTGAAGCAGGACAAAGTAACCAGCCAGCCCTTTGGCAGTTCCTTGGCTTCATCGCCCCTAATTAAAAGCAAACCATGTTATTTTTAGGATTTGAAAAAGTCTGGTTAGCACCCCCTTCCATTATTCACTCATCCCGTAGCTTCTCTCTCTCTCCATGTCTCAGTGCTCTCTCTCTCCTTGTGACTCTGCCCGCCAGCTAGATTACTATGTAATCCCCCCTTCTGGGGTATCAAAGTCCCTCTGGACCAGCTGTCCAATTGCTGACTCCAGCAATTCTGTGCCACTTCCCAGTGGCAGATAGGGGAACCTGGGCTCGCCTGCTACTCCGGGTTCCTGTCCAGAGACTTTACAATCAGCAGCCAAAGTCTAAACAATCTCTACCATTCTTTCACTGGGCTGCTTCCTACTCTGCCTCCCACTGGCTTTCTCCTCCCCCTTTTTGGGTAAACCCTTCCCTCAGAGCTAGGATCCTAGGGCTTTTCCCTCTCTAAACCTAGAGAGCAACTACCACCTGGCACTCTTCAGCCTTTTCTGCTGCAAACTTCCTGACTTTATACCTTAGCCAGCTTCTCCTCCAGCTGGGCTTTTATCAGCCATTAGTCATTTTCAGGCAAGCCAGACTTTCCACCAGGTGTAGCCTATAAGGTTAACTGACCTTATCTGCACCACTTTAACCCCTTCAGGGTGGGGTGAACATCCCATCACACTCTCCTTAGACTTGGCTAGCCTGTCCACTTCCTTGTTCTTTTCTGGATGCACCATTTCTGAAATGCAATAAGAAAAAAGATGTTGTGGACTATTCAAACAAAAGGGTCTCTGGCAGTACAGGAGAGCATCATTATAGAGCCTGATCTTGTCCCAGCCCAGTTTCATGACTCAGAGAGGTTCCTGTAATTCAGTCATGGTCCCGAAGGCTCAGTATGCTAATCCAAACGGCACCGCCAAACCTTAGGGAGGCTCACTTCTCGCTTATAGGGATCTCTCCTTGCAAACGGTAATTGCTAGAAACCCTGTGGAGTCTTCGGTCATTAGTAACCTGCCCGGCACCCTGATATAGCAGTTTACAATATTCTTAATACTAAAAGCAATGGATTCCCATTATTATAAGAAGCGGGTGTGGGGGGAAACTTCACCCTGTAGTTAAATGAAAGCCATACATTCTGCGAGGTTTACAATGACTGTCTTTACATTAGAAGAGCCAGTGGATGATGGTCAGTTGGTTGTTTAAGAATGAGCAAAGCCGGCTTCATCTCAGTTAGTATTCCTCTAACCACAAACCACTTTTGTTCTTGTATCTGAACGGAAAGAGGGGAAGAGTTAAGCAAGTCAGCTTGAAGATTTGTCTAGAAAATTTGCATCCCTTAATTTAGAGGATAGGATTTAATGGTATGTGGAGTAAGAATGAACTCTGGATGTCTGGTGCAAGCTGTTTCTAGACACCCTTAGCCAGGAAATGGGCTTCCTGAACTGACAGTGCAGTGAAAGGTTGAAAACATTTTTATTGTACATCGCTCAAATAGCCTGGGAATGCTTTTTATTAAAAGGTCTCTCTAAAATCCTAGGACCAACATGGCTACAACAATAGTGCACATAGCTCTTGTGTAGCACTTTCCCCCATCAAACCTCAAAACACTTGACAAAAGTGTACCATTATCACCATTTTAGAGATGGGGAAACCGAGGCCCAAAGATACAATGAGACTTTCCTGAGGTCAGCCATTAGGGCCAGTGACAGAACCAGGAACTGAATCTTAGTACAGGCCCTATCCATTGGACCACCTTGCCTCTCCGGGAGAAGAAGAGAAACCTTGCAACTTGCTGGGGGAAAACAGTAGAAAAAAACACTGCCAAAAAATGTTGATAAAAATTGCCATTAGTCCTGTTCCTTCTCCCATAATGGTTCTGAAAATGGAAGGAAAATTAGCTCATTTTCCTGTTTTCTCTCTCTTACAAGAGGTTATGAGAGAATGTTATGGGTGATAATCTTAAAAAAATAATAATCAGGCAATGGGAGTGTGCAGAGAAAAACTAGGAACAGCTCCCTCCCCTCCCCCAACCACACACAAAGTGTCCATACAATTTCAAAGACTGAGCAGAAGGCAGTGGCTGAGACTGTGATTATGATAGCAGCACTAGAGGCAGGAGCTAGTTGAAGATAAGGTCTTCACTCCTTGTAGCAGGCACTGATTTTCCCTTCCCTTCTCCCATTACGGAGAGCCATTGCCTATACTGCTGATAGCACTATATTTAATCCCCTTCCCTTCCAATCCTTCCTCATTTGTTGCTATGTGTTTATAGAGGAAGCTATTTTGTTATGTTTTTATTATAGCGCATTTGTTTTTATTCTGTTGTTCAGTGCTCTACCTGCTTTGGCAGTGGAGTGGGATGAAAAAACATGAATTAGTTATGTACAATACATAATTGTCCAATATTGACAAAACGCTCATTCTAATAGCCCATCAGCATCACTGTGCTTCATTCTAGCATGGTGAAATTCACCCAGGAAAAAGCCGATGTGCCACTCGAGCCCTCAAGTTAAAAGGGGGCTAAAGTGGCACACAGATCCTGGTTTCCAGGAAACTCAGACTTGAGACTGTAATCTCCGCCATCAAGCCTGCTACCCGTGGGCAAGCTAGCCCCTGCATCTGCATTGAGTTCCTGCTGGAGTCATCAGGGCTCTGTGCCGTTTGTGCAGAACGAGCTGCAGGATCAGGGGCCTAAAAGTTGTCTGAAAGTTTCCAGAGTACTTTACCAAGTAACTAGTGCATAAAGTAATATATATTTCCAGGAGATGCCCCTCCATTTGAACATACATGACTTTGCTCTTACAAGCAGCATTTTATGCACTAAAATTGGTTTTATAATTGAAAATTCTTCCACTGACTTGTGCTGCTGTTAGACTTTTGCAAACTGTGTGCTCAGATGTTAATCTCCAAAAAAGGCAGGTACAGTTGTTGGCGTGTGCACAGTTGTAAATACCCAAAAGGAGAGCAGGTTGAAGCCCCTTTGAAAAGCAGGCCCATCACAAGCAATAAAATAGCCACACTTATCATAAATATGCAGGCATCCCATCCCCGCTCCCAAGTCCAGACATCCCTACACCCTTCCAAACACATTTGATTTATCTCTTACTGCATCCTGTTGCACTGTATGTACAGAACACACACACACATATAAAAATATATATAAATCTTTTGATATAGAAAAATCTCTCCAAAGAAGGCATCCTGTAGCCTGTAAATCAATTTATTTTAATCTAATCTTCATCTGTAATGGTTTTCTTGGCTGCAGCCATCAAGGACACATCTTGGCAGGTGGGAAAGAATGAAAACATATAACATATAATAGTTTCCAGTTTCCAGTATGGCAATGCCTGCAAAACCCATGAAATATGACTGAGCCTTGGAACTGACCCCTGATGTAAGCTGAGATCTGCACAGATGAGAACTCACTAAAATATGAACATAAAGATGTCAAAAACTCCTTAAAACCTTTAAAATAATTGAAGCAAAGTCACAAAAGTGAACTTCTCCTTCAAAAGACAAGGAGAAGCTGAAGTGGAATTTCTTCATCTAAACAACCCAGTTGTGAGGCAAGTCTGAGCCAACTTTCTATTTTGTCAGACTTTCCCTTTTACCCACAGAACACCATTTTTTCTTCAACTTCTCTTTTTATGGGCTCTATTTTGGGGCTTAAAAAATATTGTCGCTGTGGTGCAATACTGGCAAAAATATCACTAAAGTACTAAAGTATGAGTCAGCCTGGTGGCATATTGATTGTGCTCTTGACAATCCAGTGGAGTGGCTGAGTGTCGTCTTTAGCTAGCCATGGCAGTGTGCAGAGCACAAGGTGCTTAGATGGGTAGCGAGTGCAGTAAGGCTTCTGAAGATGGGGTATGCAAGGGTTAGCTTGAAAAAAGCACATTCATGGGGTACAGTAGTTAAAGCAGTATAATGACCTAAAGGTATGGGGAGCAAATGAAGATCTGCAATGTTTTAACTTGGTGTTTCAATGGAGGAATGTGTTGTCACTCAATAGCCCATGGAAAACTTTGTCTCCAGTTTGAGCATTATGATTAAGATCTTATTCAACTCAGTCCTGTTGGTGACTCATCTCAGGAACCTTAATTCCTTTTGCTCCGAATATAACATAGATCACTTAATGTAGCAGCTTTTGCTGTACTTTTGTAGGATCTCCTCTCCACTCTCCTTTGGCTGGAAGGGTGGTGGCTGAAATGTGGGGCCTTCAATAAGTAAAATCAGGGAAAGTCAGTCCTGAAAATTCCTCGCAAGTCAGTAAGTACGCTCAATGTGGGGCAAGACAACCTTGGAGCACAGGAAACTGAATAATTAGGGGTGCTATAGTATTAAGGGCACTTGGGCTTCTCCTACAGAGGTAATTAGAAATCCTAACACAGAGAGGTGTGTTTCTGGTTCTGTTCAGCGGTGGTTATATTATTCCCCATAGCACAACTGGAGAACTGTTATGTACTGTTATGTCCCATTGAGCAACATGATCTAAATACAGACAGAAAATAGATACTGGATCAGTTGGGTCTGATCTGAAGGTGACAGAAAGCTGGGTGTCATCAACACAGTCATGGCAATAAAGCCTAAACCAGCAGTTCTCAAACTTTAGCAACCTGAGGACCCCCATTAGATTTAAATTTTTGGGGGGATCCCCAAGTCCCTCCACTCAGCCCCAGGGCCTGCCCCCACTCCACTCCTTCCTCCAAGGCCCCACCCCATCTCTTCCCACCCCCACTCACTCCATCCCCCACTCCCTTCATCGCTCACTCTCTCCCACCCTCACTGGTGGGGGGGGGCAGGCTCTGGGGTGAGGCTGGGATGAGGGGTTTGGGGTGCAGGAGGGGGCTCTGGGCTGGGGCGGGGGGTTGGGGTGTGAGGGGGAAGGCATGAGGGCTCCGGGTGGGGCCAGAAATGAGGGGTTCAGAGTGCGGGAGAGGGCTCTGGGCTAGGGCAGGAGGTTGGATGTGGGGTGTGTGTGAGAGGACTCTGGCTGGTGTGTGGGCTCTGGGGTGGGGCCGGGGATGAGGGGTTCAGGGTACAGAAGGGGGCTCCGGGCTGGGGATGAGGGGTTCAGAGTGTGGGAGGGGGCTCGAGGCTGGTGCAGGAGGTTGGGGTGCAGAGGGGTATGAGGGCTACGGCTGGGGGTGCGGGCTCTGGGATGGGGCTGGGGATGAGGGGATTGGGGTGCATGAGGATGCTCCGCACTAGGATTGAGGGGTTCAGAGAGCGGGAGGAGGAATCAGGGCTGGAGCAGGGGGTGGGGGCATGGGAGGAGGGTCAGGAGCTCAGGCTCTGGGCGACGCTTACCTCAAGCTGCTCCCAGAAGCAGCGGCATGTCCCCCCTCCGGCTCCTACGTGGAGGCACGGCCAGATGGCTCTGCGCACTGCCCCATCCGCAGGCACCACCCCCGCAGCTCCCATTGGCCATGGTTCCCAGCTAATGGGAGCTGCGAGGGCGGCGCTTGGGGTGGGGACAGCATGCAGATCCCCCTGGCTGCCCCTATGCATAGGAGCTGGAGGGGGGACATGATGCTGCGCAACACCACCACCTGGACAGTCAATGGTCCAGTCAGAAGTGCTGACCGGAGCTGCTAGGATTCCTTTTCAACTGGGTGTTCTGGTTGAAAACCAGATACCTGGTCATGCTATGCGGGCTCTGGGCTGGGGTTGGGGTGCAGGAGCGGGTCAGAGGTGCAGGCTCCAGCTGGGCGGTGCTTACCTTGGGCGGCTCCCAAAAGCGACCGGCACATCCCTCTGGCAGCAGCTCCTAAGCGGGGGGCTAGGGGAGCTCTGCACGCCCCCGCAGCTCCCATTGGCCGCGGTTCCTGGCCAATGGGAGCTGCGGAGTTGGCGCTCGGGGTGCGGAGACGCCCTGCCCCCCCCCCTCCACCCCCCGGGTCCTAGAGCTGTTTCCGTGAGCATCTCGAAGCCAGGGTAGGCAGGGAGCCTGCCTTAAGCCCACTGCACCAACAGACTTTTAGTGCCTAAAATCTCCCAGTTTGGCTTCAATAGCCTCCAAGAGATGGAGGGAGGAGTTGAGGGAGGGAGAGGAGCTGATCAGTGGGGCCCGCGGACTTCCTGGAGCTCCCTCGGTGAGAGATCATTCAAGATAGATGGTTATGGCTCAGCAGCACAGAAGCATGGCTTCACCTACTCCTGCTAAGAAATCTGAGGATCAGAAGGTCAGTCTGTATCCAGATTTAACCCAATGCTGGGACTCTCACACTAAATGGGCACATTCAGCTAAGTCCAGTTTTAGTCCAGTCTAAGGATGCAGTTCTTGTAAAAGACACAAACACAGCAATACTACCTTCCTGGCTCTCTTGACTCATGGAAAACTACATACCTGACTGCAGAAAGCTGAGCTAGTAGAGGCCCAGACAAATTATCCAACAAGGATTTGATAATTGGTGCAAAGTCAGTGGCACTCTCCATGGCTAAGTTAGGAACAGTGGTGAACTTAACCACCACCCTTGCCTCAAACAGCTTCTCTTTCCTGCAATGTGGTGGGCATCAAAAGGGTGCAGCCGCCACTGCTGACGGTTCTTCGGGCCAGGTTGTAAAAGACAGAGCATTTTCAGGACCATATTAAACCCCACACAGAATAACCTATTGGATATTAGAGTAGGAAGAGATGATCCTGAAATCTCAGTCAGAGTCAGGAAAAATAAAAGCGGGAGTTACAAACCTCCCTCCCCGAGTTACACAAAGCTCATCCCAAGCACTTGAGGTTCGTGGGAAATGAGTTCCAACAGCCCGGCATCAGTTTGTAACAGAGCAGAAAAACATTTGCCAGTTAAGCTGCACAGATGTGGAAGTGACAGTGACAGAATCCAGGACATTTCTAGTTTCAAAAGCACAGGCTTCTGAGCTAAAAGGAGGACCACCCGAATATGACATTAATAGAAGCCAGCTTTAGGACAAAGACATGACACACACTTACCCAATACCTTTCACACTCTGCTCTACAACATCCAGACCTCCTGTTCCTCTCCATACAATACCAGCCAAGCCATCACTTCACAGTAAAAACCCACAGCAGCAAAATCTTCTACAAAGACCAGCCATCATAGGCCTGCTTTTGTTGACTCCCTTACTGCTGGATGGCTGTAGTGGTGCTACAGCACTGACTTCTCTTTCTCTGCACTCTTGTAACAATATTAATAATATACACAGTTTGTACATCCACAGCAGAATCCTTTACTTGGCAGGTTGGAAAAGTCTAAGGATTGCTAAAAACTCAAAGAAAATGAATGGCAGTGCCAGAAGAAAATGTGCCATGGCGAACCGCGGCCAGTGGGAACTGTGATTGGCCAGACCTGCGGACGGGGCAGGTAAATAAACTGGCCCGGCCCGGCAGGGGCTTTCCCTACACAAGCGGTGGCCCCAATTTGAGAAACACTGGTGTAGACTTCTGAGCTCAGGCTGGAGTCCAGGCTTTGGGACCCTCTGACCTCTCAGGGTCCTAGAGCCTGGGCTCCAGCCTGAGCCCAGCTGTCTATCCAGCAATGAAACAGCCCTGCAGCCTGAGTCCTGAGAGCCCGAGACAGCTGGCACGGCCAGCCGCAGGTGTCTAGTTGCTGTGTAGACATACCCTGTGAGCCTAACTTGACAAGAGACCGAGAGGACGTTTCTTGTACCTGCTGCACTGTGGAAAACCGCAGAAGGAAGACCAAGGAGAAGCTCCTCGTGCTATTCTGGGTGTATACCATGTGATATCTGCACTTTGGTGGAATAAGGCTCCTCTAGGGAACATCTTTGAAAGGTTACGGCTGTACCCCACATTAAGTCACACAGCTCATACGATTAAAAAGCTGAGTTACTTAGCATTAAACTCTGGCTTTTTTGGCCACTAAGGGCATGTCTATACTTACTGATAGATCGGCACTGCTGCAATCAATGCAACAAGTGTTGATTTAGTGGGTCTGGTGAAGAAACGTTGAAGCGATGGGAGAGCACTCTCCCATCGATTTGTGTACGCCACGTCCCTGAGAAGCATAAGGGAATCGACGGGAGACACTCTCTCATTGATACAGCACAGTGTAGCCACCGCGGTAAGTGGATCTAACTACATCGACATCAGTTACGTTATTCATGTAACTGAAGTTGCGTAAGTTAGATCGATTTACTGCAGTAGTATACACCAGCCCTAAGACTTGAAGGAGACAAGGTGGGTGAGGCAATATCTTTTATTGGACCAGCTTCATCCACCCTGTCTCTCTAGTATCCTGGGAACAACACAGCTACAACTACACGGCATACAAGACTAGAAGGAATCAGTTCAGTTTTAACGTATTAACTGAAGTGAGATTGGTGGTCGCAGGTTAGTCCTCAATGGAGTGTCACCAAAACCTGAGCAACATACTGTGTTGCACATGTTATCTCCACAGCTTTGCTGAAGGCAAGCCAAACTAGCTTAGATACCAAATAGTATCATCAGTGGAAGTGGTGATGCTTTTCAGAGCTACAGGGAGCTTTTCATCAGAGGTTCAGGCCATGCCAAACACGGCTGGAGATATGCCCACAGGAGAAAGCTGGTTAAACTCATCTCTTAGTTCAATAGGTTTGCACCTGGCCGAGCTTGCTCTTTTGCCAAGTTGATTTGACCGTTGAAGCTGGCTGTAAGAGAGAAACTGCTCACATTTTCATTGAGCTCTCTGCTCTGATCCTTCTCTCAGCCAATTTGAACTGGTTCAAAAGATTCTGCTTGGAACAGGAACCTACTGATTTTGGCATTTTCTATCTCAGTTAAAGGGACACTATCAGATCAGATCTAGTCCAGAATGAAGGTTATGTAAAAACAAACTTTTATGAAATTTGTGAGTAAAAGAAATATTTTTAGTAGTAGTTTTAATTCCAAAAAATAAATAAAAGAATTCAACTTGTAATGTTTATACTTTTAACATTGCAATGAAACCCACTGGTCTTTTTTCACTGTGGGAAAGGCAAAAAATAAACAGCAAAAAAACCTAAACATATCTGAGATATTTAAAGTTCAGTTTTAATACCTGAAGGTGTTACCAGTAATTATTGATCCAAATTTAAAGGCAAACTTTATACCATATGCCTAAATATCCGAAGAAAATGTGAAATGCTCTAATTCTCCCCAGTCCATTAAGACAATTGCATACTTTCGCCCTAGACTTTAGAAATATATTTGTTTTGATCCTTTAAAGAAAATGACAAACCTGTAATTGTAACAAAGGAATCAGACAATGAAAGAAATATATAGAGGCACCCACTTGTATACCATCTCTGCAAAAAAAGGGGCAGGGAGGGAGAGAGAAAAACCTTAATGATTCAGTCAAGATTAAAAGGTACCTATTTTTGGGGGTGCACAACAAGTTACAGACATGCCATAAATCCAATTTACCGTCAAATATAATTACTAGTTATAGTCAGGTAATAAAGAATTATGCAAACACATTCTCTTCCTCAGGACCCCTACCTTCTCACCTCCATTTACACAAGCTTCCTTTCCTCCTAATTGTGTAACATTCATTTTTTAACTCTGATGAAGCCAACGTTTTGTTATTAAGTGTGACATGGAATTTAGTCAAACTTTGGATCAGATCCACTCCTGTGTGCACAGAGGGGTTCAAATGCCATGTTCCAGGCCCATGCTGATGTCTATCCCTGTGGAGAGGTACTGCCAGCTCCTTAATATAGGTGTTCTGATGACGTAGGACAGTTTGCAAGCTAGGGATGCAATGTGTGGAAGGCATACCAGGTCAGGGCCATGCACTGTTGCCTTGGGGGTGCTATGTTTGAGTAATAATATTAAAGAGTCTGGAGGCAAGTTGGAAAATAACTGTTATTATGAACCCAAGTTATTTAAAGAAGGGCAATAATTTTAAATAAAGCAAATGAGGTGCAGCAAAAATGGAAGGTAAAACAGTTGTGAGGATATTAAGATTTAAGTGCCTTTGAAGCAGACAAGCAGGACCAAAAGCTCTCCTCACTTTCACCTTTTGCAGCCCCTCTGATGAAAGCAGAGCAGAATTTCATCCATCATGTGCTAATGTACACTCTGTGATTAGAGAAGTGGGGAGGGGGACGGAGGGAGGAAAAAGAATTCAGGACTCTTGGGTGCTGTCCGTGATCCTGCCATCGACTTGCCATGGGACTGGGCTATTATCACATAACTCACTACCATTATCAGATGAAAAAAGCAGAGTGAGAAGAGTTATTATTAAAACATTGATAAATACCTGACTGTGGATATAAATAGGAATATGAAATATTAAATACAAGATCTATTTAAGACTTCCAAACCTGAGGCCTCATCAAACAGACACCATTTTGGTAGTGTGGCCCTGCAGACAAAACACTGGATGGGGACTCAGGAGACTTGCTTTCTATTCCTAGCTCTGCCACTGACCTGCTGGGTGACATTGGGCAAATCACTTGACCTCTGTGCCTCAGTGTCCCAATCTGTAAAATGGGAATAAGGAGACTGCCCTCCTTTGTACAGCACTTTGAGATCTATGAATGAAAAGCACTATTTTATTTTAAAAACTCAGCCTGCCAGAGAAGTGTTCCTTTCACCTCCCCTGCACTATGGAATGTTCCGCTCCAAATCACACCTGCCTAAGGACTAGAATGGAGAAGATTCAGTCCCAGGCGGACAACAATTTTTTTCACCCATAACACTGTCATGGCCTTTACGGCTGATATCCCAGGGCCCCACAGGGCTAAAGAGAGGAGCCATTGTGAAGGAAGATCCCCAGAATCCCAGTGACAGACACAGCACTCACCAATAGCCATAAAAGGTATTGGGCTTTAAAGCCATGATATTTTTATATATAGAAAAGCTATGTTAGGTCATTCTTGCAGGTGTCATACATTCATTATTTTTAATTTCTCTCCCACTGAGGCCTTCGCAGTTGGGATTCATAGTAAACTAAGACACCTACAAAGTGAGACAACAAATAGTCCCAATAAATGTTACTGAAACTCTATAACACATTGTTAAAATAGGGTTGTTGTTTTTTTTAACTCCCTCCTGGAACACATATAGCATGTGAAGAATAGATAGCACTGTTAGCCAATGCAGATAGATTATATTCATAAACACTCCACATTAATAGGGATTATGGACATGGTAATGTATGTATGTGTGTGTTGGATAATCATGTTAAATTGTACTATGCTTATTCTTGCTCACTTATGCTAAGTCATATATCCCACGATGCCTTGGGACAAGTATAACTTAGCATTTGGCTTAAGCAAACAAACACCATCAAAAGATGGTCAGGTATTATGAAATAAAGATGCAATGTGGCACAAGGAAATTATGTGAGATGTCTGAATGCTTTGTATGAGGGACCATCTTCATGCCCCTTAACGTTTTGAATTTACTATTCAAATGAAAGATGAAAAAGTACAGGGTGGCACCCAAGACAAAGCTGCCACAAGTTGGCTAGTTAAACTTCAACCTTAAGTGACATGAACTGTGCTCTGTAATTTGTGAACAGCCAGTTTAGGGGGTCATTTAAGGGGGCTTCTGTGTAAGGTGAACTGAATATGCTGCAAGACTTTGCTTCTGGGAAGGATTGATGATGCATTAATTCTTTCTTTCCTTTACTGTATTGCTTTGTCTTTAGGCAAGAAATTTGGCTGAACTTGGTTATTTGGTTTCTTGAACATTCTTAATATCATGTCATAGTCAATTAGTTGACTATATCTTTTAGTCAATAGTGGGGTATGAAGTTTTTAGCTGCTTTTATCTGGAATCACGTCTACTATTCAATCCAAAAGTCAATCACAAATAATGCAACCCAACTACCTGCAATCTTTATACCACACCATCACATATTCCCTATGTACATTATATATTAATTTATATTTACACATACAATATCTGTATAAATTTCCAAATTATATATATTTCTTTCCCATACAAAAAAATTGGGTTCTTCATGAGAGGTAAAGCTAGTGATCTCTTCATTTACATGCAGACGTTGATGGACTAAATCCCAGTTAAGACTGGCATTAAACCTCAGGACTTGATCCAGCATTTTCAATATAAGTCAAAATGACCCATTTCCCAAATGTCATTATATAACGATCCACAGAGAAATATACTGCAGTGCTCTGCTGAGGAGACATCCTGTAAATATTGGAAGATTCATGTTTGTTGTATAAATCCCTCAGACCAAATTACCCAAGGAACTTTGCTTAGTCAAATATAATATGACACAGGGTATCCAACTTAAAATTACAATGTACAGTTGGCATCATAGCTTCACCAAAGAGGCTGGTATTTTCAGTATAAGACAGTAATCATATCAGTGTTTCTATTCAGGATGTAACTTTTCTTCTGATTCTGCTACCCCCATTTGTTGGTGGTTCTTCCAATTTTTCTTTTCTTTTTTTCTCCAGTTATTCTCATTACAATTTTTTTGGCAATACTTTCTTTGCAGCAAGTGCCAAATCTTCCTTAATCTATCTCTTTTTTTTTTCATTTTACGAACTTTAATCAAAGCATATTATTTTGATAGTAATGTAAATGTAACATGTAATCTGGCACTAATTAATGTCACTTCTGTAAAATGTGAGCAAAACTTAATGCACAAATGGAAATCACCATTTCAGATTATTTTTCTCCTATATGGGTCACACTATTTTCTACTGACTGTGTAGAAAATGCAGATTAAATATGGTTTCCAAACCAAAGGAGGCTTTTTGAAGCAATTTTTGGATCAAAAAATGAATCAGTGATTTTACTATTAACTGGATCTGCAGCAAACACATTCCAAAACTCTCTTTAGGTTGCCACATCTGACATTTGCCAGGAGGCTTTGAACATTCTTCTATATGAGTTTCATTACCCTTCCTTATCTGAATCCTTCCACTATCTCTACATTTTTCAACAGACCAAATACAATGGGTGGTCTGTGATTGGCACACTTACAGAATCTCCCCTCTACTGCCCTCAGCTCTGGGAGTCTTCCAAAATGTACCTTCATTTGAGGTTTGCTTACCACTGAAAGTAACTAAATCTACCCCTGACTGTAGATCCTGATGTAGCTGGGAAGACTTCTGTGTTTGTACAGTACCTAGCAAAATGGGGCCCCAGTTTTGGTTGGGGCTTCTCTAGCTGCTACTGTAATACAAAGAACAGATTTTTAAGATCATGAATTTACCAGACTAGTTTTTATAAGATGAGCACCAGCTCTTCATGGATTTTACTGGGAATGAGAAGGGATTCTTTTGGGATTCTCCCTGTTCATTTCTCATCAATTTCCCCCCTTAATGGCCTCTTGTTGGGCAATCCACTTGGGCAAACCTTGCTGTACTCTGAGATATTTGCTGCCCTAAGCAAATGCATATGTACACCCTCTACACACTAACATTTGCTAAATACTTTCCTGGCCTCAGAGACTGCCTGATCTGCCTGTAGGGTAGAACCAGCCCTAGCAGCACACTGCTCCTTTCAGATCCTGTCAGCCCTGATCCCAAATGAACCAGAAGATGTCTTTTAAGAGCACTGCAAGGGCCTCGCTCCCCAGAAATTGAATAAATTGGTAAGCCCATCTGCTGCTGAAAACAGAAACTTGGCCTTGAACCTAGAGCCTTTACAGAGAAAAAGTTTCAGAGTAGCAGCCGTGTTAGTCTGTATCCGCAAAAAGAACAGGAGTACTTGTGGCACCTTAGAGACTAACAAATTTATTAGAGCATAAGCTTTCGTGGACTACAGCCCACTGCATCCGAAGAAGTGGGCTGTAGTCCACGAAAGCTTATGCTCTAATAAATTTGTTAGTCTCTAAGGTGCCACAAGTACTCCTGTTCTTTTTACAGAGAAAAAGAATCACAGACTGCTGATCTAGCCTCAGTGGCATGGAATTTCAAAGGATCTTAAGGATTATAGGCCCCCAATGAAATGAAGTAATATTTGGGTGCCTAACTCCCTTGGGGTCCTTTGAAAAATTCCAGCCTATATTTCTGAACTAGCATCAGTAGCAAAGTCCTCACCATGCAATCTGCCTTGACTCAGCAATGCTCATGCAATAAAACTAACTGCTTATTTGCATTCTTGTGAAATAGAGCAGGCTCAATAAGTCTTCCTGACTATTCAATATGAAAGTTGGTTAATTTCAAGCATACCTATATTAACCAAGGAGCTCTTGAACAAATGAATTTTTACCATTATCGCAAGATAGCAATAAGCCATTTCCATTTCTGTAATTCCTCTTAAGCTACTTTTTCTGTCCCTATAAATTAAAAATAAAAATGAGAACAAATTTTCATACTTAAACTTTCTTTGAAATGACAGTATCATCAGAAACATGCCAGAATCAACACCTCTTACAGCTCTGCTAACATCATCTTTAAATAAGAAAGAGAGTCGGGGGTTGGAGCTGGCCCATTTGTTTTGCTAGTAATTCATTTAATAGTAAACTAGCCCCATTCACTAGTTCATGAACATCACATACATTTACACTCCCATTTTGTGCTGCAGTACATCAGTCTGACACTTTCTCTCCAGGGGAACGGTCTATATGCACTCCAAATGGCTTTTTAGTTGAAAAATAAGTGCAACAGCCTTTCATCTCAGGAGACTTGGGTTCAGAGCCTTGATTAGGTCACAAGTTAAGATTAGTTTGGTGGTCTTGTCCTTCTCCGTACGTGTGTACATCACACAACTGCTACACACTCAGGCTTTGTCAGCTGCGATTGGCAGTCTGTGCTCAAAGGGAGCTAGAACTCAAATGAAAAGGGGTATTGCAGGTCAGCATTCGGGGGGGACGTGGGGGCAGCCTGCATAGCTTTTGCTTGCACTAAGTCTGTCTCTATCCAGTGGTGTTTGCGGTGTTGTTATTCCCTCCCTACATTTTTTCGGCATATGAAATTAAAAAAAAAATACACACAATGCATATGGAACTTTGGCTGTATTTCTCATGCCCAGCAGGTATTTCCTATAAGGAAAGAACTTTCTCTGTAATTTTATTTGGCCCTATCTAGCTATGGACAAAACACACGGGTTGCTTCTTGTTACTGAATAGTCCCAGAAACAAAACAGAGGAAACCTGTACTTTTAAAGCCTCTCTTGATCAATCATTCAAGGACAACCTCATTTCAGATATGTACTGTACCCCGTGACATTCTTAACCACTTGACAAATAACTGCCACTTGTCAAAAGAAAAAAACAAACAAACCTGATGACTTGGTAGAAGAATTAGAGTTTTTATAATGGAAACCTGGGCTTGGATTATTTACCCCGGGCTCACCTTGATTTTCAGCTTTCAGGATACTCAATCAGCTAGAAGCATGAGCAGTCTAGATTCTTGTTATTCCTGCCCAGAACTGTCAATCAACTTCTAACAATGAAAGACTTCCCATTGCTTCATAGAACATAGCAGTAAATCAGTGTCATCTGCATTATAAAGGTCTTCCTGAAGTATCTTATTGCATTATACCACAGTATTAATAGGAAATGTCTGAAACTCTGCTGCGTGGCTAAGAGTGTGCGCTAGTTTTTAGTATATCCTCTTGTTCTGTTGCATGGAAATTTTCCTAGTAGCAAGTACATGTAACCCTTCTGCCAGGTGGTTCTGACAACAACAAGAACCGGGTTCAATACCTAAGGGTTCCTCTTAGCATTAAAAAAAAAAAAAAAAAAAAAGAACCGGTTTGAGCCTCCACCCAGAAATCTGGGAAAACCAACCAGCATGCCAGGTGCCTCTAAGAAGAAATACTTCCCCACATGCAAGCACTGAGTGCATATAACAAAAAAACTATTAAAAAGAAAAGGGAACTCAGCATTAAGTTGGGAAAACACCATAACAAGGATTTCTAAGTATGCAAACCCTAAGTAAACACCTGTCCCACAGAACCTTAGGCAGTAGTCCTTTGCCTTAGTTTCACACCTTGTGGTTTGAAAGTCTGACAGATGAATGTCCCTTAAATACACCACTCCCCTTTCCCTCCACTGCATCCCAATTACAGTTGGTAGTCCAAAGTCAGCAAAGTCCCAGAATTTAAGGGCGTGTTCAATTAGGTTTGCCTCCCATCCCTGGAGGAGTGGGAGGAGGTTGAGCAATGCCTCTGCTGCTGACCTCTTTTCTTACTGCTGTTTCTACCACCACTTTCTGCTCACTGTGGCTCTCTACCGCTGTTGCCTCTAGCTGGGTCTACACTACCCGCCTGAATCGGCGGGTAGAAATCGACCTCTCGGGGATCGATTTATCGCGTCCCGATGGGACGCGACAATCGATCCCCGAATCGACGCTCTTACTCCACCAGCGGAGGTGGGAGTAAGCGCCGTCGATGGGAAGCCGCAGAGGTCGATTTTGCCGCCGTCCTCACAGCGGGGTAAGTCGGATGCGATACGTCGAATTCAGCTACGCTATTCACGTAGCTGAATTTGTGTATCTTAAATCGACTCCCCCCTGTAGTGTAGATGTAGCCTCACTGTGATGCTGTGTTCTGAGGTTCCATAGCCCAGTTTTAGGTGATTTCACTGGGTAGTAGGGAACCTCAGTGTGACTGCATCATCCTCTGCATTGTCTTTCACTGCAACACTGTCCCCACATCCTTTTGAAGATGGGTAACTGGGGACAGTGACTAAGTAACTTGCCCAGAGTCACAGAAGTCTAGTAGAGCAGAATTTGAACCCACGTCTCCCAGATCTTAGGCAATGCCCTAACCACTGAACCATCCTTCCTTTGTCATAGCCATTACTGAACTAAACTCCTGCTATACAAAACCATATGTAAAGACAGCATTTTTCCAACTGCTACACAGTGAGAAACAAATACTGAATCACATGGTGCATTTCAATCTCTAAATCAAAAGTCACCCCAAAATATATCTACTGATGAACAGAAGAAAAACAATAATTGCTGCAGCTTTCCAAATCCTTGTGCCTTTATTATTATTGGGCATGATGTTTTCCCACTTACACTAGTGGTTGGAAAAGGAAGATGCTAATTTTTTTAAAAAACCCAACTCAATCAATTTAGCTTAATAAAGAGAAGGGTTAGGGGTAACTTGATCACAATCTATCAGCATCTATATGGGGAACAAATATTTAATAATAGGCTCTTCACTATATCAGAGAAAGGTATGAGATGATTCAATGGCTGGCAGCTGATGCTAGACAAATTCAGACTGGAAATAATGTGTACATTTTTGACAGTGAGGGCGTTATATAGGAGGTCAAACTAGATGATCACAATAATCCCTCCTGGCCTTGGAATCTATGAAAAATTACTTAGCCTTTCTGCTACTCAGTTCCCTATCTGTATGGGGATAATAGCACTTCCCTACCTCACAGGAGTGATGCAAGGATAAATACATTACAGATTGTGAAACACTTTGAGATCTACTGATGAAAGGCACTATATAAGAGCTATTATTAATTATTATTTATTATTAATTATTATTTAACTTTTGAAATCACACTTTGAACATAGTTCCTGGCTTGATCTGTGGAAATAACATGTACTGCTCATCAGTTTATTCATTATTACATTAGCCAATCCCAATAGAGCAAGGGATGATTGTGCAATTTGCAGCACATAAGTGATTAGTCCCATTCACTTCAAGATAGAGCCCTAAGTTTTACAGGACTGAAAGCCTAGCTCGTTTACACTACGGATCCTTTAGATCGCACTGCCTTAAAGTTAAATGTAATTTAACTGTGTAGAGGGGCCTCAGGGTAAATTGAGAATCAAGCCCTGAATCAGCACTTAGCACACCCACCAAACAAAAGATTCTGTACCTATTGCTTATATGTCACTTATTTTAGATCACCTAAAATATAAACAGACATTTCACAAGTTAATTGATGTCTAACTAATTTGATACAGCTACTGTATCTCACTAACTAATGACTACATGCCTAAATACTCAGTGAGTTTGCAGCATCCCACTAGCAAATGTATTGATTTGAATATATAATCTGCAGTTAATTACACCAACCTTTTATGCTAATTAAACTTCAGTAGGTGCTGCTTTTACAATCCATGGATAGTCAACATACAATAAATGCTTTATTAAATATAAAGTAGGTACTTTGTTCAAGACTCTCGTTAAGATACTTAAAACATCTGATCTATTGTTTGCAGCTTACAACAGAAGAAATAACCTGTTTTAGTCTTGTGAGTGCCCTGGGCTGTGCTACATGGTCTATTGTAACTCCAATGAAGGACGCTTATATGGACCTGTGACGTATCCTGTATATCAAGCCTGCCTGTTAATTATAGTGAGCTTGGTATTAAAAATGAAACAGGTGGGTGCACTTCAATAGATTAACAGATTTATGCAATATGTGACTGTGTCTTATAGCACGGGATGTGGCAAATTGCTTGCTTACTGCAGAAGTTTAGGAAACCAACCCAAGGTTTAAGGCTACCCAACAAGTAATGAGGGTATCATGTCAACAGTCACAGGCAAAAGAAAAATAAAATCAGATTATATTTTTATATTTTCAACCAAATGTTGAAATGATACCACTTTAACACCATAGAGTCACCCATTTTGACAAACTTGTCTTTATAGAATACACGTAGGGCCAGATTTTCAAAGCTATTTAGGTGCCTAAACACAAAGACAGGCACTTAGTGAGATTTTCAAAAGCACCTAATCAGCTTAGGCACCTAAATCCCATTGAAATGAATGGGAGTCAGGCAACTAACATGCTTAGGCACCTTTAAAATTCATCCCAGGTGCCTATTTGCGTCTTTGGGTGGCTAAATAGCTTTGAAAATCTGGTCTGTCATTCTCACCATTCATAGATTTTCCTCTCAGATGCTCTATCTACTAACAGATGAGTTCAAAAAAGAAGCTCCATTTAAGGAACACTTGCAGATTTCTCTTCAAGAGTATTTTGTGAAAAATCTATGAATGGAAGAGGTGGAATGGCAATTTTTGCTAGCACAGATTTGGAGGATTTTTAACATAGTAAAAGGCAGTTTGGATCAGCAAATGGTGCAGCATAGTTCTGTACCAAACCTGCTTGGGTTACTCAGTAAGACTTTGTGCATGAGTATAGCAAGCAGTGTTTGAGCCACAATTAACAGGATTTTGCAAAATGTTGCCAAAATATGCAATACCTAGTGTAACTGAATGAATGTCTTTTTTGTTTATACACACACAAAGCACAGAATCAAGATAATTCATCCATTTCTACACGCAGCAGCTGAATATGAGAAACAAGTGATTTATCTAGCTGAGTCTTGACGTTTTTTGGACTTTTCCTCTGAGAGTGAGTCAAAAGTCCCAATTCAAAGCCCGTTGAAGTCACTGGGCATTGGATCAGGTCTTAATGCTGTAATTACAGGGAACATAATTGCAACTACAGCAAACACTTCTTTTAAAAAAAAAAAAGGTTACTGGTTTACAGAGTTCTTCAACAAATGAAATACATTTGCCATGAAAAAAAGTCAAAAATTCCAAATGGCTAATATTTTACAGGATTTGAAACAGATCAATTTTTAATAGAAATTTTTGTTGCAATTTTTATGAAGATGTTATCAAAAAGTTTATTTGCCAAAAATTCAAATTTTTTGGTAAGCACAAAAATTTCATTTTCTGAAAAATTCTCAATTTTAGTAAATAAAACATATCCATAATGACTTCAGTAATGTTTTTGATTACTTTTTCAACCAAAAATATCCCAAATAATCTCATGAAAAAATGAAATATCTTGAGAAAATCAAAAGGTTTTCATGAAAAATTGCTTTAAAAAAAAAGCAATTTTTCAAATATACAGTCCTTTACATTTGAAACATTTTGTCCAGCTCTCTCTGTTTTTATTGGATGTTTTGTGACTTGGATGAGAATTATTCATTTTTCTAATAGGCATTAATTTGAAAAGGCAACACAAAATCTTAAGCTGCCTTTGTAGATAGATACAATGCAGTTGATCTCATGCAGTGATCAGGCACACATTTCATTGTTTCACAGCTTATGTTTATATGAAACAAACAGCAAGGTCCATGGGTAAGAAGTTATATATTGTAAAATAATAATTCTAATAGGTGGGTACTGAACTTGATTACTGGCTTAGTGCTTGTAGAATAAATGTACTAAGCGAAGGCTGGAAGCTAGGAAAGATGCATAGAATATATCAAATTTAATCAGGCAAATGTATCCCTCCAGGCTACTTTTGCCTGACCTAAGCTTTCCACTGGGAAACTGGAGTTCAAAATAGTATTTCTGCAATGTAATTTCAGGTGCAATGAAGTCACATTATAGAAGAGGCATGGAAGCTATTTCTCATGCTGTGTTTTGCATGGCTAGAAAAGCAAAAGCTATGCAAGTTGTCTTTCCTGAATCTATAGTGAAATAAGATATTTCAGAATGCTCAAAAGCCTTCAATTCCAGTTGCCCACAGCTATACATTACATACCCCAAACCATCTTTAATTGAGCCATATCTCTGACAGAGATTGGAAGAATCAGTTTAAAAAACTGTATTTCCAAATTTTCCAGTGAAATGTAGTTTTCATCTTTAGTTACCCCTGAGCTTAGCTAAAATACCAATTTTTGCTGGTCCCTTACACAAGTTTTTGCACATCCTAAACTATTGGGGATTTTTTGTGGGTGTTTGCTTGGTTTTGTTTGTTGTTTTTAAAGGCTAAATGTATGGGTCCAGTTTAGACTTTCGTAGTGCAAAAATGTCTGTTCATAGAATAGCATTAGCTCATTGAGGTCAGAGTTAAGGTTATAAATCTGTGATTTAGAGGAGTAGGTGCATGTATTGGGGCAGCTGTATGTTAAAAATGACAGGAAGTTTGTTGTAGAGGTGAGGAATATTTAATGGTGTTGGAGTACAATGGGGTAGACTATAACCTTACAAGGCTACTCTAAGAGTCCCAGTTCAGTCTTTCTTGCCCCATGTCTTTTATATCAAGTGCACCAGCCCTTTTTCTAGCACAGCTTACCTCCCTCTCCATGCCAGCTCTGCTGTGCTGGCCAGTGCATTAGCACTGAGGGAGAGGGAGGGACAAAGCCAAGGCTCCTCCCACCTCTACAGGAAAGCGATTAACAGCCCAATGGCAACTACTTTCCCGCTTCCCCATGCAGGGTACCAGAAAATATGAGGATCCTTGTATCACCCTCTTCACCTGTGTGGGTGCTAAAACCAGACATACTTTTGAAGCAAGGGCCATAAACTGACTTTTTCTGCATGCTAATCTCACCTTAACTGGTGATTACCTTGATTTTTAGAGAATGTATTGACAGGAAAGCTATTTAAGCAACCTTAGCTCTCAGTTAAAGATGTTTGTGGGGGACTTGATTGAAAAGTGGCTTGAGCATAGTTGCGGGTTTATAAATGCACCTGAAACCTGCTGCATGGAATGGAAAGAGTAAATCAACCCACAAACTACTTAACAAAAAAGTAAAATCACACATCAAGATGCATTTGTGTTCTCTTTTTTCAGTATTTGTCTGAAGTAACAATGTGCCTTCTTGTACGCAAACCCAGAAAGATCTGTCACAGCTCCTTTCTGTCTGTATTTACATATAATCAAGTCAGTCTACACCACCAACTCCCCTAGCAATCTGTGCTTGGAAATAGCACACATTAACATTTAATACAACCCATATTATGTTTCTTTTTTTTTTTAGTTTGCCATTTTACATCTGTGCTTAAGAAGTATCTCAGAGATTATTTACAATGGACAGGGCTAAGCAATCCTAATCTGCATCACTGGGTATTTGTTAGTTTTCTACCACAAATGAGTTTCAAGTTTGCAGCTGGTTTTAGGAAAGTTGACCACCTTGTTCATGCAGCCTCACATTCAGCTCTTTGGCACAAATACTTTATCTGCAAGCTGCCTTGGCTGGCTACACTTATATAATTGAAAGGCATCGCACATGTTTTATTGTGGAGGGGAGTTTTGGGGGTAGAATGGGGAGGATAGGAGCCAAGTGGATTCAGCTTGCGGAGTGATCCCCAAGAACCCAACCTTCACCAGTGTGCCTTTCAGAGTCTCTCTATGGAATGAAGAGCATTTCCTCAGCAATCCTCAGCAATCACAACTTCCCATGCCGTCAGTGGAAGTTCTGAGCACCTGCTATGGGGTGCACATCATCTTGCAGGATTGCACCCTTAATAGGGCTTTTGCCATCAAAGATCTTTTCATTACCCAGAGGATCAGAACTTAAAAGCTTCTTGAAGACGATTTTCATGTTCTTTGTTTGGACATAAGTTAGCATTCACGTCAACATTAACTTCATGCTGCGTGGCACCATTTGCACCGTAATGACATTCTGTTGCATTCCACAGATGTACTGTACATTTTAGGCACTTTTGTAGCAACTGAGCCAGAATAGTTTGACAAACTAATTAGTCTTTCATCTACAAAACCCTTATTCTATAGGGCAGGGCTGCATGTTTACATTTTAAATGTAAATTTTGCATAGAACTGAAGGCTTCTTTTTTTGCTGTTTAGCATTTACTAATGCTCCAGTACCAGTCACTGGTAACACTGCTCTTTTTAACTTGCGTATATCTATTATTTGGTTTCATTTATAGTGAAGTTTCTATAAAAGTGCCTTCTTCACTTAGTTCTCATTCACTTTGAGGTGGGGGAATGGACAAAGAGGATGGAGGGAAGGATTATGAGTAGCCATCAATAACCAGCATGGATGATCAAATATATAAAAGAAAAACCAACCGAGAGCTTTGCCAATAGGGTTTTCTTCATTGCTATCTCCAAAGCAGTGTAAATAATAAGCCAGGCAAAAAACATGGGACTTCAAAGAGCTGCCAACAAGATTTTTGAAAGGGTGCTGTGAACCATGTTCAATTTGAATTTCAAGAGAACCGTGCCCTGGAAGGCAGAGGGTTAGATCAGAGCTGCCATGCTAAGCTACATTCCGCTGAAAACAATCTTGGGGGAGCGACTGTGTCTCTGAGCCAGACAAAAGCCTCCCATAATTCAGCACAGAGCAAGGCTTTTCCATGGGCCGAATGGATTTGACAAATTTAGATTCCTCCAGACATAGTGTGCCTTGCCTTGCCTACCCATCCAACCCAGGGTAGAATGAGTAGGGGTGGCCCTGTGTCAGGTGAGGCAGCCTGCCAATGTCCGAACAGTGGTCTTTGCAGCCACTTCAAGATGGTGACAGTAATGCACACTGTACTGTTCTAATGAAGGGGCTTTGGGATTTGCAGCGGAGGGATAGCCTTCTACTTAAAACACTGGGCTGAAATGGGTGAGGTCTGGGTCCACTTGCTAGATCTGCCACAGACTTCTTGTCTCATAATATCTCTGTGCTTCAGTTCCCCATCTACAAACAGAGGTAATGATACTTCCCCATTTCACAGGGGTATTGAAATGATAAATTTGGTGCTATTCATGAGGCATCCAAGTATTGTAATACCTTACACATGCCTAGGCATGGCTCTGACCGCGACGGTTTTGCAATGATGTGTGGTGCTCCTAAGATTCAGAAATTAATTTCATTTAGATTCAGAGGCCCATCTGAACCTCTTTCATCTGAGAATCAGCCTCGGAATATCTGAAGTGTCCCTACAGCCAGGTCAAAAATAACACCAAAAAAGAGTGGGAGCAGAGTGGGCTAGGGCAGAGGGTGTGTTTGGTGGCTTTTTGATATTTTCACTACTTGTCCTGTCTGAAACCTGGAAGTGTACAGGCAGACAAGCATTTAAAACAAACAACATTTATAAGATTCAGATTTTAATGCACGTTTGTGGTGAAGAATTAATTTTGCCCTGATTTTGTACCATCTATTTGACCCATCCCTAATATTTCACTAGCAACCCATCACCCGCATGTCAAGAAGTTTGACCCTAAAGAATTTGGCTCTACTGAAGATTGCTATTTCTCTCAGAAAGAAGAGTCTCTCTGAGATGAGTTCTCTTTGACTTTTCAGCACTGCTGCTGGGTAGCCATTTTTAGCCAAGGATGAGTCAACATATATGGGCTAATTTCAGACCCACTCAAACATAGCAGATTCTGAAGTCCAACTGTAATGTTTCAGAGTAACAGCCGTGTTAGTCTGTATCCGCAAAAAGAAGA
Source organism: Chrysemys picta bellii (assembly GCF_011386835.1). Classification (NCBI taxonomy): domain Eukaryota; kingdom Metazoa; phylum Chordata; order Testudines; family Emydidae; genus Chrysemys; species Chrysemys picta. The sequence goes on along the minus strand of NC_088797.1, from coordinate 68,550,015 downwards.
ACAGGAGTACTTGTGGCACCTTAGAGACTAACAAATTTATTAGAGCATAAGCTTTCGTGGACTACAGCCCACTTCTTCGGATGCATCCGAAGAAGTGGGCTGTAGTCCACGAAAGCTTATGCTCTAATAAATTTGTTAGTCTCTAAGGTGCCACAAGTACTCCTGTTCTTCTTTTTGCGAACTCTAATGTTATTTGCTTTGTGCTCAAATAATGAGAAACTGCAAAAACATTAAAAAGGAATGGAGCAGACATTAGGCCCAGGAGAGGAGAAAACAATGAAATACTGCAATAATGTTTATGCTGATAGAAGCATGCTCAGTGTGCTTGAATGAAGATTCCACATTCTAAGCCCAGGTCTGCCCTCCTTTGCAAGGGTGTAATTCCCACTGAATTCAACAGAAATTAGAGCAGTTTCCCTAAGGACAAAATACGGCTAACAAAATTACAACAGAGTTGCCTTCTTCAAAACATCACTAAATAACATGGACCCTGAACTGCCATGTACACAAATCCCAGACTAGCTCATGTTAGCCCTCCCTCCACCCCTTTATCACCAATTCTTATAGCATTCCATGATACCCACGTTGACTGACTATTTAAAAACCCATCCAATTTGAACCCAGGAGTAATTTTCTAATTTTAGAAATGGAATTACTATACATAATAGCTAGAGATGGTAGCTAGGAGAACCTAATAGGAACAGTTTATTGAAAGCCATCTTGGTTGATTTAACTGTCTGTTAGGTTTGGCTTTATAGAGGATGGGGCAGACTCAAGCAGTTTATTATCTGTGCAAATAAACCCAAACAGACATTAAGGGATAGATGTTCTAAATTGCTCAGCACCCACAAATCGGGCCTGTTTTTCAAGACAGCGTTGCTCCTATTTAAGCACTCTATGAAGTGGCTAGACTTTCAAAAAATCTCAGCAATTAGCAGCCTCTATTAAGAACAATATCACTACCTTTAAACAACACACTGACTCTAATCCAGTGACCAACAACGAGCCACAGAATATACCTTCCAATGTCAGAAACTATCATAGGGCTAAAATAAGGCAGAAAAACCCATGCCTTTCAGGAGGAATGAAATTTGTTCTCTAACCCACAGGCAGGTTGCAGAAATCTGCAGCTGTTTAGCAATAGTCCAAAGACTACAGAATATCCCATTTGTTGGGATAGCAGCTGCCACCACTCCACATTCTCTAGACCATTGAATCCAGTTAACTGAAGCAAAACCTGCATGATTCTGCTGAAATCCAAGTGTAAACCTTATATGCTAGAGAAATTGGGAGAATTGGAGGATTCCCTCTCAATTTTTCTTCCTTTACACATTACCTTCCCTGAATCAAGCATCTTTAATTCTTTTTATCCCACCTTCTTCTTTTATAGATTTAATTCTTTTCTATGTCCAATCCGCTTCTAATTGGGAAGAAAGGACCATTTAATTTTACTGCCATCCAATATCCAATGGTCTTACTAAATGGCCTCCGCAGGAACATGTGACTGACAAGTGCATTTACGTCTAATACAGTTTATTAATATGAAGCCACTACATCTGGTATATCTGTGGCTAATGTTACGCAGCCATAGCATGCATGATCCAGTTGGTTTGGCCTTTTCCATCTCTAACTCATGGCTGTCTTGATTGTTAGACTTTTTTGTGCTATAAAATTGTGAAAGATTAAAATACAATTCCTGGATCAAGACCATTAATATGTTCCTAATTTTAGGGTTTGACAAAGCAAGTCAGTTGTATTGTGATACTACAGGCTCAAAGGGAAGCTTAACGACTCTTTACTTTTATCTTAAAGTAAGTTCTGTTGTCAGGTCTTTCTTCCTATAGATACCAAGGCTAGTAGGGGCCATTGTGATCATCTAGTCTGACCTCTTGTATAGACCAGAGATCTTCCCAAAAATAATTCCTAGAGCAAATCTTTTACCAAAAGATCTAATCTTGATTTAAACATGGTCAGTGGTGGAGAATCCACCACAACCCTTGGTAAATTGGTTCAGAGGTTAATTACCCTCACTATCAAAAATTTCCCCCTTATTTCCAAGTCTGAATTTCTCTAGCTTCAACTTCCAGCCACTGGATCATCTCATACCTTTCTCTGCTAGATGGAGCAGCCCATTATTAAATATTTGTTCCCAATATAGGTACTTATGGACTGTGATCAAATTACCCCTGAACCTTTTGTTTGTTAAGCTAAATTAATTGAGCTCCTTGAGTCTGTTGCTATACGGCACATTTTCTAACCCTTTAATCATTCTCATGTCTCTTCTCTGACCTCTTTCCAATTTATCAACATCCTTCTTGAATTGTGGAGACCAAACTGGATACAGTATTCCAGAGCCGTCACATCAGTGCCAAATTCAGAGGTAAAATAATCTCTCTACTCCTGCTTGAGATTCCCCTGTTTATGCACCCAAGGATTGCATTATCTCTTTTGACCACAGCTTCACACCGGGAGCTCACATTCAGCTGATTCTCTACCATCACCCCCCAAATCTTTTTTCAGAGTCACTGCTTCCAAGGGTAGAGTCCCCTATTCTATAAGTATGGCCTTGGTTCATAGATGAATACATTTACAGTTAGCCATATTAAGTATTACATATGCATGCAGTTTAGTTATTCCCAGTTCATTAGCCAGGTCATCCCACCCTGGGAATCTTTGCATTGGTTTCCAAGAGCTTTCTGTATTGACTTCAGGATTTTGCTTTTGGCTTTAACCCCATCTTATGATTTTGTACTGCTGATGTATTTAACGGTTGCCTCAAAACTCAATTGAAATCACAGCATAATATAAGTCTGTGCCTGGTAAAATAAGTCAAGCATATCATAGGCTAGGTCTATCATACATATATTTCATAGTTAATTATTCTATATAATGTATTGTGTCAAATATGATCTTCCAAGCAAGAGTTGTTACCATGTCCCTCACTCAGCTAAAATTCCTTTGGGGATACAGATTCCTCTTTCTGCTCTTCCTCATTTGTTGCTCTTCGGTAGCTGGAGTTCTGAAATGGTTTCTGTTACTAAGGCTGAATTAAAGACCTCAGGCCTGATTCTTTATTGCTCTGCACTTTGTCAGTTACACTTGTGCAAAGCGAGCTGCAGACTGCACGTAAAACCTTACCATAGTTATTGGGTAGCATTTTATAGCGACTTAGGACAGGAGCAAGGCAGTTGTGAATCAGGCATGTACACCTCAATTCAGTTGACATCAGTGAGCACCACATCTGTGTAACTGAGGGCAGAATTGAGCTTTTATGGTGGAGCTGGGCTTTGGATTGGATCCTCCCCTGACAAAATTCAGTGGTGTTTGGATCCAAGGTTTAATAGTTCATCTCTACTGTTGAATCTAGTATTTAGTCAATGTGTCTTAGTTTGTCCTCTATTTGTTTTATTGGAAAAAGATGTGGGACACTTATATGTGAATGGCTCTATATACCGTACACACATTTGCACTGAACTGTAATACTGTTTGGCTTGGTTAGTTAGGAGTTTTCAACAGATATATGCCACAGGATTTGTTTATTTCTGCAAAGAGAAACTTTCTATTTGAGCAGCTGACAGTCATCTTTGTTGCAGTTCCAAATGGAAAGCGAATCTATTGGTTAGACAAACTACAGTTACATTCAATTTTCCTCCACCAAAGCACTGGATTTAGGGAGATAAGAGAACACATATATTAAGCTCAGAGCTGAACTGCCATACACGTAAGATGCATCCCCTTGAAAGTGCCATTCACTGTAATTGTGAGCCTTGGCACATGAGCAGAAAGTTGGGGAAGGATAAAACTAGAGTTGTGTGGGAGCCTGAAGTCAAGACACTATTGTCTTAGGAAAGACAAACAATTTTTACAAGCCTATCTAGCTACTTATAAAGCCCTTGTCACTAGAGTTTCCCAGCACCTCACAATCCCCCTTGGAAGCTAGGGAGGCATGATCTCCATTTTACAGATGGTGAACTAAGGCATAGAGAGATTATATATGCCCCTGATTCAGCAAAGCACTTGTTTATCTTTAAGCAAATGCACGTGTCACATTGACAACAATGACAGTTAGGCATCTGCTTAAGTACTTTGCTGAACTGAAGCCAAAGCAGCTTGCCCAGGGTCCCACAGGAAGTCTATGGCATAGCCAGGAATTGGACCTAGATCACTCAAGTCCCAATCTAGTGCCTAAACCACAAGACCATCCTTCTTCACAATGCTTCAGCTCCCTTCAGTCTCAGCCTACGCTTTTTTCTCCTGGTTTGTTACACAACTTTAAAAGGACACATATAGCTTGGTGGGTAGTAAAATTTGTTTGTATTGATAAAAACTGAAATCAGAGCTTATGTCTGTTTTACTTGCATGTTAGAAAATATGCTTCAAAAATAAGAGGGATGAGTTATACATGCAGAGCCTGAGTCTGAAACATCCTCAACACCTGCAGCACTCAGTTACTTCCAGGGGAGATGCAGATAGACGCACACCACCACTTAGGATCAGATGCAAAGTGAGAGAGTCTGACTTTGGCTGTGTTCCACACTCATATTTCCAGCATCTGTGACCTAATTGTGCCATCGATCATTTCCCTATGGTCAGGAGATGTGAATTAAAACCGGCAAGTTCACATCCTGGCATCAAAAGGAAAAAAAACTGTGCCTTGATTGGTGGGAGAAGGTAAAATCCCTTCACATTCTCAAGACATTTCACACTTAACCTTCTTGTCATCAGAAGTGTCAGATTAGATTGGAAAAACTGTATTAGAACAGACTGGCAGGACTTTTCTTGATGGAGCTTTTTAGCAACGACAGCACTTGAAAAAGAGACAAAAGAAGAACAAGCAACCTAGGCTCCAACCCTTCCATCCCTTATTCATTGTAACGTCTTTATGCACAAGCCCAGTTTATTGTCTTCCAAGGGGTTAAGGGCTAATCCTATGAGTAAAGAGTTTGCCCAACTGGACCCCTATCTCCCATGGTGCCCATTTTCCAGATAGGGGAACTGAAGCATCAAACAGGCACAATGTGTAGCTCAAGGTCACACAGCAAGTCTTCAGGAAAGCCAGGAATAGAACCTGGATATCCATAGTGCTAGTCCAACGCCCTGTTCACGGGACTCCATTGCCTCCCCCCACATGGGAGAATATCAAGTGAGATGCCTCAGTTCTCTCCACAGCAGCTGGAGCTACAAGCTATGCCAGGAAGTAATGGGTGTGTGACCTCATATGGGCTCTGACAATGTAGCCTCACTTCCCCATCGATAAAGTGGGGATGATGATAATTCCTTTCTCCTGTCCTTTTCCAGATGTATCTATTTAGATTTTAAACTTTTTGACTTTAACACCAAGAGTAAAAATTTCAAATGCGCCAAAGACCCATTTTTAAAAGTGATTTAGGCCCTGGGTATCTATGTCACTTTTGAAAATGAGATTGAAGCACATTTGAAAATTTCATTCGGGGTCTGAATTGGGCAAAGTGGGTCTAATTGAGAGATGAAGATGCAAGAAGGGTGTAAATGTTCATACATAAAAGCTAAGTGGGAGTCAGTGATCCAGAATATGCAAAGTAAGATAGATGTAAATCCCAGGCACAGAGATGAAGGCTGAACCAATAACCTCAAAGCTTTGCATATGGGGAGGCAGGGAGTGACAGTTGCTACTATCCTAGCTTTGAATAGCAGCGATGGAGGGATATAATGCAGCCTCAGAGCTTGCTTGTGTGTTGCAGGATGCAGTCCTTCCCCCAAGCCCCACAGAATTCCTTGCTCAAAGCCTGATTACTCCTGCCTTGTGCAGAGAAATATGAATTTCACCCCGTACATAAGCTTTCGTGGGTAAGAACCTCACTTGAGGTTCTTACCCACGAAAGCTTATGCTCCCAATACTTCTGTTAGTCTCAAAGGTGCCACAGGACCCTCTGTTGCTTTTTACAGATTCAGACTAACACGGCTACCCCTCTGATACCTGACACCCTGTACATGTAATAGTCATGGGCTTGCTTTCCTGCCTCCTCAAACTTCCAAGAGTGCTTTGATACAAACCTCTGCTTATTTTCCCCCTCTTTTGCTAAATTAGAGCTTAGTAGAATTTTTGAAAGATAGAATTAGAAGTTGAAGTCAAGGTAACATTTTAAAAGCTTATACAGCTGTCGCTATGAGATCACATAGTAAACTAGCAGGAACTGAAGTCATGCAGTGGGAAAATGTCAACCCTAGCAGAAAATTTATTTAAAAGAATAATGATCATAAAGAAGAAAGAAAAAAGGAAAAGAAAATGTAAAATGTATTTTGGCATTTTCATAAATGTTGATGTTTTAAAGCCAACGTCTTGAAAGGCTCAGATGAGATGCTGCCACTCTAAACACATTACTAGTTTCTTCAAAGGGAAAATACATCTTGTCTTTGCTTTCATTCTTCCTCCCCTTTTATGTCAAAAGGTCCTGATCTGATTGACAATTAGCCACAATTTTAACAGCAGCTGACAGTGTATAATCTGTGTGGATGAACCGCTCACTGAAACCAAATTGGATGTAGGACAGAACCTGTGGAGAAAATGATTGGTTCTGCTGAGTTCCATTAAGAAGCATTTTCATGTTTTCCGTTATTTTGTGAAATGGTGTTACAATACATCCTTCAGTTGTCTGGAGCACTCAATCAGCTGTCAGTGACAAAGGGCTCTACCGTCCCCCCGTCTATGCCGGCAGACATGGCTGGAATTCATCGGATCCCAAATTCAGTGCACTGAAAGGAAACTGTGGAGTTTCCATAGTATTGTTTGCCTTTACTCTAAACCACTGGCTCTCAACCTTTTCCATACCGTGACTCCATGCTACATCCAAAAATGGCAAGACCCCCCTCCCATCTAGCCATAAAGAGAGGCATAGTGGTCATGACCCCCAACTTAAGACGCTACACCCATGGAAGCTCCTCCATGAGCATTTTGCATATGAATCATTCAACCAACTTCAATAATAGTCTTACAAGTAAGGAATAGATAATAACATCAACATGCATATGTGGTCATTCTCAATGTGAATTATACAGAATGTCTGATGCAGATTGTGTCTCTTTCTCTGTCTGTAGGGGGCTTAAATTTTCCTCAAACACAACATTATAATGCTCAGATATTTTAGAATTGAAGTGCTTCCTTTAACTAGAACAAGAACATGTGGTGCCGGAAGCTCTGCTATAAATAGCCAAGTGCAGCTTCAGTCATTCAAATTAGTGATACTTCTTGCCCCAAGTACCCTAACCATTTGGCATTATACCAGATTAGGTTTAATTAACAGCTTGACTGTAGTAAACACTATGAAATATATTTTTTAAATAAAAAATGGTTTATTATTATATTAAAACATTGAGTAAACAAAGGTTTATATTTTACATAAAAATATTTGACATTAAAACACCGATGCAACAGCTGACCGTTAAAAAAACTCAGCATACATCACAATTTTTTTAAAATGATGTGTTTTTCAATCTTATTTGATAAAATTAACCATATCAGAAAATGAAGGCGTCACCAACTGGCTGTAAATGGGAAGTCCGTCCTCTTAAAGTTTCAATATTATTATTTGCCATTGAGGGAACACAAATTATCCCATCAGTACAATTACAGAGGTTTCTACCAACTCACAGTTTTACTGTCTTCCTAGTCAATGAGGGCATGATTTAGTGCTTTTTAGAAATCATTTTGTTTTTTATTGCCTGTTTCTCTTCAACCAGTTCATGCTTACCTAAACTTCCAACAAGGGGAAAGTTATTATAAAAATACCAAAATCCTCTGCTATGCAGAAGATAAGCCCAAGCGAGTGACCCTGATATAAATTACTATTACTAATTATTTGTATTGAGATAGCACCCTATCATAGACCAGGACCTAATCATGGTAGGCACTGTACAAACTCATAACAAAAAGACAGTCCCTGCCCAAAGAGTTTGCAATCTAGGACACATGACAACAGACAGATACAACACGCAGATGGGGGAGCACAATGAAACAATACTAATCAGAGTGAAAAGCGGTAGTGCCATTACATCATCTGCCCAAGCTTGTTGAGTTTGTCGTGAGCATCACAGAAAAGGAGAGTCTTAAGGAGGGATTTGAAGGAGGACAAAGAGGTAGCTTTGCAGATGTTTACAGGAATGTGGCACTGAAAAGCATTTAGTCTGCACTAGAACATGGAGAAAGAATGTGTCAGAATGGACAAGAATGTTGATTCTGCCAACCTACATGCTTTCCTGTGAAGTTGCTAGAAATTCTACTGTTGCAGCTCCTTGGGACAGTCTCCTTGCAATAATGGTTATTAGCTAGCTTTGCAAAGGAGTTCTCTGCAGCAGTGGTGCAAGTACGGACAAGAAAACATTCAACTCAGTTAAAAGAGGGTAGGTGATTACTATACCGATCCTGAAGCTTAACAGGAACTTCTCCCCATACAGCTCCAGTCAAATGGTGCGCCAAATGCAATGACAAGACAGACTGAGAGATGTCCCTATTTCATCATTGTTTGGGGATCTCTTGTTCCTTTGCCCAACCTTCTTCTAACTTGATGATGACAAAGAAATATGTGGTCCTGGGAGGGAAGGGAAGAGAAGAAACACTTCTTGGGAGCTGCTGTCAATATATATGTCCTTCACTTCTTCCTCCTTCACAGCACTTGGCTGACTGGGGTTAAGGTGTACTTGGGAGGGAGGTTTATCATCAGTGCCTCCTCCCATGAATGCCTGTAAAGAGAAACCACAGAGAACAGGCCTGAGCGCCCTCTGGGCTTTGGAATTGGGAGTAGCTGAGCTGACCGTTTTCGCACACGGGAAACTAGAAGCAAATGAAGTGCAACCTCACTCTTGGGGAGGGGGTAAGTTACTTCCGCCGTTCCATGGAGTAGCTTGTATCCCCATGTATGCCAGGGAAGCTACTCTGGCCAGCGAGTGAGGGGAGCGGATCCAGCGTTCCTCCTTTCCGCCATGCCTCTCCTGCCTACTTCCACACATGGGAAAATGTCATGTGAGTAACAAGCCTTGCTGGGCAGTGAAGGGTGTGGCCCAACATGGGCTGTGACAACATAGCCCTCTGAGCTTGCCTTCCCCATCAGTAAAATGGGAGGTAACAGTACTTTCTCCCATCCTGCATATGTCACTGCTGTTTTGATTTGCGCTCTTGGGGGCAGAGACTCTCTCTGACTGCGTGTGTACAGGACATAGCGTGATGGGGATCTGATCTCAATTGGGGTCTATAGGCACTGTCGGAATACAAATAAATGATAATGATTGGGCTAGGTATGATGCTTCTACAACATGCTGTTAAGCTCCAAGCAGTGCCCTTTGCACTATGCTAACCTACTCTGAGGTTTTTCTTCACTTTCTCTCTTGTTCAAGCCTGGCAGTAAGGGTTATCTGCCCAGAACATCAAGAAATTTAAAAGGGATGAAGCAGCCATGTGGCACCATACATACACAGCAAAAAAACCCCTCCAAAGTGGAGCTGCACCCACACTGCTGAGCAAATGGAAAGTTCAAGCCTGGATAGTCGTAGGCAAACTCAAAGTATAACCGGGTCAGAAAATATTCAGCATCTCTGGCTCCTAGAGAAAACTGCAAATTAAATTTAAACCAAAGGTGGCCTTGCTAGAAGCAGCCTCAAAAATGTAGATTGTAAGTTCTGCCCAGCATCAGTGGAATGTTACAAAGGGATGGATACTGCTTTGCTTACAACAGTCTTTTCATTCATTTTCAGAACAGCTACTAAACAGACTAGTGCACGCAAACAAGTTACAGTTCTTACCCCTCTTCAAATCTACTTCCCTGGGTGCTAACAAGGCTGTATTAGTGAAGAGATTCCAAAGATTACTGTATGCACTAGCAACAGGGGGAAAAACACAGGCATATGAAAACCCATTACATTTCCTCAAAATATTGCTAACCTATAGCTCATTACACTGTGTGTGTGCATGTGCATGAAGTGGTGGGGAACTCATATTTCACTGCCAATTTTTCCACAGGCAGCATTCCTTCATCCTTATGAAACTGTGACACAACTGGTTCCATTCTGCATGGGAAACCATCATAAACCTTGGAGGAAAAATGTACTAATATCTGCCCCACCTTGTAAACCCCCATACACCCACCCATCTCCTCCTCTGGCCCATGCTACCAATATGACTCACTTTTCCCTGCTGCTGGTTCCCAGCCCTACCTCTGGGGTGGGAACCAGCTGAGGGTGAGGCAGAAAACCTTAGAAATGTCAGTGATGGGGAGCGAAGGAACCAGAATGGAAGCTGGCAATGGGGGAAGAACAGAGAGGTAGGCCAATGACAGGGAGAGCTCAGACAGGGCATGTAAAGCTGTATGAAAAGAAGAAAACTTCTGATGGGTGGAATATGAAGTGAAAGGCCCTTCATGTTCAGGGGCTGGAGCAAGGGGATGCAGGAATGGGGAGGGAGGAGAGGCTGGACACAAGATGACTTGTTTAAGAGTTCAAGGGACATTTCCTGACCTTTTAGGTGAGAGCCTCAGCTCTGCAATGGGGGTGGTCTTGCACCCTTTGACCTTTTATTCATGCTATACACAAACACAGTCACTGTCATCACTTTCGTTTCTGTCCATTCTCTCTCTCATCCTCTCCCACCATCCTTTTCTGTTTTTGTTATCTATTTTCTTGCTAACCATATATCCCCAGGCACCCAACCACCACCGACGCATTTGGAACCATGTATTTTCTCTCTCCTTTCCCTCCCCCTTTACATTTTAGTCATATAGGTGTTTTATATATTACTGGCTCCCCACCCTGTTTTCACGCTCACCAGATAAAGCAGGGCTGCTCAGAGTGCAGGGCTGTAAAATTATTGAGATTCACCAGACAGCGCTATTACAAGAGTAAGGGAGGATATTTTAACAAACATTTCTGTCAAAAATTTTAACCCGTGTTTTTTCGTCAAAATTCCAACAAAAATTTCATCGAAGTGGGATTTGAAAATTTTCAGTCAGCTCTTTGCATGAGTTCTCTTTATCTGAATGTGAAGACAGTAAGGTCATAGGAGATATTCTGCGGGGTTAATTGTGGTGCAGTTCTTTTCAAACTAATAAAGATGTTAATATTTACAGCTCATGCTCCAGCACAGTTAGCTTCCTGCCTCAGTATCTCTGACTGAGCCACTTCAAGAGCAGAGCTTCTGCCTGCATGTTACAGAAACATTACAGGGGACCTTTCAAAGAGGCTCATTGCCATAGGATGTTGCTGAGGCCAAGAATTTAGCAAGATCAAAAAAGAGGTCAGACACGTATATGGATAACAAGCATATCCAGTCATAATTAATTATTGCAAAACTTTTGGGAGAGATATTAAACCTCATGTTTCAGGGCGGTAAAATCTCCAGCTATTAGAGATCAAGTTAAAATCTAATCCCTGGGTCAAATTATCCCTCATCTGCCTACAGCAGGGTTCTTATACCTTCCTCTGAAGCATCTGGCACTAGCCATTGTCAGAGACAAGGTACTGGACTAGATGGACCTGGGTCAGATCTACTATGGCAATTTCCCATGTTCCCTCCTACCTCTTTACCCACAGCCATGGCAGCCCGTTTGCAATGGAGACAGTCTATATAGACCCCTCTCTTCCAGCCAAGCCGGAGGAACTGTCTGAAGGACGGCACTATTTATAGACTGCCTTCTCCCTCCGAATAGGGGAGACAAGAAGGAAGCCATAAGGCTAAACTCCCAGGAGAGATAGCTATGAACTGCCCAGGATTACCTATGACAGATGAAGAGCTCCATGTAGATGGCAGAAGAGTCGATGGTAAGTGTGAACTTTTGGATTGCAATGATGGACTAAAAAAGACACATTTTAGAGAACAATGGGTACACTCTTTCACGTTAAATTTTGCTGTTCACATTACATAGCACATGTGCTTTCGTTACAAGGTCGCATTTTTCCTCTTATATTGAGGGCCTGCCGGTTTGGTGTGAGAGATCACTCACGCGGTGCCAGGCAACAGAATTCGGCTTGCAGGCAGCCATGGTAAGCCACAGTCTTTTGGCTTTTTTAACCCTCATAACATGTGGAATGGCTTCAAACAGTAGCGCCCTCATTTCCCATACCAAGGACCCGTTGAGTTGGCCATTTAAAATGAGTTTGCAATGTAAAAGGAGGGGCTGGGGTTTCCGGATTAACATGCAGCACAAACCCAACTAACAAACAGAGATAAGGAATGGATATTGTCTGCATGCCAGCAAACACAGGGACCATACACTGCCATGCTTTGTTATGCAATGATTCCAGACTACGTGCTACTGGCCTGGCGTGGTAAAGTGTCCTACCATGGCAGATGGGATAAGGCAGCCCTTCCCAGAAACCTTTTGCAAAGGCTTTGGGAGTACATGAAGGAGAGCTTTCTGGAGATGTCCCTGGAGGATTTCTGCTCCATCCCCATACACGTTAACAGACTTTTCCAGTAGCTGTACTGTCCGCGATTGCCAGGGCAAATTAATCATTAATCATTAAATACGCTTGCTTTTAAACCATGTGTGATATTTACAAAGGTACACTCACCAGAGGTCCCTTGTGTGCCCTCAGGGTCTGAGAGCATGCCTTGGGTGAGTTCAGGGGTTACTGATTCCAGGTCCAGGGTGATAAACATATCCTGGCTGTTGGGGAAACCGGTTTCTCCGCTTCCTTGCTCTGAGCTATCTTCATTGTCTTCATCAGCAGCAGCATCTTTCGCGTACCCCGAACCCGCTTCCCTGTTGTGTGTTTCTCCATTGACGGAGTCAAAGCACATGGTAGGGGTAGTGGTGGCTGCACCCCCTAGAATGGCATGCAGCTCCACGTAGAAGCGGCATGTTTGCGGCTCTGCCCCAGACCTTCCGTTTGCCTCTCTGGCTCTGTGGTAGGCTTACCTTAGCTCCTTAATTTTCACGCGGCACTGCTGTGCTTCCCTGTTATGGCCTCTGTCCTTCATGGCCTTTGAGACCTTTTCTAATATTTTGCCATTTCGTTTACTGCTATGGAGTTCAGCTAGCACTGATTCGTCTCCCCATATGGCGAGCAGATCCCCTACCTCCCGTTCTGTCCATGCTGGAGCTCTTTTGTGATCCTGGGACTCCATCATGGTTACCTGTGCTGATGAGCTCTGCATGGTCACCCGTGCTCTCCACGCTGGGCAAACAGGAAATGAAATTCAAAAGTTCGCGGGGCTTTTCCTGTCTACCTGGTCAGTGCATCTGAGTTGAGAGTGCAGTCCAGAGTGGTCACAATGAAGCACTGTGGGATAGCTCCCGGAGGCCAATAACGTTGAATTCCGTCCACACTACCCCAAATCCGACCCGCAAAGACCGATTTTAGCGCTAATCCCCTCGTCGGAGGTGGAGTAAAGAAACCGGTTTAAAGGGCCCTTTAAGTCGAAAGAAAGGGCTTCATCGTGTGGACGTGTCCAGGCTTAATTCGATTTAACCCTGCTAAAGTCGACCTAAACTCGTAGTGTAGACCAGGGCTCAGTCATCGTGACTTGGTATTTCACTGCAAAATTCATTCCACACAGCATCATTTCCAGCACATGACAGGGTTTCCAGTTAGGATCAGTACCGAATGTCCTAGAAAATTAGAAAATGTTTGTATGAACAGATCAGGGGAGAGGTTGCATAAGACATTGACTTCAAGGGGACACAGAAGGACTATTCGTAAGAGTGAGGGCTGAAGCCTTTATGCTGAAAGTGTATAGGCCAGCAGCCCTAGTGCAGACACAATTTGCACCTGCAAAATGGACAACAGACACAATCTGGAACATTTATGCTCACAATCAGGAGATTAAAATTATGCAGCACATGAATGGATCAGGGACCCCAAATAGTCAACTCCACATGGAAATCTATCCAAAGCCAGTTCAGCTTTCAGATTATTGGTCTCAGACATTCTCTGCATAATGCCCCACTCAGCAAATGCACACAGAGGTCAATCCCCAGCCATTAGATGGTAGGAACGTTCAGTCACTACTGGCCTAGGTTGGATTGCCAATATTTTAACCTCTGAATGCAAAGGGGGGGGAAAAATCACATTATTCCCTGGATCATCAGCAAGGTTATTGTTTGCATTCATATATAATCAGATCTAGCTGTCCTAGTCCATATTTAAAAAAAACCTGTACAAATAATTAGTCATAGCTATAGCTACTATAACTTACATTTTGTAGCTCTCTGACTAAGTAATGAAGTGAAAGAGCTCAGTTCAAGTTCAACAGCACTACATGAAAACATGTGAGCACCCATAGCTGATTCCCCTCAAGTGCCCATCTCTTGGGGAATAACCATTCCCTGATCACCTGCAACACAGCCGCTGTTGCTTCAGAATATGGAGTGGGAATGTAGGGACTCAGAGGCCTGAATTCTCAATAAGTTCCTCTGCAGGGGGCAAAAACAGCTACTCAAAAGCAGGAATTCATTTGAGTTTTTTCACAGGCCACTTCAAAACCAGAGGCCTATGTGTGATTTGCCTCTTTAAAAAAAATTTATGTTCTGTTAAGATGTAAGTTGATATTTAGTAGAAGCAAAAAGTAAAGCTTATATTGAAAATGTGCAAATTCCCAAGCCAATTTTCACATGTGCAAGCCATAAACTCCAACTGCAAGCAGAGGCCTGCAGACTGGTGAACTTTATTTGTTTTATTCCATGGAGAGGTGCTTGGGATAGATTTATCTTTATTTGAAACTTTACATAGATAATGCAAATTTCTCGCTTACAGCAAACACTAACCCAACAGAGCCTGCCAAAAGCATGATTGGATTTTCAGGTTAGGTTATATTTGTTTTACATCACCGGGAGGTTTCAAAGACGTCTCATTAAACATAAAGACTTTCTCATATTAAATTATGGCCTAATTTGTGACTAAAAGATTGCAGTACAAATATGCTCCAGCCTCTACCTAAACAGATTGGTTTACATTTGGTAGGAGAAAAAAAAAAGGTTTCAGAAATCATGAAAACAAGTTCTCAACCTCAGACAGCTCCCCTGGGGCTGGCTGGATTCCTCAAGATCACATTTTTCAAAAATGCACTTTGGTTTAAATTTCTCTCTGTCCATTGAGGACTGTATGTGCTCACTCTTTCATTGTCTACACTACGAGCGAAGGGGTGATTGTAGCATGCTAGACAAACACATGCTAGCTTTAATCTAGCAAGCACAGGTAACAATACAACTCATGTAGACATGGTGCCATGGGCTTCGGCACAGACTAGCAACCACAGAACAAGCCAGCCAGGGAGCCTGTACTCTGGGTATGTACTCCGGTTGCTAGCCTGTGCCACCATCTTTATACTATTACTTTTACCTGTGCTAGCTAATTAAAGTGCACATGGGTATGCTTACCCTTGCTACAATCACACCTTCCCTTGCAGTGTAGAAATACCCTTGGTCTAGCCACTTCTGCCAGGGCCTTTTTTCTACCTGCTACCTACCTCCAATTACTCAAAAGGGAGGAGACCACCATCTCCCCTCCATTGAGCTGGGTTGCCAGGTCATGTGCATTTAACTTAACTCAGCTCATTCTGCTCGATCTAATCTCAGATGGGGCCAAGCAAGCTGTGTCCTAATCAGCTACTCAATAGGGGCTCTGAGTGAGAGGGAGGTGTCTCTGTGGAGTGTGACCGGGCAGCACCTGCTCAGGAAGAGGAGAAGACCAAGAAGGGCACTTGGATGACAGCTGCAATAGAAAGAAGGTCTGGTTATTTTTCCTGTCTGTAGTGCTTATTTCTCCTCACTCCTGCCACGACTGGCAGCTTCATCTACTACTCGTAGCACTGGCTATGAATTGACGATTGCCTCGGAGTTTAAACTCAGTATTTCTTTTGGTGATATGGATCATGGGCAAGATGAGTCTCCAAATATATGATTAGCGAGGAGCCCCAGAATCTATCACTGACAGGTTCCCTTGCACATAAGAGCAGAAGTTATTTTAAATCAAACTTGCTCAGGGGCAAGTAATTTTTATTTTTTCTTTAAAACAGGCAAGTAAAAGATGTTAAATATCATCATCATCATGGCCATGGTAATGGCAGGTCTATTTTTTTGCCAAGACTGGTAAGTTTCTATGACAGGATCCAAAACTATTGTAAATAAAAGATAACTACCAAAAAATGAAAAGCCCAGGGCTACAAACCCCACCTGAGACCCCGTTCTGAGCTGTACCCATGCATTTCCAGTCATTCGCTCCCAATAACATCAATATGAGTTCCACATGCATGTAACTGTGGGGAGTGCGGGGGGACATTAAACCAGTGCATCTCTTTTCCAAAGGCCAGACCATGCTACTTAACTAGAATCATGTATAGCAGCAGTCACAGCAAGTTCTCCTTTACGTTGCTAAGGGGAGCCCCAGGAAGCTATGTAAAAAAGTCTCTAAAGTTACAATGGGCAACCACAGTATAATGTGCAAGGGAGAAAGCAGCAGATGCAAGTGAAAGTTTAGCAGCAATATATAATTCTAAACTTCTTAACCAATAATGCACAGTTCAGAAGCAATTTATTGAGAAGGTCGGATGAAGAAACAAAATTGCTACCACAGCCTGGTGGAAAAGATGAAATTCCTCTGATTGTCTTAGTGTCCCCTATACTTACACAGCAAGAGATAAAGATATAGAAATAGGTAGATGGTACTCTTGATGGGGTAGTGCAAATGTTAGGAAGTGGACCCACACTATGGGGGTATTTATTACCAGGAGTTGGCAGTGACTACCTCCC
The DNA here is from genome assembly GCF_011386835.1 of Chrysemys picta bellii. Lineage (NCBI taxonomy): Eukaryota > Metazoa > Chordata > Testudines > Emydidae > Chrysemys > Chrysemys picta. Next base: position 68,533,303 of record NC_088797.1, on the reverse strand, counting down.
TCTTCAAGAAACAGACTTCAGGCCTGGCTGTTGGTCAATAGGGCAATTCATTTCATTATCAGCTATTTTTAAAAGGCTGAAATACAAACCATTTACATTTTAGTACTGAACATATTGTTCCTAGGCAAACTTTAAAAAAAAAAAACAGGTTCACTTATCTTTACATATTCTCTTTAAACAACATTGTCAGCTGTAATGTGAAATAAATCTTGGTAAAGTTTGCCCTTGTATCAAGAAGAAGAAAAGTATATAAAAAAAACCATTCATTTCTGTCCCTGAAGTTTGGTTCATCAGAAATTCTGTCTTTTTATTTATTTCATGTGGAAGCCATGTCAGGAGTCTCTGGAGAGACGTAAAGAGAGCTTCTTGAACAAAAATGTTGGTTAAATCACTAAACATATGACACCATGTGCATTTACATTTTCTATTTTCTCATGATGTGAGTGCTCGCAGAACCTCGACCTGGGTGTCCTGGAACTAACCACAGTATTTAATAGCAGTAATGATAGTTATTACAGAGGCCAATAAACTAGCTTCTGTATAGAATGATCCGCCTGGGGAATGTCTGATTTATAGACAAGACTTCAAGTTCACTGGTACTTCAGAGGGTTAATTCAAAGCCAGTAAATTGAAGCTTTGTCTTATTCAGTTTAAAGGCTTTTGAGAACTTCTTTAGAGGGGCTCATATACCAGCATTATTCTATCTCAGAGAGAAATTCAGAGATGAGTCTAAGTTAATGTAACTTGCACTTTTTTCAAGCCTCAAAGTGTTTTCAGCTACATTAACAGACTCCCTTAGCCCCATCTACTGACATGTAATTTATACATCACCTCTGAATATATCCCTCTGAATCCAAGTTCACTGATCTCCTGGAGAGTTCAGCTGCAGGCAGGATGTTTCTCAGCAGCATAAGACCAGGGCTATTTATGATGCACAGTTTAATTTAATTTATTTTTTTTTCAGACTGGAATTTAAATTTTATATACAACTCCTTTAAAAGTTGCCTGTTAGGGTGCTGATGTGATCTAATGCTTTACAGTGAACATGTGCATTCATGGTCTGCAAGCATTTATGAAGTAAAAGAAACTTACCACAAGTCAACGAGTTTATCTTCTTACAGAGTATTTACAATTTGAAAGTTGTAACAGAAATAACATTTCTAGATTGTAAAGCCACACATCTTAGTCTTGTTTCTTACATTTGCCTTTTGCTAATCATGTTAGAATTATAGTCAGGGGGACTTCCTCTTGATGATTTATGAGGAGAGGCTGAGGGAACTGGGATTGTTTAGTCTGCAGAAGAGAAGAATGAGCGGGGATTTGATAGATGCTTTCAACTACCTGAAAGGGGGTTCCGAAGAGGATGGATCTAGACTGTTCTCAGAGGTACCAGATGACAGAACAAGGAGTAACGGTCTCAAGTTGCAGTTGGGGAGGTTTAGGTTGGATAGTAGGAAAAACTTTTTCACTGGGAGGGTGGTGAAGCATTGGAATGAGTTACCTAGGGAGGTGGTGGAATCTCCATCCTTAGAGGTTTTTAAGGTCAGGTTTGACAAAGCTTTGGCTGGGATGATTTAGTTGGGGATTGGTCCTGCTTTGAGAAGAGGGTTGGATTAGATGACCTCCTGAGGTCCCTTCCAACCCTGATATTCTATGATTCTATGATTACATTTCTTCTAATAAAAGATAGAGACAAAACTTATGTTCCTCAGGATCTGAATTCAAGCTCAAGTCACAAATCTTCCACTATGTGTTATTAGGCCATTATCTACTACAATTAAATCAATATCACAGGTAAAACAAAATGTTGTTGCCTCCACTTTAATCCCATATGGCAGCAGAATTAATATCCCTTTGTCAATCCACCAAAGATTTGGAGCTATCAAATACTAAATGAAGGGTATTCTGCATGAGGTAGTGTAGACTCCTGTTAGAGGCTTCAGTGGATATTTGCTGGCTGCATTATTGCTCTTCTGGATCAACATGTTGGCCTAGTGCCGCATCATCATCTTTTGTTACTTTTCAGGAAAGATTTTCCCTTTTGTTAATCATTCAGATTCTATGTCCTTATATTCCTTATTCTTTTTGACTCTTCTGATGAAAAGCACTCTGATACAGCTTGTGCAGTCATCTCCCATACACGTTGGTAGTCTGGTATGTCTTAGGTGCATATGGCTGTAAAGTTTTAAGGGCCAGAAGTAGAAGTGATCCTGGTTTCCTCTGCTAAGAGCAGGAAAAAGGGCCACAATAAGGGTTTAGAGTAGAACAGACCTACAGGACAGATGCCTCCATAAGAATAAACAAGACACCAACAGCAACCCATTCCTGAAGAGGAATCAGGAGAGAAGACCATCTGACCACCCCCTAAAAACACAGTGAGAATGCGTGATCAGCAGCAAGGATCAGACTTGGGATCTTGGAATCTATAAGTGTGAGCCTTTACTGCCTCAGCTAGAAGAACAACTTCTATTAGCCAAGGCTTTAGCAAACTCATCCACCTCTCTAGGTGGCTCAGCCACAATGAGAGGGGGGGGGTCAAGCCCCACATTGAGTGGATGTGGATTCCAGAGACTGCAGCTAGATGAGCATAGCAGGTTGTCAGACCTTAAACCCAAGAAGATCAATGAGTCAAGAAAGAGCTGGGTTCCAGTCAGCAGTAAAGATGTATGGAGAGAGAGGAGAGAAGGTAACATAGTTGGAGACTAGAGAGCAGGACTCCAAAAAGTTTGAATAAGCAGCCCAATCTTTGGACACTTACCCAAAATAAATCCTAATCTGGAAACCTTCTGAGGTTCGCCTCTTCCTAATTTTGATGTACTTTCTCTAGTTACTGATCTCTGAAAGCTTTTCCAGTATGACTCTATGAAATTCACTGTATCAATTTTTGAAGCCTGACTTCTAATGAATTTCTGCAGTCTCAGCATGAGTTTTCCATCTGGGTGATTTTTAATGGCCCAGTCAATAGAAAATTTGGGTTTTTTTAAATTATATTTATATTTAAAGACTTCTTTGCTGCTTGATGTTTCCAGATGTGACCAGCCCCAGATGTCACTCAGACAATCCATTCCAGAGTAAAATATATTTTCTTATATATATATATATATGGAAATAATCCTCAAATCCAGACTATTTCATTCCCTGGGGGCACATCTACACTACACACTCCTTACTGGAGCATGTAGAGTATATACATTGGATGCCCCCCCCCCAGCAGGGATATAAATAGCAGTGTAAATGGGGAGGCGCTGCCTAGGTGAATAAAGACAAGCCACAACCTTAGGGTATATACACACCTAAGCAGTGCTTCACATGTCGACACTGCTATTTTTAGCAGTGTAGTGTCCCACTGCCTTACCCTTGATCTGCCACAGGGAAAGGCTCCAGCAGTGGGAAAAGGCTCTGACCGGGGGGAGGTAGCGGGGAAAGGCTCCAGCAGCTCCTGGATACACATGACAGTGGGGACCCAGCCTGCTTTTCACCATGGTCTGTAGCTACACAAACCTTACACACTGCCACCAGGAGTGTGCAGTGTAGAAAGCCTGAGACACTGTGAAACTAACTACATGTATGACACAAATCAGAAATATCTTCTTTTCGGGTCACTACTTTGCATCATTCTTTACAGAAAAGAAACAAACATCCGCCTTTAGTTTGTGGTTATCTTGCCTTTTCTTTTATACTGTAGCATCCTGAGCAAGTACTCAGAGACCTCTGTATAAAGTGTGATCACTTGCTCAGTTTACTACTACCTGGTCCTTTCACTCCACCTCCGCCCTTTGGTCTCATTCACCTAAGCCTGAACTGTGAGCTCTAGGGAACATGGACTGTCTTTTTCCTGTCCGTCTGTGCTTGACTAGCGACCCTGCATACTCCTACAGCCAGTGTGGAGAAGAAATAATATTCTCGCTGCTCCTGTGGCCTGTTCCTTCGTTGTTCTGTCCCAAGTAACAAAAAGTAAAACTAGCATGGCAATATTTTAGATTCAATCAAAGAAACAAGACAAACGTGGCATTAAAATGCTAACACCCAGACCTGCAATATTTCAACATGTGAGTAACTTTACTCCTGCGAGTAGTCCCATTTCTCAGCGAGGTGAATCAAGTCAATTGTGAACTGAAATGTTTGTGGATTGGGCCCTACTAGAAGTCTTATTTCTCTGCTTTCACTTTCATTATACATGGCATTATATATACTTAAGCTTAGCATGACCGTTATTGGAAAGCTTTCATTTGCCTCACAATGACTTATCAAACATGCATAAAAATGTTCATTAAAAGGCATTTGCTTACTGTGCGGCAACTTAACAGTATATTTTTCATCACTGTCACTGGTAATATATACACACTTTTCCCTCTATTTTTTTTTTTTAGATTTTTCTTTGTGCTCTGTGATTCTTGAAACCAATGTCAGGTCATGTTATGGCATGAATATTGATGGCACTTTTCACCGAGGTTGAACTGTCAGTAACCCAGGATCAAATTCTGCTCTAGGTTTACATGCACTGAAGTAAACAGGGTAACTGAGGGCAGAGCGTAGACCTAAAACAGACTAATTGTCGTAACTCAAGGCTGATCATGACACTGAAGCAATTTTGTTCTGTGATATTATGTTTAATAAACATTAGCATAAGAAATAGAAACAAATATAATCAGTTGCACGAGTACAAAAAAATAGGGAAATAAGAATTTCTGTTAACTCTGGATTGTTTTACAATTGAAATTTGTGGGATAGAGAGGCTGTGAATATGTTTGGGCAGAGAATATTTGACATGGTATCTTGAGTATGTGGAGACAATCCTAAAAAGTAATTATGTTTCAGTAATGGACATGATTTTTCTAGTTGTTACTCCTGTGCTTAGACTTCAATGGAGCTAGCCAGGCCACTTTACACCAGCTGTGGATCTAGCCCTATAGCTGTAGATGTGATTATATGAGAGATTTTGAATACAAGTATAAGTGCTTTAGTATATAAATGCTAAGAAATAAAATAAACTAAATCAGGAACCTAAGGGCATAGCTACACTTGCAGATGTAGAGCGCTGGGAGTTAAACCAGCCTTCAGAGACCGCAGCAGGGAAAACGCTGCCAACTGTTTACACTCTCAGGTGGAAGCACACTGGCATGGCCATATTAGCAGCTCTTGCAACGCCACAAAGAGCAGTGCATTGTGGTAGCTATCCCAGCGTTCAAGGGTCTGTAACATGCTTTTCAAATGCAGGTGATGGGGTGGAGTCTGATAGGGAGTGTGTTGTGTGTATGTGGGGGAGAGAGAGTGGGTTTTTGGGGTGCTGAGAGTGTGTCAGCACACTGTCTTGTAAGTTCAGACCCCCCTCCCCCCCCCCCCCCCGCCTCTCTCTCACATACTCACAGCAAGCAACATTCCACACTAATGGGTTGCTTTGTCAGAAAGCATGACAGCTGTCAGAAACAGAGCTTTGAAAGGACATATCCACTAGGGTGACCAGATGTCCCGATTTTATAGGGACAGTCCCGATTTTGGGAGCTTTTTCTTATATAGGCACCTATTACCCCCCACCCCCGTCCCGATTTTTTACACTTGCCCTCTGGTCACCCTAAACTCTGCATTCCTACAGCCAATTCCAAAACAATGACAAGAGTGGCCACTTGACTTAAGGGGATTATGGGACGTTTCCAGAGGCCGATCAAAGCGTAGTAATGCAACACCTCGTTCACACTGATGCTGGGACGTTTCAGCCAAGGCACAACAAGCGTTATGCTTCTCGTGGAGGTGGATTACCAGGAGCTGCAGAGTCCAGGCGCTCTAAGTGCCTTGCCAGTGTGGACGGGTCGGGAGTTAGGGCACCTGGGGCTGCTTTAATGCGCTCTAACTTGCAAGTGTAGCCATACCCTAAGAGTCTGATAGAGTTCTAGCACATGAAAGCTTATGCCCAAATAAATGTGTTAGTCTCTAAGATGCCATATGGACTCCTCGTTGTTTTTTCTTGGTTTAAGTTTGTCCTGAAGATTTTTTTCGTAGCCTACTTTACTCTGAAATGAAGATGAATGAAATACTATATTTTGGACCACAACCTGCAGCAACCAATAGAGCAACTAACAGAAGGGGCTACTCTATATAAGTTGGGGCTGACAGAATCTGGCCCTGAATAAATATGGAAGCACCCTCTCCTGCCAAAAACTGTAGTTGTTCAAGAAAACTTTTGGGCTTGTTTGTTTTTCCAATTTACGTGCTGCCTAAAGTTCTTATGTTGCAGTAGGTGGAGAGACTTCGGAGAAAAATGAGTTTTTCTTTATTGTTTGTGCCCTCTAGCTAACCATTTGCTGCTGCATTTTAAACTAAAAGTAGTGCATTTCAGAAACCCTTTATAGGAGAAGTCCATGTGTTTTCACCCTCTTTCATTTTGGTAGAGAGCAAAAAGAAAACTCCCTACATGCAGCTTGTGGCCACCTTTACCATTTTACTTCTGAAGCTGCACTAGACAGAAATACAGTCAAGAAACCCTTTGAAGTTTAACTCTCTCTCACATTTAGGTTTTTAAGTTCAAATGCCAGCAAAATGCTATAAAAATCAGAAGTTTGGGTGTCTTTGATTTCAATGGACACCAAAGCATGACATCACTGAGCCTAAACAATAACTAAAGTGTAAATTTAAACTAAGTCCAAAAAAATCAAAACCAGCTATAGGATCTTTGCATAGCGCAGAGAAATAGAAAAAACAGATGTTACACCAGACAGCATATCCTGGTTTTAGGAAATGAGACACAGCAGGGATCACAACATTTTAAATCAGTCACTAGTTCTTTCCTAGTTATTCCCTTTAAATGATGTGCTCCAATATTTGCAGCCAGCCTCCCTTCCTCCCTCTCCCTGCTGTACACAAATTTGTGTCATAATTTTCTCCTTTTAATTAGTTGTTTAAATGCATTTGTACAGGAGAATTACACTGGGATCCAATGTCCCGCTTACTGGCACCAGAGAGCTCAAAGTAATCAGGAGAGTGCAGGAGCAGAGCCCAGACCTGGTTATTTATTTATTTTTGCCAGCAGGAGCCTAGCACCAGCAGTCACCTTGATTAAGGAGAAGTTGTTCTTGTTCACCTGAGGGGAAAAGAACGAAGAGAACGAAAGAAGAGGTTAGCCAGATGGCGCGATTGGAACTATTCCGCAGTGCTCATGCCTGTTTTACCATAGACCTCTCCGTTCAACCCTGTGCTGCAGCATTACGACATTTCCCTCCACTTCTGACTTTGCACACAGCTGGCACCTCCTGTAATCAATTTAATAAGACATGACCTATGAGTTAATATTCCATAATGACAAGGCCACCTTCAGTCCATTAATGGAGATGTATCATCAGCCTCCTCTTCCAGAAGTAGGAGCATTAATGACTATGAAATCAGTACACAGAGGCTGAAAGCAAGTAGTAGACCCTGGTGGAAAGGGAAGCTACAATCCACCTGCAGAATGAGAACCCAATTAGCACAGGTAGTTTTGTTTGATTAAACTAAGGAGAGGCAATTTAGGATAAAAATAAATCTTACCAAAGGTTACAGGGATATCTATGCATTAAAGAAACATTTCATTCTGGTGGCAGCAGAAAGTGTGGCCAATTACATTAAACCAAGAAGACAAAGTTGTGCATATAACCTGTAACTCCTTTAAAGAACAATACATCTGTTTTGGAGGCTACTGGTCCTTCTACATATTTAGCAGTCAAGTATCTTTCCTGACATCTAACTCAAGTAGCCCATATAAATTGGATCCCTTCGCTCTTAAAAAACAAAACAAAAAACCACTACACATTTTGTCTCTCCTTGTAATCTTTTAATCTAACACCGTCTGCATGGTGTTCTCTTTTGAGCATCTGGGACTCATCATGCAAAGTTCCGGATATTAAAATGTTAAGAGAACTTCTCTGTAGGCTTAATGAATTAGAAGAGGAGGTCACACTGACCACTGCACAAATCTCATTTGAGCAGCTCCATGCAACTAGAATTGGGACATACACATCTATAAATATTTCTCCAAGTAAAGCTTCAGTTCGACCATTTCTTTACCGTCCCTGTAGCTGAAATCACAGAAAGGCAATGGGGTGGGCTTCCCTTCTCTCTGAGCCTGCACTGCTATCCACTGTGAAGCATTAAGGATAGCTTATCTTATGAAACATGATTTTTTTAAAAAGATATAATCCGAAGGGTAATTAAATGTGATCTGAGATATGTAATATACTCTTTCTGAGCACATGGAAAGGGCCCAAACTCTTTCCAAGTTAGATTCTTGTGACCTGAGGTTAAGAAAAGATTATTTCATAAACCTGACTATAAACATTCCACTACTCTTAAAGTACTTTTTCTTCTCTACTGCACGTTAGACAAAGTGGCAAAAGCAGCAGTGAAATGATGACCTTACCTCCTTACTCCAGGAAGAGGAAGAAAACATTACATTCAGATACTGATAGGGAACTTTTTACCTGTGGATACAAGCTAGCTTACGTCTATGGCAGGAAGACAAACTCAATGGGTGTAGATTTGGGATCAGTCCTGCCAAAACCATTTATAAATTGGTTTGTAGTGATAGGCTGGGCTATGAGGCCCAGATTCCAAGGGTTGTTAGGTTTGGGTTTTCTTGTAATCCACACATACTTTCTATGCTAAATCATTGCTTCTTCTGGATATTTTGCTACTTAGGTACATCTGGCTTTGTTTAATGTCAGCACTTTAACTGTGCCACATTTTCATTGCAATAATCTACGATACTCTAGTGAAAAGCATGAAGGAAAGAGGCTAAGTTTATTTTATCGATTTCTGGCAGATGCACATTACCACCACATTCAATGATCGTTCAGACAATTAATATTGTCACTTATCTGCTTTCCTGGAAACGGAGAAGCCTGAAATGCGTAACATTAAAATAAAAATCTTACCTTTACAAACCCTACCCCTAGCTGTTTTGTAGCAAACTGATGTATTTTAGGCATCTAAAGAATTCCTCTGCATTCTCAATTATAATATATTTTACTATTATGCATAACCTTTACTGGAAAACAGCCAACACAAATTGTTCTCAAACCCTCTTCTCCATCCCTGGACATATTCACAGTTTCAAGTCCTTGCTATAAACTCTGAATCCTCCTGCCACTAGAAGTGAACACTAGAAAGGTATCTGAAGCCATGACTACAAATTGCTTCCTGAAGATTGTGACCTAAGTCGTTCTTAAGGCACCCTGCACACCCAGTTCAAACATGGCATGTGTTCAGTAACTCACCTGCTCATTTCTACTGGGCACTGTTTAATTTGTTTTAATTTCAGACCTTTCCTTTATGGAAGAGAAGGATAGCAACACTTTGTTTGGGAATGTGGTTAATGAGAGAACCTCCAAGTGGTTTGACGCTAAACACCCAGACATTCAGAGTATTCTTTGAACCTTGCCTTTGCTTCTGCAAAATTTGGATTTCCATGTGAGCAGGAAAAATCTCTTGAGATTTCTGGCATTTCCAATTCCTAATGGAATGACACAAATCCTAATGGAAATACAGTGAAAACAGCCCATCTAAAAGGCATTTGGAGTGTTCTACTACCATCCCCAACTAGAACCCAGAAATAAGATGATGTGGGAATAACAGAACAAGTCATCTGAAAGTTTCAGAACCTCAAAGGTTGTATGTGGTTTTGAGAATGGATAAAGGTTATTAGTGGAATCAGGATGTTTATTTCAGATGTCTGTGCTATTTTGATTTAGCATAGTCTCATTTTATAAACATTATTTCTTTTTAAAGCACCAAATAATGGTAAATAAACAAACAAGTCTTCACTAAGGACTAAAGTTCCTCCTTCTAAAGAAGAAATATTAAGAGCCTTACACACCTCAACTCCTAAGGTCAAAGTTTTAAGTGTGCAAAGAGTAAATTTAATCCCACAATATTCAAGCCTACAAAGTACTTTATAGACATATAAAAATGTTTCCCATAAAACCCATGGAAGAAAAAAGAAAATTCACCAACAGCAAGAATATTAATATTAATGAAAACTTATTCCTCAAGAAACTTCTGAAAACCCTTCTATTCTGTCAAACTTTCCAGCTTCAGCAATTGTGCACCACTCAGCGTTCACCTTCAGAGATAAGAGTGTTTGCATTGTATTATTTTTCTTGTACTTTTAGAGTGAAATCCTTGCTCCATTGAAGTCAATAGCAAGACTCCCAATTACTTCAGTGGAGCCAGGATATCACAATTTGTTTGTGAACACCTCAGTCCAGAGATTCTATTCCTTGCACAGTAGCTTGACTGACTCAGGGCTGCTGCTATAGCGTGTCTGATGAAGAAGCTCTCTGCTGACGTGAGAGTGCTGTCCCGTCGGCATAATAAAACCATCTCCCTGAGAGGCAGTAGCTATGTCATCAGAAGAAGCTCTCCCACCGACATAGTATTGTCCATACTGTCGCTTAGGTCGGTGGTAACTTACATCGCTCCGGGGGGTGTCTATTCATACTTCTGAGTGAACTGACAACCTGTAGCGTAGACAAACTCTAACAAGCTAGACTCAACTATAAATAACGTAGTGACCAGAGTCTAATACCCTTAATCAAGTTGAGTCTGCTTAACTTAAGGATATCAAAATCTGAGCTAAGTAAAAAACAATAATGAAGATGGTTGTGAAAAAGTATTCTTGCTCTATGGCTACTTGAACTCCAGACAGTAAAGAATTATAAGCAGAGCTGGTAAAATATAAACTTTTTTTTTTTTTGTGGAAACATGTTTGAAATTTTTCTTGAGAAAACTGAAATTTTGAATTTTCAAAAAATTTCTCCACTCTGTAAACTGGTAACAAATATAGCAACAATTCATTTGCAAAAACAAAAACAGAAACAAAACAAAAAAACCCCACATGTAATTGAAAATTCAACCAGCTCAAATTCTAAATGTTCTTCAGTCCAACATCTCATTAGACAATAGGAGCAATGATATCAGTATACGAGAACTCAGACACAAAAAAAGGTCGGCAACAACACAGAAGAAATGGTTTTTGATGACCACTCACATACATAAGAACATAACAGCCATACTGGGTCAGACCAATGGTCCATCTAGTCCAGTATCCCATCTTCTGACAGTGGCCAATGCCAGATGCTTCAGAGGGAATGAACAGAACAGGGCAATTATCAAGCGATCCATCCCATCATCCAATCTCAACTTCTGGCAGTCAGAGTATTAGGGACACCCAGAGCATTTCTGACCATCTTAGCTAACAGCCACTGATGGACCTATCCTCCATGAAATTATCTAATTCTTTTTTGTAGCTCATTCAGCTGAAAGCAATGGATGAGATAAGGATGAAATGCTAGAAGAGTAGCAAATACTCTCATACGTATGAAGGTTGAAGATGTCAAATGAAATTCTTCCAAGATGAATAAGGCAACAGTCCCTTGATTAAGGAAAGTCAGTGATGCAGAGAGACTAATTAAATACTTTTATTTATCCTTCCCCATAATAGAATAACAAAGAGAGACTGTTTCTTACTGACTATGTACAGCACCTAGTACAATGGGTCCTGATTTCAGTTGAGGGCTCTAGGAACTACCATAATTCAAATAAATAGCAAGACACTTAATTACATTAAAAGGCTGCACATTTAAAATGGATACAAAAACTATTTTAGACACAATGTATAATCAACCTGTGGAATTTACTGGTGCCTGGTTTCATTAAGTCATAGCAGTATACCTACAGTTAAACCAGATGGGAAAATTATTTATAAAAGTGATCAATTTTTATGCTTCTAGGCATAAGTGCATCATGAACTAGGAGATTTTTGGTTTGGGGTTGGGTTTTATTAAAGAAAGGTCTCCTTTCCATCCAATAGTACAGCATTGCATAGTATGACTTTCTCTCTGCCACTGCCCAGAACACTGGGCTAAGTGGACTGAAGACTGTTTCAGTAGGGCAGTTTTTATGTTCTTAAAACAATAGAAGTCTACAGAATGACAGAGTATTGAGCTTAAATTGCAAATATGGGGCCAGATCCTCATCTAAAGACAATGGAGCTACACTGACGTACACTAGCTGAAGATTGGTCTCATGATGGAGGAAGATTGCTTGGTTGCACCAGTCCTTGGCATATATGCTGGACATTCCAGTTTAGACTGCGAAATTATTTTCATATTAGCTCAAGTATACATCTTTAGCTGCACTGTCTCTGCATTTAGTCACAGGACAGTGAGCAGAGGGCATGAAAGAACAGTTTTGCTGTCTTGACAGCACGGCTGCTGGTAGAACCCCTCTGGGAAACAATTGGAAGTTCTTGCACGTATTTATTGTTTCAGGACTGCACAGCGAGCAAGACAATATAGAGAGACCCCAATTAGTTAACCAGAACATACCTTTCAACATTCATGAAAAAACAAACACTCCCTCAGCTACATGGGGTCTGGGAACTTCTTGGTTTCCAAGAGCTGATGATTTACTATTTAAAATGAAAAGTGGAAGGGCAGTTCCCTTGGTCACAGCCTGCCTCTTGGCAGCATAGAAGTTAGGTGTGTACAGTCTGTTATGCAAACTCCACCTGCTGATTGAATTGCTTATTCATGTGAGCAGCACTGAAACTAGTATGCAGGAAACAATGAATAAAGAGTTGATCAGGGAGAGTAAAATCAAGATATGTAAACAAACCAATGGCCAGTGTAAATAGCAATAGCACACATTGTTATGTGGAAAATGTAAGTTATTTTGTACATTCAGCCATTTTGTCCTTAAATCATCAGCCTCTCTTTCTCCTTCCAGAGATTCCTTGCTCCTTATCCCTAGGAACATGTGAACCAATATGGATAAAGAAACCTCTTCTATAAAGGGAAATGGGAAAAAGTCTGTGTCACTGAAAAATTATCAAAGTACTCTGCAAAATATCTAATATTCAGTTTGTAGCAACCAGAACTGACATACCACACTATGTGTAGGACCAGATTGCATCTAGCCTATCATGGCTACACCAGAGAGGCAGAGGGTATTCCCAAAAAGGAGAGGGATAGAAGTGAGGAGATCCTTGGCATGTTCTTCCAAGCTCTAGACACTGGGTTCAAACCTGATGTGGGATGGAAGAGACAGACTGTGCAGCAGTAGAAGAGGCCGAGGGTCATCATCACTGGAATCTCTTGAAGGCTGGTAATAATACTGGGCAGAAGACCACTGCCTGAAGGAAGTCTGTGGTCTCACTTGCTTCCTTCTTAGGTCTGGAACATAGAGGCCCAGGGAGATCAGATTCACCCAAGAGTCTTTTAAGGACTGGAGGGCCTCATCCATCTTGGAATTTAAAAGTTAACTGCCCTTCAAGAGAAGGTCCTCAATTGTTTCGACTTCCCAGAAAATCCCTGGAGATTGAAGGCAGGAAGAGCTTCTCCTGGCCACCCATGTAGCCATAGTACATGCTGCTGTGTTGGGCCTGAAAGGATGTGTGGACTAGTAGCTATACTTTAGACAGAATGGTCTTTAGTGCCTCTTGGTGTTCTTGAGGAAACCAAACCACAGGACTTGAAGCAGTTTGTTCCAATTCAAATAATCATAGATCAACAATGCTTGGTAATTAACCAGGCTCATCTGAAGGCTGGCAGATGGGCAGACTTTGCATCTGAACAGGTCTAACCTCTTCAGGTCTTTCTCCTTAGGTGAAGATTTGGGAGGTCCCTGCTGCTTTGATCTCTTGGACTCCAAACAACCCTGGTACTGTGTGGGAATAAAAGTACTCAGATCCCTTGGAAGGGACTTGGTACTTCCTGACAGTTTGCCTGGACACTGGCATGAGCCACTGTTCTTTTGCAGTTTCCAAGGCCTGGTCTACACTACGGGGTTAGGTCGAATTTAGCCGCGTTTGGTCGATTTAAAAATGACTGCATCCACACAACCAATCCTGTTCCATCGACCAAAAGGGCTCTTAAAATTGACTTCTGTACTCCTCCCCAACGAGGGGAGTAGCGCTAAAATTGACCCTGCTGGGTCGAATTTGGGGTAGTCCGGATGCAATTTGACAGTATTGGCCTCCGGGAGCTATCCCAGAGTGCTCCATTGTGACCGCTCTGGACAGCACTTTGAACTCTGATGCACTAGCGAGGTACACAGGAAAAGCCCCAGGAACTTTTGAATTTCATTTCCTGTTTGGTCAGTGTGGCAAACTCAGCAGCACAGGTGACGATGCAGTCCCCACAGAATTGTAGAGCGTAGAATGTTTCTACACTCCCCCATCATCTCCGTCCCTGAGGTTATCGCAGATTAGAAGGCCAAAAATACACATTCGCAATTGTCTGCCATTGCTTTCACGGAGGAAGGGGCGACTGACGACATGTACCCCAAACCACCCACAACAATGTTTTTGCCCCATCAGGCATTGGGAGTTTAACCCAGAATTCCAATGGGCGCTGGAGACTGCAGGAATTGTGGGATAGCTACTCACAGTGCACCGCTCTGTAAGTCGATGCTAGCCACAGTAGTGAGGACGCATTCTGCGGATTTAATGTGCTTAGTGTGGACATATACAATTGACTGTATAAAATTGATTTCTAAAAAAGTGTAGTTATACCCCAAGAGTCCCTGATTTTAGGCATGGTGAGCCTGCTGGGCATGGAAAGATAGAGTGTGGAGGAGTTTGTGAGGTTTCTCCTGCACCACTTCCAGAGGTATATCTAGAGTCTCTCCCATGTGCTTAATGAGGTCCTGGAGTGCCGTGAAGTCATTGACTGAAGAGATTTACTCCGTCATTGGGAGAGGACAAGAAGATCACAGTGATGACAAGCTGTACTTTTTGTACATGCGGTTTCTCATCTCTTTCCTCCTGCTGCCTTGTCAGGATCTGAGGCTGTGTCTACACTGCCACTTTCAGCACAAAAACTTTAGTCGTTCAGGGGTGTGAAACCCCCACCCCGAGCGACAAAAGTTTTAGCGCTGAAAATTGATAGTATAGACGATGTTTTATCACCACAAGCGCTCTCCCCCAGCGATAAAGCAGGACTGCACTTCCTACGTCATGGCTATTAAATTCAAAGTAAAGTTTTTCTCTCCACATGCTCTCAACAGTCTTACTGGACAAACTTCTTAGGCCAGGACACCTTCTTCTGATTAATGGATGCTTCCTTTGGTGTAGTCAGTTGATGGACAGAGAGAGCAAAGAGGAGGAAGTTCCTGGGGGTGTCCCTCCTCTCTTTTTATAGTCCTTTCCCTCCTTTCAGAAGCATCTCCAGCTGGAAGCATGGGGACAGGGTAGACTGTGTGGACAGGAACCCCATGCTGTTTCTTTGCTAAGATGTAGATTTATCGCTCAGACCCCTTTTTCTGCCAATGAATAGTCCTCAGCAGGTAATGGCCCATTGACCTTGTTTACACCTGGCTGAGACATCAGCTTGTCCTGTGTCTCTGAGGAACCGGATTTGCTACTCCCCAGATTTGGCGCATGTCTTAGTCACACCATACATTGCATTCGTATAACTTTACATACATTGTTGCCACACATTTTACCAGGACAATAATGACCAACAAATTATGAGTTTTCAAATGATACCTCACAAGGCATACTTTGTACAAAGATTATTACAATAGTGTGCAAGGAGTATAGTTTGTCACCAGGCCATCCTCTCTGGAGTGTCCTGACTTTACTCTGCTCTACCTAAATGGGTGAAATCCAAACCCAAGATATCTCCTTTACCAACCATACTGATGCCTTGTTAGCTGGTAGCTTAGTTGTCACCACCCTCAACCTCTCAAGAGATAAGGAGACTTTGGTGCCAGGCCCACAGATAAAGCACTTGGTACTGTACATGCCCTAGATATGGACACATTAGGTACCAAAGGCACTGGGCACCAAAGAACATGGTTCTGAGGTTGCCAGTACAGAAATGCTGAGTGCCAAGCTGCTGAAAACTGAGGCCCCATGAGCCAAAGGACTGGTACCAAGAGAGATGTGGTCTGCAGGCTTAGTGGCTCTCTTAATAGAGAGTACCGGGAAGGCCCTTCTCAGTCCAAGCCCAGTGAGCCAAGATGAATCAGACTTAACAGCCTTGCATCTCAGGTCAGTAAGCACTGGAGAAAGTGATGTATGCCGCACCTCAGCTCTGGAGCAGTGCTCCTTCCTACCCCACTGAAAGTCATTGAGAAGTCAGAATGGAGGCAGACGACTGCAGTGTCTTTGTCAACTTAGCCTGGGAGCTCAGGGTATAATCCCATCTCACCAGGATGCTTACGGAGAGGGACTGAAAGAAGAAGTGATGTCTAGCTGAATCCTTCTTTTTGGTGTCCAAAGAGGCTCGCATACGCACTCTAGGAGGAACTATTTTAAGCAAGCGTCTCTAGCTTTTTGAATACACTTAGAGAAGGAGTGACATATGGTACATTGCTCAGGAATAGGTCCCTCTCCTCAACAAAATAGGCAGCTCAAGTGCCCATCATTAAGTGGCATTGTAGCTTCATGTGAAGTGCTGGTTTTAAACTCCAGAGATTTCACTTTTGCCATTTGGCTAGAGTCCCTGTACAGAGAGGGGATTTCTGACTACAATAAGCAATTTTTTTCCCCACCAATAGGGAACAAGACTAACCACTGAGTAAACTAGTATACGGTGCAGAGAAGCAGGCAGACACTTCTGGGGTTCCATCTCAGTGCCACACGCAGTCAGAGGGAATTTAGGGATAGCTAGGACAGTCTCTTGAAGCACCCTTTCATTCTGACTGTATGTGGACTATAAACATGTTTAATAAAGGGAAGATCATTTTCATTGATATATTTTTACTTCTCTCTCTCTTCTGGTAACTTGGCTGGTCAGTATGCAGAGTCTTCTGGTTAGGAATTTAGTAGGGTATATTGGTTGGTGATTTAAAGGGTTTAATCATCTAAGTTCTGGAGGCATCAAGCTTTCTCATGAAAAGAGCTGTGTCTGCATTTCTTCTTTTTATATATGTAAAAATAAAACAAAAACCCCACAAACTTGGCTATGCTGTCAAATTTGTGATGCCCAAACTTATTTACATACACTTATTTACATATACTTCATAGAAGAGGGAGTTTATAATAGCTGAACGCAGGCAGCTCTGTGAAGCAAGCCTAGCATTCCTGCTAGTCTTACATATAATCAATGAGCCTGCAGTGCATACACTGATGAATTTGACAATGAGACCGAGGGACTGAGTCACATTCAATCAACTCTATTTCCAGCAATGTGTCAGCAATGATGCCTGCCTTGTTTGGTAGTGCTATACACACGTGACTATCTAGAAAAAGTATAATTGAAAGTCTTCTTTAAGAGCTTTTTTAAAATGTCTGGATATATATTTGGCATTTTCTCAGTGATAACTATAGTATTAGCCAAGACATTTTTCTGCCAGCATGAGACTTCCAAACATAGAACAAGCAAATCCTCAAAGCTGTAGCCACTTGGTCTGAAAGTTAAAACATAACAAGGACTCGTTGGTGATGTTCATTTAGCCCTAGAGTGCAGCAGGGTGAGATCTTTAATCTGTCCAGTGGAATAGGAGGAGATGGTAAATCTAATAATTTGCCATAAAAAGGAGACATGCTCTTCAGTGACTGTCTGCAGCCATTATTCCACCTCAGGCTGTGATCTCAAGCAGTAAGGAGAGCCAGACCTTGGTACTATTTGATTATTCCATAGGTAGTTGCCCTCCAATGCCCCAACATGATACTAGGAAGCACTGTCAGCAGGATATGCTGTTTTTCAAATGACTGAACAAAGGTACTAAGGTGGGAGGTCAATACAGGAACCACGGCTGACGGAAACAGGGGGGACTAGCACCCCCCTAGGGAAATATTATTGGGGGGTCCACCCTCAAGTACAATGCACACGCCGGGGGGTGGGGGGGGAGTGTGGAGATGAGAGTGGGAACCAGAGGGGCTGGAGCAACCATGGCAGCACCGAGAATAGGGCCAGGGAGAGGGACTTGGAGGGGCTGGAGTATGGAAGGAACCCCCAGGACCCTCCTTCTGAGCCTGGAGACAGCAGCCCTCCCTCCCAACAAGTCTCAGTATTTCCCCTCACTCCCTTTCCTATTACACACATACACACACAGACACGCATACAGAGTTCACAGGGAATTTTTGCCACTCCTAAAATGACCTATTCACAATAGTCCATTTTTTAGTCCAGGTGTCCTAACCAAATTCCAGTTTGGGCAGCTTCGTTCTGTCTATCTAAATGCCCACTACAGTTTCACTTGGAAAAGATACTGGTTTAATTAGTAGTAAGTGATGCAGGCAGAGTAGCAAGAAAGAGCGCTTTATTAAACATGGTGAGAAGTCAATGGTACATCCTGAGGCTGGCATTCCTAAAGCTCTGGACGCTCAGAAAACCTGATCTTCTTTCTCCAGCTCTGCTTATCACATGACATGCGTTGGGCCAGGGTCTAATTTCACACTGCTGCAGATCAGGATGAACTCAAGAGTTACACTAGTTTTATGCCAAACTAAGTGAAAGGACATTATCTTTGCTTTCTTCATTAAACATGTCTAATGTTGCCGTGTGAGGGTGATAAATAGAGGACACATTCTACCTAAGATGTCACTGTCTTTCACTGATGGGTAAAATGATTCCAGTATAGAATTTGCAATGCCTGTTCAGGTCTTCTGAGATGGGCTTAACAAATGCAGAAAGCAGGGAGAATGGTGATTAGCAAGTAGAACAGCAAACCAAAGGCCAGTCATATTCCTGTTTGAGGCTCCCTGTTCCTCAGGACACTCAGAGGGCAATATTTACAACAAAACAAATCGCTATTAGCAATAAACAGGAAAGTTGTGACCAGACGAGAGTACTCTGTGTTAAAGCCATTGTCACAACCTTCTCTCTGCTCTGAAGGTATCTCCAGCCTTCCTGCTGGGTAGCCTGGCTGATTATTTTGCAGTTTACAATCCTGCCTCATTCTCCTTCCCTAAGCAACTGTGCAGGAAGAGGAAGAATCCCAGCTGGTAGGAACCTCTTGTTTGGAAGTTATAAGGTAGGAACAATGCACAATACAGCAATATTCCACAGTGATCATCCAAGCCACCACAATAGCTACTGTGAGATGGATTCTTTTGGACTGTTGCTGCAGTATAGTAATAACCAAATGGTAGTAGCCTTGGACAAACATGAGGAGTTTCCTCGCTAACTTCTATGAATGTTATGTACCTCAAGTTAATTTGCAATCAATTACTTTGGAGACAACCCCCGTGAAGCTTTGTCTTCACTGGAAAAAAGGGCGGGGGTTATATTGAGATGTAAAATCCTAGAGGAGACCAGGCACTGGTAGTCTTTACCGTGATGTAGTTAGTCCAGGTAAATCCTAGCTTGGAGGTATAGGACTGACCTTGCCTACCTACATCAAGGTAGATGTACTGGTGCTTTGTGTCCATCAGGTTAAAAGCATGCCTTTTCTGTTGCTGTGAATCAGCAGTCAGGAAGTGTAACTGCAGCACATGTAGACATACCCCAGTTAACTTTCACCTAGCAACCTCAAACAACAAAAGGAGTGAAGCTACAGCAACACAAGTAGTGGCACGGGCTAGCTGCCCAAGGACATATTTCAGGTCCCAAGTGAGCTTATACATTATGTCTACATGTGCTGCAGTCACCCCTGTGACTGCAGCGTAGACATACTATAAGTCTGTGGAAAGCCTGAAGCAATAGTTTCACAGGGGTGAACTACCCAAGCTGCTGCAATGGAGTGTTAACAATAAAATCTAAAGATGGTCATTTCACTATCAATATCATTAGTTATTTCACTGCTGAGCATGGAAACACCCAGCTAATTAGCTTACCCAGAGTCCCCAAACAAATATTGGACTGATTTTACCATTCATTTTTATATTTAATTCAGTTAAATCCTCAGGTTTTAATTTGTTTCTGAAACCAGCACATATTTCCTAACATTTCCACCAGAGCATTTCCGAATCTAGATGCCATGTCACAGAGTTAAAGTTCCATTTGCTAGGGAGTACATGAGGCAGTAGTAGGACTTTTTATATGGGAACATAAGCATTGGGGCCCCATTGATTTCAATGGGGCCAGAATTTCACCCATGGAATCAAGCCAATAGTAGTATATTGGATAAATATACTTCACATTCCCATTGCAGTTATCCCAAATACAGCATATTATGTTTTCTTTCTGAGAAACCTACAATGGAGCCCTTGAACGCGCAAACAATTATTGCTCCCTACTCGTAGGGACAGTTCAACAATAGAGTGAATACCAACTTTCTGGGAGATGTCAGCTGGGTGTGGGAGAGAAAGCATTGTATTCCTGATGTATCAAAGTGACTGAAGCAGGAGCCACCAAAGGACAATGAAATAAGTAGGTGGCGAACACATATTTCTGGTGGAGCCACACACAAAAAGGAGTTCACTGACCTGACATGTATAAAGGAGGAGACAAGGATTGTATGTCTGGCTCTGTTTAGAAGTTACTTGATGCAATGAATAGAGTATCCATTTGAGCTTGAAAGGTTTATCTTCAAACAAAACTTTAGGAACAGGGCAATAAGCACAAGGATCTAGTGCTGAAATCTATTCGAAGGGCGTTTGAAATTGTCTGATGTTCACATTTCAATTGCGAGCAGCCCTTTGAAACTTTTGATCCTGCACTTTTATCTTTATCTGTTCTTCCTGGATGTTTTAAGAGCACTCATTTTGCCAGTATACATTCCCATGCCTTTTTCTTTCTTTCTTTCACGGGACAGCTGACACTTGCCCTAAGATTGGATGATTTTCTATTATCGGCTGAATGGGTTTTTTGCACAAAGCGCCAGTACGTGTTCATTGATATGCATATTGTAAGAGTGCTGCACAGCAGTTTGGATCCAGAGTGGCAGTTGTATGTATATTCTTTTCTGGTTCAGATTGTGACACAGTTTGGATGAAGTGAACATTGTAAATTTGCTTCAAAATCATTAGCAAATGCATTAAGTCAAATTCATCCCTGGTGTAACTTCACAGAAGCTGATGTACTAATCATTGAGAGTGTATATACTGAGTCCTGGGCCTCCAATGTTCAGAAATATGTGATGGTGTTCAGTCTTTTGTTAATCTACACCTTGAATTATACATTCTAGTCACTACACCAATGGCTTGTTATAGTGTCACAATCTGCACTGCTAAAGTTAAAGATCTGCCAGCATTCCCATTACATTTAGATGGAATTTATATTTCCATTCTATATTTTCAGGTCTTTATAATTATGTGATAGGATTTCACTGTGAGATGAGTTTGGCTTATGAACTTTCAGTTCAGAGCCTTTTCTTTTTAATCCTATATATTTATTTCTAAAACTGCAGATTTTATAAATATATATATAATCTGCAGTTTTAGAAATATCAAAAAACTACAGCTGTCCAAATACTGCAAAAATACTGTTTGAAAGTAATCTGATGAATTCCAAAGTGCTGTTTGGTTTGTAGACCACATTATCTATTATGCACAAATTAGTTTTCATTCACTTATGTTTGGGGAAAGGCCATATTAGCATTAAATCAAGATTATTTTCACACAAATGGAAGTATTTGTTGTTCAGAATTCTAGTTATTTTCTATTCAGTGTTTGTTACTCATTATTCTCTTCATCCAATCAACGGGCAGAAAATTTACCATGTAATTTAAGTAACCAATCACATGCCAACAATAATGAATAGCAAGTAGTCAAAGTATACAGTTCATGTGCAACCTCATAGGCTGAAATGTGTTCAAACTGCTCAGCAAATACCAAATGCAGACATCAGTTTTGATTTGTGAAGGATTCACAAACTGAAAGAGTCTAAATTTATCAGAGATCATAGTCACAAAATATAATTCAACCAGCTGTACATAAAAAAAGATTGAAGCTACTGGCAATTCATGTTCAGTACTTATCTCACACAAAGAAATCTTTGACAGATACATGACATTTGTTGTTTAAAAAATGATTTTATATAAACAAAAATCTAAGACTGCTGTTTTAAATCTGGCTACTATGCAGTTGTGGAGTTATGCTGCAAAATAATTCTTTTATGTAGGGTAATATAGTTTAACCAGGCAATTGCAAATTTTATTTTTGACAAATATAGACAAACTTATGCACTGAAGGGATAACTCCCCAGAGCTGGCTCCCTCTTCCTCCCACTGCTGCTAACCTCGCCCCACATGCCTCTCTACCCTGCTCCCCATCCGTACAAACCTGGGACCTCTCCTCTTCATGCTTCAGATATCATTGGATAGGACCACTGTCAAGCCCTCTTGCCCCTAGTGTGTTCCTCCATCAGGAGACGTAGGTGGCTCCCTTCTCTACTTTCAATGTGTCTTTGGCGGCACCTCTCTCCATCAAGGTCGTTATGGGGGCCTCTGCCTTCACAAGTCTTAAATTGTTTCTTTTGGCAGGGCATGAGCTGGAAAATCCCACCATTCCTTTTGCCAGCTATTTCTACTGGAACAAGGCTGAGAGAAGTCTCATATTCACTAGCACCAACACTAGCAACAGGAGAGAGGCCAATAAACCCTAATATGCAATTGCTGCCCAGAAATGTCTTAGCTGTCCCCACACCCCAAAATGTATCAACCTTGTCTCAGTGAAAGCTCTGGAGGGGTTGACAGCAGTGGGAGAGGTCAGGCCTGCTACTTCTGCACAATTGGTGGCACATCCCACCCCAACCAGAGGGCCCTTTGAGAACTGTGGATGCAGTGGCCTATATATATTGCCTAGGGAAGACCCTCTTTGGAAAGAGGAGGTCATACCATGGAAGTACTGGAGAAGCCCAGCACCCCAGGTCCTGGAAGCTTGGGAAGTACATATCAGGAGAAAAAGCTTTGCACTTATGCTAACCACCTAAGGCCAGGCTTGTGAATTTCAGCAGACATGGGTTCAATTTTAGACATGAAGTTCTAAAAGTCTGTGTTTCAGGCTATGTCTACATTACCAAGGTAAGTCAACCTAAATTACACAACTCCAGCTACATGAATAACGTAGCTGGAGTCGACGTAGCTTAGGTCGACATACTGCAATGTCTAGCGCTGGGTCGACGGGAGAGCGTCTCCCGTCGACTTACTTTACTCTTATCATTCCGGGCGGAGTACTGGGGTCGACAGGAAAGTGATCTGCCGTCGATTTAGACCTGCTAAATCGACCCCGGTGCATCAATTTGGCAGTAGTGTAGATATAGCCTCAGTTTGAGTGTCTGAGGTTAATGTGAATATCTGGCAGAGTTCTAGCTTCTGCCACTGCCCTCAGGAGCCTGCTCCACATTAATCTAATGAGAAGATTCTACTAGGATGTTTTCCCTGGTACCCATCACATCACTCCTAGCTATACAATATGAACCACATAGAAAAATCAACCCTCCTGTGTCTCCTAGTGGAAGGGTAAAGCCTATACTATTTCATAAACATGAGACAAAATAAACAGCCTAAAACATTGTCTTCCCTTGAAGAATGGCCTCACTGTCTTTATTACACAGCAGCATCAGGGTCACTGTTGGAATGCACTTTTATAATATCTTCTCCTCCTGTTGGGAAGAATAAGTTCCTAAAAGGGTACGAGGGGAAAATGAATAGAAACTTGTGCAGATAAATCTCTGATGTCCAAAAGGCAGAAAGTGAAACTGTTTGTTTTAGATAATGGGTAAGAAACCATCCTTTTTGTCACTATAGGAAATGCACCTAGCATTCCCTACTAGCAAGGACGAGGTGGCTGTCGTGGTCCTGTGAAGACAGAGGTGAGGGTTTAATGGCGCCTAGAAACTGTGGAGATTGTCAGATTAGAAACTGATCGGCTAGCTAGATGATAGAGAGACAGATGACTTAACTACTCCATCTACTGGCAAATAACTTAGCGAACTGTGTGCAGATATATGAGTGTTGTTTATGTGCAGTTCTGGCTAAAGAAAAATAAAGATGCTCTCAGAATGGTATCTTTCAACTCTGGTTTGAAAAAACCGCAGTGTTTATTAGTTTTAATTCCTTCCCCTGCTCCCAAACACTGATGGTTCATGTTGTGACATGTGCCATTTAAGCTGCATAAATTAAGCTGAGTTGTGTATAAAAGATGGGTTGCGTTACCCAAGGGAATAGAATATTTTCCCAGTAACTTATATAAAAAGCTGACCTCTGTTTGACTTATTCCCCTAGCTATTTTACTTTTACTTCCACTTTGTCCATTTGGTTTTTACTTCATTTGACTTCTTAGGGACCTTACATAAGGCTCACGATGGTGAAAGTTCCACCCACAATGTTCTCACCCTCCCCGGAGACCTACAGGCAGTGAACACAGTTACCAAAGCAGGCAAGGATGTAGTCCTAGCAGTCATGCATAGTGCTGTTGCAGCACCACAGAGCTCCTAGAATGCACCTACTAAAAGATTAAAGTTGCCTTCTGGGATGGAAACGCCAAGGGAGGGTAAGTGGAAGTACCACTGCCTGCTCTCCCTCTGATTAACATCGTCAGGGACATAAAGGGCTAGGAGATGCAATGTGCACATTCCTGAGCCAGCAAGCGTGAATCTGACCTTCTAATTGAAGAAGCAACAGCACATCCACAACTTTACTTATTGGCTTTCTCTCCCTCCTCTGAAAATCACTGCATGCACCTTTCATTCAGCATTTGCTACTCTACCATCTCCTCAGCACCATTGAAATCTAACCTGGACAAGGCACTGGGAACACACAGCAAGGAATAGCCCTACATCCCTAAGTGAAACAGAGAAGGTGACCTAATAGATGTTTTCTATCTCTAACTTCTAAGAGTCTGATTACATGTGTCATGTTCACAGCATACACACAGAGAAATTATATAACGACTATAACATATTCTTGCTGGAAAGTTGAAGCATAACACTACTTTTAGTCTTAGAGAATCCAGAAAGATAACACACAATAACCAGAAAGAGAGACAGCAGGCTGCTCCTGAAGGCAGAGAGGCACAACTCACCCTACCTTGTTCCAGCCTGGCTCTTTCCAGACTGACTCTGCTAAGTCCAGATTGCAGACTTCCCAAACAGAACCTTCTAACTTGCAAGCAGGACCAGGAAACCTCTTAGAATTTCAAGTGACAGATTTTAAGGGTGTTTTTAAAATTGTAAAAAAAACAAAACAAAAACCCACAACATCAACATCAAAAATAAACAGGTTTCAGAGTAGCAGCCATGTTAGTCTGTATCCGCAAAAAGAACAGGAGTACTTGTGGCACCTTAGAGACTAACAAATTTATTAGAGCATAAGCTTTCGTGGACTACAGCCCACTTAGGAGTACTTGTGGCACCTTAGAGACTAACAAATTTATTAGAGCATAAGCTTTCGTGGACTACAGCCCACTTCTAGAAGTGGGCTGTAGTCCACGAAAGCTTATGCTCTAATAAATTTGTTAGTCTCTAAGGTGCCACAAGTACTCCTGTTCTTTTTATCAAACATAAACAGTGTTTCATTCATCTTCATGGAGTGCAGGATGAAAGGCTCAGAAGCCAACTCAACGTCTCCTCCAGCCCCTGTTGCCACATGGGGCCAGGGTAGGATTAACCTCAATGCAGGAGCAACATAGCCAATATGCCACCCCCTTTGCAAGCTCCAGGGATGGGAGGAAGCTTGTTGGGGCAGTATCTGTAGTGCTTCATGCTATGGAGATTATAGACTGCAGAGCAACATGCTGGCAGCCCTGGGGAGGCTGCCATAAGATAGAACAGCCCCCAGGGCAGCTTTACCTTATTCCAGGGACCTTTTCAGCTTCTGCAGAAAGTGAGAATCCAATATGCACAAAGGTGGTAAAAACCATCTTTATCCCACCTCTTCTGTCCCCACAGTCTTCTATGCTGCATCTCACAACACAGAAATCACTTCCTTACATACCCACCACTAGCTTTACTTTGGCCTTTACAATTGTTCCCTAAAAAAAGAAATTTCCTGGTCAAAACATCATTTCTAACTTAACTTTCCACTCCTATCTAAAGTTAATATTTTTGTTCCATTTGCTGTCCACATGGTAACACAGCTCCCCCCTTTCTCTCTGCCCTTAAATAATTGTTCTCAGAACACATAAGTCCTCATCTCTGATGAGAATTTTGCACTTTGGAGGAGGTGAGCTTGTATCTTAAATAGATTTCAGTGACACTATACGAGATAAGAGATCACCAAATCATGGAGTTATTCTACAATGACCCTATAGAAGAGTGACTCACCAGCTGATGCGCCCCTTCATGGCTGGGAATGGCATAGCAGACTCTCCTCCTTGGGCGCCCCCTGCCGACAGCTGTACTTGGTCATCTGCTTCTTCTCATGACTCAGCCTTCTGGCCAGATCTCATTCAGTCCTGCCCATGCCAGGTGAACAGAGTCCTGCAAACAAATAGTCCAGTGACCTTGTGTCAGGTCTTCGTCCCCTGATTCTGAACCCTGTATCCCTTCTCTCAGGGCTTCTAATAGTCCTTACCTCTTGTATCAGGGAGGTTTTATGCCCCCTCCCTTGGTAGCTGGTAGGGGAACCCGGGTCCTCACTCTCCTCTGGGTTCCAGTCCAGGGAACCTGTAGTGAAGAGCCTCAGACTCCGTACTGCCTCCCTAAACTAGTTCCTACTGTGGCTTATCTCTAAGACTTTTTCCCTAGTTCCCTTTCCAGGCTCCTCAGCGTTCTTTCCATCTCTTGTAGTGAGCAAGACCTCCCAGGGTTTTCTCCCCAGAGGTCTAGTTCCTGCCCCTTTTGTCAGTGATTGTGACAGGAACTTGTTCCACTCCTGTGTCTTTCCAATATCTCTCCTGGCTTTTTCCAGAGTCCCCTTCTCAGCAGAAGGCCCCAAGACCTACTCTATGTCTGGGCTTCCTGCCTTTAGCAAACTTTTTGCCACCCTCCCAGGCTCTGCAAAGTTCTTTCCTGCTTTGCTACAGAGCACTGCCTCCCAGGGCTTTCTCCCTGGAGGCCCAGTTCCTCCTAAGCCCTTGACCCTCTAGACTTCTTCCCTGGACTTCTTCTCCCAGGCCTGCCTCAGGAGTCTATTTCATATCTGCTGTACTTCTCCCTTCAGGACCAGTCCCATGGTACCAGCTCTCTCTGACAGCTCCTCCACTTAAATCAGCCATACAGCTCCTCCCCATCTGGGTCTTACACTGAATTAAATCTGACATACCCTCCAGGTGCCATCAGATGCCTCTCTAGCTCCCTTCAACTTTTACACTGCCAGTGTGGGGTGCATACACCTCAGTGACAGACCCTTCAAAGCTATTGCAATAGTAAGATCCTGCTATGCAATTAGCAAAGGGGGGGTTGGGGAGGAAAGATCCCCAAATCCTTAAAATATGAATGAAGCTTAAGATTTTTAGAGGGGTGCTCCGAAAATAGAGGCAACTTTGAGTCAGTACATCAGATTATTCTATCAATACGACCACCTATTTCTTCTTGAACAATTGTTTAGGATTACAATAGTTTCTATTTGCACTACTTTTGAGTAACCATGCTGGTGGATTTAGTTTACCAGTCTTCCCAAGTCCGTAGTTTTAGCTTGAATCTGAAGTTTGTATGAATGAAGCACAGAAGAAACTGGAGAAATTTAATAGGATCCATTGCATGTTTGACTCTGACACTGGTGTGTTTTTCATAATGAAAGTGTTTTGGGAAAAATCTCTTGCTAAAGAAAGCAAAAAAGGTTGATGTAGGTTGGTTTTCCAGAGGATGTGGAAGCAGGCAAAGATGACATGGTTCCACCTTTCATTTTGAGGATTTTGCACAGCTCTGCTTATGGCCACACTGTGTTGAGTTAAATAATAAAAACAACGTGGCTGGCTTGACCATTAACCAAGACCACACAGATATGATGGGAACAACATACTGATACTCACTGGAGAGTTAACATACCAGCATGCATGTTGCCCATTTAAAATCTATTCCAAAGGAGTAAAACTGGAATAGGTGGCCTAGATTCTCATCTCATGAGTAGCTCCATTGACTTCAGTATAGATAGTCCTGATTTCTATTTAGGTATTTGATCCAGGAGTCTGACCTATAATTTGGGCCATATTTAGCATTGCTTTAAGCAACCAGGAGTGAAATCCTGATTGCACTAAAGGCAACGGATGTGTTGGGTTTGAACATACGGTGCATTGTTTATTAAAACCAAATTATCTCAAAAGTTTCCTCTGCTAGTAAGAGCCCAAAGCATGTACTTAGAATTTAAAACTGGACACAATCTATCCAGCTGTTCCTCTGAGATTTCATATGTTTTACTCTGAGGCTGATGCTTCAAAGAATTTCAACAAAATTTGCTAAACTACTTTTTCTAATAACAGTCTCCAAAGATGCAAATTCTTAAAGCTACACAGTTTCCAAGAACAATTAACCAGATACATCCAAACCATGGAAGAATTTGCTGTCAAATGTTGTTAGTTGGATTTTTTTTTTAAAGCAGCTCAATGAGATTTCTATCAGACCCAGGAGTACTCCTGCTTCTCAACCTTTGTTTGTTTTTGCCAATATATCAGTGTCTACATTTTGTAACTCTAGATCGCAGCTAGAAAAATACTCTGTGATGGGGTACCATTTGAAAACAAGATTTTATTCATTCTTTTCAGTTGGGCCTTTTATCAGCACAGTTATTAGGGATTATTTATTCATGATAGTTCCCTCCATTTTTGCATTCCTAATCAGCCCGTTGAACATGTGGAGTTGTTTAGTCTCAACAAGGAGCTTTATAAAAGCTCCCCAAAAAAGCTTTGTTTACATTTCAATGTGCCATTCCCATTCAACCTTTTTTGTGATTTAATTTATAAAGCAAAATAGTGTTAAAATCAACTGTTAAGCCTTAACTGCTTGGCAGGTTGATATAATGTGGCATGCTTCTTTCCATAAAGCAACAGAAATCAAAACTGGAAGAGAACAATTAGCTCATCAAGGCTCTCATACAAACCCCACTGTAGTCAGTGGGAAGACTCCCTCTAAAGTCAGTCTGTGTGCATATGGCTAGAATGCTAGCTGCAATGGCAGCATCTCTGTAAATTAATAAAAAGAGAGTTTTACAAGCATGGAGTCCTCACGTTCTTACCCAGCACGGGGTACATAAAACACCACCACTTTATATAAGGGACTGCTTTTTTTCCTGACAGTCAGTTAAAACTCTCAGACAGCTGTCTAAAGTATCAATTTGGCTGCAAGTCTAAAAACCACCAGTATTCTAAGGAAAAGAATTCCTGAAAATAAACCTCTTATCTAAGAGCTTGAGCTGCCAGGCTAGCACTTTTCACCTTGACAAGGTTTTGCTGCAAACACCGATCTGTGTGAAATATTGAGATTTTAAACTAATGCATAACCCCTTGCTTTAAAGCTAGATGGAACCATTACAATAATCTAATCTGACCTCCTGCATAACACAGGCCGTAGATTTCACCGAGTGGTTTCTGAATCTTGCCCAACCATTTGTGGTTGAAAGCTTCCTCACATAACTCTGTCTTGCCCTATACTACCTTACTTATATTTCAGTCCTAAGGCCACTCTTGAGCAAGGATTCCCAGTCGGGACAAATTGTGTGGTGGTTTGGCTAGCAACCACATTTATTTTCACTTGAGCCAGATTTTAACTCTCATTTCCAGAGCTAAAAAAAAAAATCTATACTTTAACTCTGCTGTACTGCTCAGTTCCGCTATCAGGTTGGATGATTTTATCTCACCTGTCACTGTGGCCCCAACAAAGTGGGAGGTTACAAGTTTCAGTAGAAATGTTTGTGTTTTATTTTAAATCTCAGCCGTCTATTGCAGTCTATTTATTTTTAGGTCAGATCATCTTATAATGGGGAGCGGGTGTAGAAGGGGGGAACATTTCCAAACTGTCAGCTGAAACTAAAAGGAATGGGTATGAAAAGAGGCCGCTTAGCTATTGGTTTTGAAGTGATGGCATTTGTCTAGGAGTGCATAGCCTACAAAAGGCGACAGGTTCTAAAATAATGGTCCTATGGCAGGCGCTGAAATGTAAAACATATGTCACACTTTTCCCGGCTCACAGTAAGATTTAAAATATTTATACTGCTGCACCTTTGCCTGAAAGCTTTCTGCAGCTTCCATGGGTTCATGTGTAGGTGAATCATCTCACTACAACTGAGCGGCGGTGCTTACACAGATTCATTGTTCTGCATGCAAAGGAAGCAACGGAAGTGGGGGGCAGAGGCCGAGCAGTGTGGCGACCCCCAAAGAGCGGTTTGGTCAGGATGTATTCACCCTGAAGAGTAAAATATTTATTTTCTAGCAGGCTTTTTTTCTTTTTAATAAAATATTATTTAATTTACCACAAAGACGAGAGAGTGAAGCTATTCCCTTCCTTGCATGAGGAGCACAAATTTGCCAGGAAAGTGTAATCTAGTGCTCTGAAATGGCTAGAAGGAATACACAGTTCGGTTTGTTCTCCTCCCGCCCACACACACACACACTCACACACACACTTGACTGCACATATTTCTTTCAGCTTTGCTTTGGGAAAAAAAATCCACATCCTTATGCCAATCTTAGTTTTCCATCTTCCTCAACAAGCAGAGGCTCTTAGGCAGAGCCGCAGTGATCTGTTCATCAGAGATTTGAACTGTAACAAACAAGTCCCCCACCCCCAAACTAGGCTGTCATGGGGGGAAAAAATGCCTCCAGCCTCAGGCTTCCATTCACCAGCGTCAGGCATGCAAACAGGCCTAGATTCACAGAAACAAAACTACCCTGCAGCTGAACTGCTCAGTAGTTAGCACGAAAGGGGTCCTCTAGGGTCAGCTTTTGACCCTCCCACAAAACCAAGACAAACATATGTATGTATATTTCTGCACACATGCACTCGAGACTGTGAAAAAAAGTTTACTCGCACAGCGAGGCAAAATGAATCAAACAGCCCTGATCCTGCAAAGAGCTCCATTTAAACAGACCCCTGTGCTCACACACAACCCCAGTGAAATTAGTGGGGTTTCATGCAGACAGAGTTCCACCCATGTGGATCTCATTGCAGGACTGGGGCCCCATTCATACTAGCTCACCTAGGCTTGGTCTACACTACCCCCCCTAATTCGAACTAAGGTACGCAACTTCAGCTACGTGAATAACGTAGCTGAAGTTCGAAGTACCTTAGTTCGAATTAGTTCAAACTTACCTTGGTCCACACTCGGCAGGCAGGCTCCCCCGTCGACTCCGCGGTACTCCTCTCGGCGAGCTGGAGTACCGCAGTCGACGGCGAGCACTTCCGGGTTCGACTTATCGCGTCCAGACTAGACGCGATAAGTCGAACCCAGAAGTTCGATTTCCAGCCGTCGAACTTGCGGGTAAGTGTAGCCAAGGCCCTAGACTGTATTTTCTCTGAAGCTATGAAGGCAAGAAACCCAATTCTTTTTTTTTTTAATTATTATTAATTTGTTTGTTTTAAATGAAAGCAGAGATCCTCACATATTCACCTGTATCTAGGAAGTGGGGCTTTAAGAAAAATACCAAATAACACAAGACTCGCAATAAACCTGTGAACTGGAAACACTGTCTAGATTAACAAAAAAAGTTATTCATTGTTTTAACGTCTCTCTCTCTCTGTGTGAGCTTGTGTTTTATGTCAAAAGAATTTTCCTGAATGAAATTCTGTATACTGAATTGTTGAGATGAAAATATTCAGCTAGATTCAAAAGTATGCTCTAACTAACTTGTGCCACACGTAAACAGTGATCAACCCAATTTAGCGTAATTGCTTTGCAGCACCAGAGCCGTTGGATGATAGCAGTGAATTTGGTCCTTTTTTGATATTTAATTCCTTTTCTGCTATTACTAATAATGCCACATTCGATTATTAAAACAAGAGTTCTAAGGTCTCATAACACCATTTTGACTCTGGGGTAACTACAGATGGTGAAGAACCAGAATTTCTGTTCCATGGGAAATTCTCACAGTTTGGTTTAAAAACATGTGTTCCCAACTGGAATGAAAGCCAAAATTTTGAAGTTTCCTGTGAAACCAAGACTCTACAAAAATTCAGTTCAAGACCATCAATGCATTTCATTTTGATAATGTCATTTTGATTCATTTCATTTTGACTATTATATTTATAAAATATTAAATATACAACATAGTGTTAAAAATAATATTTTAAATATAAAAGTTAAAACAAAATACTTCAAAATTTTCCCATTGAATTGTTTGATTAGAATCAACACATTCCCATGAATCATTCTGGCTTGACTAAACTGTATTTTTTGACCAAAAAACCCACGTGCCATTGAAATTTATTTTAGCCACATAATAACCTTTTTGGCTCCAATGGAGTTACATCTAAGTCAAATGATAGGAAAATCAGGTCTCTAAATTGTTTTGTGCAATTGGTTTATATTTCTGCTTGGACCTTGAAATAGTTTTTGGTTTTCTAGCCAATTTCTCATCAAATTTCATCTTCTGATTCTCATGCACAGTGCTAATTGCAGTACCTAGAATGCAGGGTTCCCTGCAGGGGAGTGTTAGTTTTAAAAAATATATTCATTTTAAACAAGCTTTATAAAATAATTCAGAGGATGTTCAGACTACAGCAGATTCTCTTTTTACACAAACCCTAAATTTTAAGCTAAACAAAGCTGATGTGTTCCTTAAAGGTCCATTGTGAAGATAAACATACACACCCCATTCTGCATAATAAAGCCCTGTTTTTTTTTTAATTTGAGCCATCCTTTAATTAGCCATCTCCAAAGTGCCACCATATTCACCTCCGCAGTCCTGCTGCAGTTTTTTGGCTTTACCCCATTGCTTGCTTAGTGGGCAGCAGTACTTAGAATTGCGGGCAGCACTTACAGAAGGGTAGATATGATCAATAGTTAGGACATCCCCAGGAACGAGGTAATGAAGTGAGATATTAGCCTTGACCTTGATCAGTGATTGGAGTGCATGTCCCACAAGCAAGAACCAAGCACGAGGCAATGCTGTACTGCCCCTGCTATTTCTGCTTCCACTTCTCCTTTCAAGGGGGAAAGGGAATATTAAAGGCTGTCGGCCTGATTTGCAGAGGTGCTGAGCAGCCGCAATTCCCATTGTCTTTAGCTGGAATTTTGGACAGCCCTAAATCCTGCAGTCCTTACATAGGTAAAATTCTCATTGAACTGAATGGAAGTTTTACCCTAGTAAAAAGCCTACAGGATTAGGTGCTAATTTAAAGCTAGACTGGAATTTTACAATATGCCCACAGTAAGGGGTGGGGAATAGCTGCACCACATCCATGCCAAGCCAGAGAACACGCGTTACTTAGGAGTCAGAATCCCTTCCCCTGTTCACCTCTCGCTCTCTACTCTCACCCCCCTTTTCATAGGGCCTCTTACCTCCAATTGTGCACCTGAGTAGCTAATCTAGATGGCAGGTAAGAGGGCAGAGCTAAAGCGCCTCCATTCCCATCTCCTCCTTGCCCACTTGTCAGTCAAATAGTGCTTGTTCTCCCCACCAGAGCCAGGGTCAGACTCTGAGCAAGGCCATAAGAGGACCTTGACTCACCCCACTATGTGGCAAAATAAGAGGAAGGGCTATAATAATCTAGCCTTTTGTGCATTGCACATAGTAGCCAGGTTGTTTATATTCACTGTCATTTTTTAATGATTCAAGCTATTTGGCCTTTATCCCTCACTTGGGAGGATGTTTAATATTAAGGGTGCGAGGGGAGACAAAGAAAACCATGTATCAGAGGGGTAGCCGTGTTAGTCTCAATCTGTAAAAAGCAACAGAGGGTCCTGTGGCACCTTTAAGACTAACAGAAGTATTGGAGCATAAGCTTTCGTGGGTGAATGCCACTTGAAGTGGGCATTCACCCATGAAAGCTTATGCGCCAATATTTCTGTTAGTCTTAAAGGTGCCACAGGACCCTCTGTTGCTTTTTAAAGAAAACCATGTGCTTTTGTAAACTTAATGGAGACATCTGCATTTCTTGTTTAAAAGATGAGCATAAAGATAAGGCTGTGTGCTGAATGCTCCACATAGCAAAGGCAAGAGGGGCCTGGAATAACAGTCCACAAGTATCTGAAGAATGTAAACACCAAGGGCAGAGAGGAATTGTTTAGGATTGTCCAATGGGATGTAACAGAGTCTAAGAATAATTGAAAAAACAGATCAAAGAAACTTTTAGACTGAATGTCAGGGAAAAAATCCCTAGCAGCGAGCTAAATCATCACACCTAGGGCCATCTATGGATAGACCTTTCCATATGTAGTCTCTTCTCTTCTCTATGGAAAAGGAGGCCAGACACCTCCAAGGCCCCAGCCACTCTGGACCCCAGAGGTCCAGCAGGCATGGGAAAGGGGAGAGTCAGAGAAGGGTAGAGAAAGTCAGGGATGGGGCATTACACAAAGCTGCCCAACATTTTTGCTTCTGGATAGCAACAGGACATCGCCTTTGTCCAGGTGCCTTGGGGGATGGTGTGTGTTCTGGGAGTAGCAGTTAGTGGGGAAAAGGACGGGCAACACAGTTCAAATGATGCTCCACTGTGAAGGAGCTGGGCTGGGGGGAGCTGTAGCCAGTTCAAAGGCACAGAATCTCCATGTCCACTAGTGCAAAGCTGCTGGAGGTACTGTTGAAGGAGTCTCAAAGGTGCCACAGGACCCTCTGTTGCTTGTTGAAGGAGAGGGTCTGTGAGATCAAATCGACTCAGGAACAGTCACCTAATGGAAGTGGTGAAAACCCCATTATAAGTGCTATGTAGTGTTTAGATTGAACAAAACTCTCAGCATTGGGAGTGGTCCTGCCTAAGCCAGATATGAACCCCCACTGTCTCACCAGTCCACTCCAATCTGGAGTGCATCACACTGCTCCAGTGATACATATCTGCAGGAAAGCAGGTGGATCTGGCCAGCAAGGGAGTTTCCTTTCACTGGGGAATCCTTAGGTGGCATTCACTTAGTGTTACACCATGCTCCTTTCCATCCCTCAGACACAGACAGCCCCCTGGCACTGATGGAATGTCAGCTTCGTAGTGTGGAAGGGGGAGTGATGCTGAGCTTTGGTGCTCCCGGGGACCACTGCAGCTAGATGCAGGTTATAGAAACTTATCCAGGCTCTATGAGCAAATGCACAGTTTTGCACATGCAAAGAAAACGGTGTACACAAAATTTGCAAATGCAAAATTGGAAGCCATATTTGAAATGCTATCACTTCTAAAAAATAGCACAACTGGCAGAAAATAACACCCTCCCCCCTCAAAAGAAACCAAATAAATCAGCATTGCCTTCCACACGTGATGGTATTTAAAGCAATCAAATCAAACTGGGTGCTGATTTAATACTGGCAAAAAGATTAAACAAAATGAAAACCTACTCCAAGCCTTTGCCCCTAATGACAGCTGAGCGAACCACTTGTAGCAGATAACTGATTTGTTTAGTTTTGCCTTTTTCTCTTGTTTGCAGAATATCTATGAAAGAAATACATTTGAGAATTTTTTAATCCTAAGTGAAAACTGAATAAAATTTCACAACACAAAGGCTTGAAACTTGAAATCTGAGCAGTGTTGCTCTGGCCTTAACACGAAAAAGATTTCCGGGTAGAGTTGTACCAGCAAACCCTCCTAGTGTAGTTGCTATTTGTACCAGGAAAAAGAAAAAAAAAGTATTTTTCAGGCATAGCTTATGCCAGCGGTTCTCAAAATTTAGCAACCCAAGGACCCCCATTTTGATTTTAAAAAATTTTGTGGAACCCCAAGCCCCCTGCTCAGCCCCAGACCCCCACCCCACCTCTTCCTGCCCCCGCTCCTGCCCCTCTTCTCCCTCCCCTTCCCCTCTCTCCTAGCGCCTCCTGCACGCCAGGAAACAGCTGTTCCACGGTGTGCAGGAGGCATTGGCATGGAGGGAGAGAAGTTGATCAGCAGGGTCGGCTGCCCCAGACATGATTCCGCCCCCTCCCCTGAGCACACCCCGTCCCCGCCCCTCCTCCTCCCTCCCAGCGCCTCCTGCATGCCGCTGAACAGCCGTTCCTCAGCGTGCAGGAGGCGCTGGGAGGGAGGGAAAGGAGTTGAGGGAGGAGGAGATCAGCGGAGCTGGTGGGCCCCCTCCAAGGGGTGCACAAACCCCAGTTTGAGAAACACTGGATTATACCACTTTTATGCCAGTATAAATAACTACTTCTACATTCAGGCTTTGGCTGGCACTTGTATGTCAGCCAAAAATCACACCCCTAATTGGCACAGCTATGCCAACAAAACTTTTAAGTGTAGGCCAGGCCTTAGCTGTGACTGGTCTCTTAAGTCACAGGGTACTTTCTCTTTTCAGTTAGGCCAAGCATAATTAATCATCACTATTTTGGTGCAAAAGCTTCAGGCAAGAAAATTTTAAATTTGCCTTTCTATACATATCTGAGCATGTGAGCTTAAATTTTGCCTTCTGAGAGTCTTCATACTAATCAAATTTGACTGCATAAGTGTTCATGGAAAATGAACAGGAAGAGAGTATGAAAATGGCTGAAGCAAATTCATTTAAATGTCTAAAAATATTCACCAACTTTTTTTTTCAGTAATCTCCCAACTCTACAAAACTTCAAACCATTCCTGAATTTAAATATTGGAGTTTAGGTACCGTTTGTGGCAGGAAAGCCCTTTGAAGTCAATGGAAAGATTCCCACAGACTTCAGTGGATAATGACTCAGATCTATAATCTCCACACCAACTTTTATTGTTGAACTGTTTCACGTTTTCCGATATCTCTACATTCTGGCCAGAAATGAATTAATCTAAATACAGCAAGAAAGGCTGTGTTCTCACGTGATGTCTGAATTGACCGAAATCAGGTTATGAAATCTCACAATCAAGATTTCGCACAGTTTCCAGCCCAGCTGTACATTTACAAAGTTTGGATCAAGTTCAGACAAGCAAGCCAAGTTCGGCGTAGTAAAACAAAACCCTTGGAATTTTGCCCATCACTATTAAATACTAGCTGTGCTTGTAAAGCAACAGGTAACCCCATAGTCAGAATTATGTTATCTATTTTAAAACAATTTGCTGCTGTGCTTGCCTCATATCCTCTTCACCTATTTTTATGTTCTTCTATGTATGTAACTTGCATAGACATGGATTTGCTTGGTTCATGTCATCTTTTCATTCAGCTAAGGATCAAGTACCTGAAGATCTTTTTAAGTATCTGACTCTAGTAATGTTTTCCAAGTCATTTCCTGCTTACTACTGAGAATTACGTTCTGGTGCACGGTAACAATTTGGACCGCAGGCAACCCATCCAAATTTTTGTAGGTAATTAGCAGATTGGATATGCAGCAGAGGTGGGTCAGACTTTACTTGTTATTCACAGATGGTTCAATATAATGGATTTCAGTGCTTGCACAGCTTTAAATGCATAACATTTTTTAGAGAAAGAGTAATAAAAGAACCAAGAAAAATCATTTCAAAGGGTTATGGAGGTTGACAGTATATATATGTATGTGTGTGTGTGTGTGTGTGTGTGTGTGTGTGTGTGTGTGTGTGTGAATAATAGAATGTATTATGTGTGTATGTATATATATGTATACACACACACACACACACAGAATAGGTGAACATAACACACACCAATGTGTTTCATGTCTACAGTAAAACCACACCACATAAGTAGGCAAAACTCTGTGCAGGTGTACATGAATACACATGACGTATGAGATAGATTTTGAGCTCATTTATACCAGGGTAAGTTGAACTCTACTACTTTCAATGCAGTTACTATAAACTTTCATTGGTTTACAGAAGATCAGAATCCAACCAACACTTCCTGTGTGACTATTATATAAATAAAATTATACACGCATGCACGCATGCACACAGTAAATCTGCACATAGCAACTACGTCTGGGCAATGCACATGATAAGCTGCAGAGCCATGTAATGAATACAGTAAGATATTCAATCCCAGTTAGGCAATCCCCATTCATTTTAATAGGAACTGGACATCAATATCTTATGTCTACATTTATTATGCACCTTTGACCACTTCAGCTGCTTTCTGCTCATCAATCACTTTTCCTAGGACTTATTTGAACAATTTGTTGCCCCACTGCTGAGATGTAGTGGATGTGGGGACCATGCAATTCAGTTTCCTGCTGAGAAGAAATCAGTGATGTAGAGTTAAGGTATATTCTTAGTGTAATTTATTTTAATTACACCAGTCCTAAAACAAAGGTGGTTACCAACAGTACACAGGCAATCCCATTTTTCAGGATTCCCAGCCAGAACACCATTGCCAAACTTCCTAGGAGCAACTCTGCCCTAGAATTGACCTTAACTAGGCCTTGGCTACACTGGCGCTGTACAGCGCTGCAACTTGCTGTGCTCAGGGGTGTGAAAACGCCCCCCCCCCAAGCGCAGCGAGTACAGCTCTGTACAACGCCAGTGTAATCAGAGCCTGCAGCGCTGCACGCTCGCTCGCAGCACTGCACGCTCGCTCGCAGCGCTGCAAGCTATTGCCCTCGGAGCGGTGGAGTACTTAGAGCTGCGAGAGAGCTCTCGCAGCGCTGGCGGCGCGACTACACTTGCGCTTCACAGTGCTGCCACGGCAGCGCTGGGAAGTCCTGAGTGTAGCCAAGGCCTTAGTCAGACCAAGGCAGAGAGCATACTCCCTTGCTGCTTGCCACAGAACCCCCAAAGAAAAGCCATCACAAATGAATACCATGATATTTTCTGCCAAGACTAAAAACTTGCTTGCACAGTAGGAAAAAGAATGTTAAGACTGTACATAACAGTGCCACATGGTGACGCTTGCCATAACAATTACAAAACCCTGAGCAACTTCATCCTACAGCTATTATTTTTAGATGAACATTCCAGATAAATGTTTCTTCCTTTTCCCTCTTAAACGTAGAATTTCACCTCAAAATTATCCCAACCCAGAGCCCAGGAAGGACAATATTCAGTCCTGGGCCAGTAACAGCTTCCTTATACATCTCTGAAAATCAGCCAATGAGTTTTATGCCACTGGAGAAGGGAGAGTCCCCTGTTCCAGTGGGACATAGCACTCAGTCCAAATCCGCTAGGGCCTGTGATAGCAGATTTTAAATGTGTGACTTTAGGTATGTGCTTGAATAGCACCTGGCACAATGGAGTCATGGTTAGAGTGCAAGCCCAGGCTTGGGTGACAAACCAGACAAACTGGCCATGCTGCAACATCCATACTGCTATTTTTAGCACCCTAGCTCAAGCAGAGTTAGCGCAAGTATGTCCACCCAGGCTAGGCGGCCTGCTCCCAGCTGCAGTGCAGACATACTCTAAAGTCAGGTAGCAGCTCATTGTGGGTTTATATACACATTAAATAACCCCACAGTAGCAAGTCTCAGAGCCCAGGTCAACCGACTCAGGTTCATGGGGCTCGTGCTGCAGGGCTAACACTAGCAGTGTAGACCTTCAGGCTTAGGTTGGTTCCCGGCCCCTTGCCATGTCTCAGATCCCAGGCCCCAGCCCAAGTGGGATCAGTTACACTGCTATTTTTAGCCCCACAGCTTGAGCCTCGCAAGCCTGAGGCAGGTGACCCAGGCTCGAGACTCATTGCTGCGGGTTTTTCCCCACCTTGTGGAGACATGCCCCGTGACTCTCCATGAGTGAGAAACTAGAGTGCTGTCTTTTCAATTGTAATGAAGTCAGTGGAGTTACTAGTATTTGTTGTAGCAACCTCAGCGCTAATAATCCCACTGCCCTTCTAATGGCATTGAACATTTGACATTATAAAATTAGCATACAATGCCAATGACTCATATCCAGACGTTAGAAAGACTCCCTATGAATGCCAGCATGCTGCCTCCCCCCATGGAGTCATATAATGGTCACTGACCATCCTTCTGTGCTTTTGTTGCCTTGAAGTTCCGTTTGTTT
The DNA here is from genome assembly GCF_011386835.1 of Chrysemys picta bellii. Classification (NCBI taxonomy): domain Eukaryota; kingdom Metazoa; phylum Chordata; order Testudines; family Emydidae; genus Chrysemys; species Chrysemys picta. The sequence goes on along the minus strand of NC_088797.1, from coordinate 68,493,575 downwards.
TGAAAACTGTTCAAGTGGCAGAGGCCATAGAAGGCAATTAAAGATGCAGTTAGTTTGCTTTCTTCATTAGCACTGGCAAATTCCTGTAATGAAGCAGTGTAAAGAGAGTTCAGGAAAAAGATGGAACTGGCCAAATTAAAAATTATTGCAAATGGACTGTGCCACTTTTTTTTCCCCTTGAGGCCCCTACAATAATAGATTGTACCTAAGAAACAAAGGCTGGCACGGCTCTTTTACATTTGAAATCAGGAGAACAAACACCACATATGAACAAAAATGGAGAGAACTTATAAAACTAATAACGTAACAGCTGTGCTTTTCATCAGTAGAGCTCCAAGCACTTTATGAAGGTCACTATCATTACCGCCAATCTCCATTTGGGGAAACTGAGACAGAGAAGTGAAGTGACTTGTCTAAAGTCAAGCAGCAGGCTAGTGGCATCCCTGTGAATAGAACACAGGTCCCCTCAGGCCCACTCCAGTGCTTTATCCACTAGGTATCAGTACCTCCCTTAAAACACGTTATTAACGATAACATCCACCAACTTGGGAACAGGATGACTTGGAGGACTGTTAATGGTTGGAACTAGTTGAATATAGAAAATACAGTGTCCATGAACATGTATTACAAGGCTGAGCAGCTGTTTGGTTCATATTGTCTTTATTTGCTATTCAAGACATTCACACAAAGGGTGCTTGTGCAGCTGTTCTTGTACACACACTCATGTTTGCATGCCAACAAGAGAACCTGGATACAAAAAAGTGTGTTCAATGAGTGGTCATCCATGGAAGAAGTTGTGCCTTTTGGCACAGCCCTGGGCACTGGACAGGGAGGCATATAAACTGCACAAGCCCAGAAGTTGCCTCAGGAGGCATTGTGTCCCAGAGACACCCCTTTGAGGAACAATTCCCTCCCCGCATCTTTGTCACTCTTAAGGGAAATGGACTGCTGGCCTATACCAACAAATCAAGACTCCATTCCTTCTCCACTTCTCCCTGCCCATTCTCCTGTTCACCTATTCTGAGGTGTGTGTGTGTGGAATCAGGCACTAAGCACCTACTTGGTTCCTATGTGCCCAGGCCTAAGGTCTGGGTAGCCAGCAGAAGGGCATAATGGGAGTTCTTACTCCCCTTTTCTCCATTGTGCCAGGTGTAGAATCCAAGTCTCGGTCTACCCTACTAATTTTCTGTTATTCTCCTGTATAAAATGTTCCGGTTGTGCAGTTAGAGAACAGAAACAGTATCATGTGATTTCGGTGACTAATCACACATCAAGAATAGTGAATAGTCAAAGTGTGCAGTTTTTGAAGAACCCACAGGTTGAACATCCTGTGTCCAAATTGTACTATGAACAGTTAGTGGCAATGAGTAAGTTCACGGAATTCAGAGTCTAGTTTTCAAACAATTCATGAACAGAAAAGATGGCTCAATTTGTCACATCATTTATTTGCAGCAAACAGCTCTAGCAATGGCCATATAGAGAATTTGATTTCTAGGTCACTTGTTCAAACCAGACTAGGTCTCTAATGACTGAAAGCCATTACCATCTGACAGCTATTTTGGTGTCCATATCATTATCAAAGAGTGAAGTTGAATGAAGGTTAAGTGAAATAAGTGTATTTTTATTAAACCCTGTGCACTGCCCTTTCCAAATTGCTGAGTTGCTTCTAGTCTAACTCCACCCATTCCTTGTTCCCCTGTGTCTCCTCAGTAACAGCCCCTCCAAAGAACATGGGACCTCTGACTCCAGCTCCACTGATCACGGTACAGCACCCCGACAGAAATTAGTTGATAGGGTCCCAGTTCAGATGATAGTTTACTAATTGAACTCTCTGCAGTTCGGCAATGATTTGTTCATTACTAAACCTGTGTGTGTCTAAACATGGCCTTCTGGGACTCAGTACTCCCAAATCTTCACAAGGGACCCTTCAAACCTTCTGAATTTCAGGGCTCTTCATTGTGATATAACCATCTAATGCTTCTGCTTTAGTGCCTTTATTACACTGAAATAGGAATCAGCTCCCCAAATAACTTTTACAAAGCAAAGGTTAAAACACACAATAAAAAAAGCATGCCTTCCAGGTCATCAATTTCAATTCCAGGACAATAAGATTGAGACTTGGAGATGCACAGAGACGAAGAGAAACATTTAAAAATCTATAAACCAGTGATTTAACAAACCGCTAACTAAAAGGAGGCATCTGATTATATAAAATTGCCAAGCAGATGCCAAGAATGCTATTATGGCTTCCAATCATTTACTGCCTACACTTCACTCCAAAAGCTATTCCTTCTCTTTATGATGTATTTAGCAGCTCCAAGGTCTAGCCAGCATGGAGCTGGGGGGGGGGGGGGGGGAGAGATCATTTTTCCAGTATTCTTGATTTGCAGATACAGTAACAATGAGAAGGCACACAACCCACTCAAGCACTTAACTATTCCAAATAAAAATAATGGTCATAGATAATCTTGTGACTATCTTGTGTCTACATATAACTTTTTTGTCCCGAATGAGAGCAAAGTTCTTTGCAAAATATGCTTGGGATTTGGGAAAGACTCCTCACTGACTTTCATTGAGACTTGTGCTCCTAAGTCACTTACGTGCTTTCAAAAATTAAGAGTCATTTCACCCACCACTGAAATTCAGTCACCTCTAGGGTGGAGCAGGACAACCACCAAGACGAATGAATTACCGGCGCTTAACAATGTCCAACTAGAATCAAAGAATTTGCATATAATACAATGGAAACTGCAGTAGGGAATTTAAGCAGACAGTATTACACATTTGTACTGGGTTTGATTCTCCATTGCCTTGTATAGATGTCTTTGTGAGGATCTAGTATAGAGCCTTGCAGCAGGCACAGATAACATATTGTTTTTGTTTTCTAATTAATATTATTGGTGCACTGGTGTACTCCAATCCATTATATATACTATGCACCAATGCACTTAAATAATAAGAAATAAAAGCAATACTAAATATATACCATGCTACTCAAACAAATTGCTCTCTGAAGGGTGCTAGTAGCCAGATGACACCTTAAACTCAAATTGCAGATGAATTATCTATTTATTTTCATGAGCTTTGGTAAGAAAGCCCAGGTTGGGGAATCAGGTTGGTTTTGGTTTCTGAAGCAGCTGGAATTTGATTTCAGGTATTGCCCTTCATTAACCTCCTCCACTGGTCCACACTTGCGCTGCCCTGTTAAACAGCTGCTATGTTCCATCAGTTATGGGCAGCACAGTATGGGGAGGAGGTAAGCAGCCCTCAGTGATGAAAGAACAAGTTAAGGACTATTTAGAAAAGCTGGACATGCACAAGTCCATGGGTCTGGATCTAATGCATCCGAGGGTGCTGAGGGAGTTGGCTGATGTGGTTGCAGAGCCATTGGCCAGTATCTTTGAAAACTCGTGGTGATCGGGGAGGTCCCAGACGATTGGAAAAAGGCAAATATAGTGCTCATCTTTAAAAAAGGAAAGGAGGAGAATCTGGGGAACTACAGAATGGTCAGCCTCACCTCAGGCCCTGGAAAAATCATGGAGCAGGTCCTCAAGGAATCCATTCTGAAGCACTTGGAGGAGAGGAAGGTGATCAGGAACAGTCAACACGGATTCATCAAAGGCAAGTCATGCCTGACCAACCTGATTGCCTTCTATGATGAGATAACTGGCTCTGTGGATATGAGGAAAGCAGTGGACGTAATCTTCATGTTAGCAAAGCTTTTGATACGGTCTCCCACAGTATTCTTGTCAGCAAGTTAAAAAAGTATGGGCTGAATGAATGGACTATAAGGTGGATAGAAAGCTGGCTAGATCGTTGGGCTCAATGGGTAGTGATCAATGGCTCAATGTCTAGTTGGCAGCTGGTACCAAGCAGAGTTCCCCATGGGTCGATCCCGAGGCCAGTTTTGTTCAACATCTTCATTAATGATCTGGATGATGGGATGGATTGCACCATCAGCAAGTTCGCGAATGACACTAAGCATAGGGATAGGGTCCAGAGTGACCTAGACAAATTGGAGGATTGGGCCAAAAGAAATTGATGAGGTTCAACATGGACAAGTGCAGAGTCCTGCACTTAGAATGGAAAAATCCCATGCACTGCTACTGGCTAAGCAGCAGTTCTGCAGAAAAGGACCTGGGGATTACAGTGGATGAGAAGATGGATATGAGTCAGCAGTGTGCCCTTGTTGCCAAGAAGGCTAACTGCATATTGGGCTGCATTAGTAGGAGCATTGCCAGTAGATAGAGGGAAGAGATTATTCCCGTCTATTTGGCACTGGTGAGGCCACATCTGGAGTATTACATCCAGTTTAGGCCCCCCACTACAGAAAGGATGTGGACAAATTGGAGAGAGTCCAGTGGAGGGCAACGAAAATGATTAGGGGGCTGTGGCACATGACTTACGAGGAGAGGCTGAGGGAACTGGGCTTATTTAGTCCGCAGGAGAGAAGAATGAGGGGGGATCTGATAGCAGCCTTCAATTACCTGAAGGGGGGTTCCAAGACTGTTCCCAGTGGTGGCAGATGACAGAACAAGAAGCAATGGTCTCAAGTTGCAGTGGGGGAGGTCTAGGTTGGATATTAGGAAACACTATTTCACTAGGAGGGCCCGGCTTGACAAAACCCTGGCTGGGATGATTTAGTTGGGTTTGGTCCTGCTTTGAGCAGGGAGTGGACTGGACTGGATGACCTCCTGATGCCGCTTTTCAACGCTACTCTTCTATGATTCTATGTGCCATTTGGGGACATGGACTGTAGACCCCTCTGGAGACTATTAATTCTGCCCCTTCCTTCCTGTGCAATTGAACAATATCAGCTCCATTGTATCCGGGGATCTCCTTGGCAGCAAAACAGAGACACAATTTGCCCCTAGTACGTAAACTAAAGTACAGTACCTTCCTTTCCTCATTCTGGAAATATACACTTCAGCCCATACATAAAATGCTGTGAGAAATGTTACAGATCTCAGGAAATTAATGGGCATCTTCTTGCTGCTTTTTTTTTCCTCTGAAGAAAGTATGTGCTTAGATCCTTCACAGAACCCTCCTCTATTCAGCAGTCACTTTGGCCCAGTCTTTCAAGTAGGTGAGTTGGGTATCTAACTTCTTTAGGCTCTGTTGAAAATCCAAGCCAAAATGTGCCCACACCTGAATTACATACACCAACCCCACAGTGTATGTGCACACCACTAACAAACACCTGCCAAAGGGCATGCACAGGTGCCTACATATTTGCGGGGCGGGTGGTAAATAGCTCTTTTGTCCCAATAGGGTCACAGGACACTTATGTCCTGAATTTAATTTCCTATTGGACATATTAGCAATAAATGGAAGTGAGACATTTTCAATTTACTTCTGACTCACCCACATCAGGATTATCTGTCACATGCGTTTACACCCAGGGTCACCAGTTATGCTCATGTAACTAATAGAAGCCACTGTGATGTGCCAATTGGTACATTAAAAAACCCACATTTGTAAAGCTGCTTTTAAGGTTTAGAATGAAAAGCCTTAGTACATGCAAAAAACATGAAGGGAATAGTGGAAACTGAACAGTCTCTTCCTTTTAACTCTTTCCCATTATACAAGACCAATGGGACATGCCATTAAATTAAAGGGCAATAAATTTAGAGCCAATAAAAGGAAATTTTGCCCAACACAGTGCAGAGAATCAACCAGCTGAATTCTCTTACACCAGTAGTGGCTGGATTTTACAAAGGGTTGGGTAATTTTAATGGAGAGTAATAACACGTATAGACTAGAGAGTCAATCTAAGATACCAAGGATTATTCAGCACTCAGGCAATCAGCTGCAAGGGTCAGAGAGTAATGCTTTGGGCACACTGGCTCTCTGCCATTGCTGCTGCTGAGTGAGATGCCAATCCAGGTGCACTATTTTGAATATACTTTCTTATTTAAACTCTGCCTGGTTCTTTCAATTCTGCTCCTGGGCTTGCTGCTGATCTTTAGTCTATCTGGTGTGAATTCCACTGTACGTATCTCACATTCCTCTTTCTTAGTGCAACCCCCTCCCAGCCCCTCCAAAAAAAGGGGGGGGGACTAGCACTTGATTTACTGCTTTTCTCATTTGTTGACCTGGGAGTTGTGTGGGTAACACAGCTCACCCAGATCAGTAGCCATATTTTATGAAGCTCCATGGATCAGCTTTAGGAAAGGAATATTGGATAGGGAGATGGTAGAGAGCAGCATTCTATATTTTGTAGCCTTTCAGAGATTTCAAGGCTAGATGGGACCATTAGATCATCTAGCCTGACCTGCTAGTTAATAGGCCATTAACTCAGTTACCCCTGTATTGAGCCCAATAACTTGTTTTGACTAAAGTATACCTTCCAGAAAGGCACCCAGTTCTGGATTTGAGGACATCAAAAGATGGAAACTCCACCACTTCTCTCGGTAATTTGTCACATATCTCTCTCCCACTTTTCCTTTATTTCCCACCCTCTCAACTTGCTCTACACACACACACAGCAGGGAAATGGCTTCTATACCACTGCCACTCAATATTTACCCAGCCTGATATTCCTAGTGAAATGGGGAGAAAGAGGAGGGGAGAAGGAGGGCATGTCACACGATCAAGTGTCAACGCCAAAAAATAACCAATGTCTCAAAATTCATGTAAAAGTGAAATTTTAAGATCTCAAAAAAAAGAAACGGGGACCATTTTCTAGTGAAATTTCACAAATAAATTGTCACCACTGTTGTGCGGTTCTAGACTTACGGTTCCTTGGCATCTAAACTGAAGCAGTTTGTTACACTCCCAAATGGTTGTATCGTAAATGTTTAAATCAAGTAAATGAATTTTTAACATTGCTCCTGACAATGATTTCTTTAAGAATAGCTAGTGCAGGGGGCCTGTAATTAAAATTGCTGGGCATTGCCTTTCACACATGGGAGAACAGCCAACAGGCAAAGCTAGCACAATAGAGTGCCTTAGACAATCTTTAATATGAATGAGATTGGCTGCACAAAGCCTGCTTTCCCCATATAATGATGCTTCACACATGGAGATAGGTGTAGATGAATCCATTAACATACAGTTAGAGAGCAAATCAATTCATCTCCTTAGTTTAAGAGCGCAGCAAGTGGCTTTTATCTCAAAGTAGTAGGGATGCTGCAGTGCTCCTAAGTACACCACTTCCCTGTCTCAGTTTCTGAATGGAACTGTATATGGCTAATTACATAGCAGAGTTACCAGTCATGGTTTTCATATAATGCTGAGAATGCTACAGGTTTCACTCTGCACTATTCTCTAGCTTCCTTGATGTCCAGCCTAAAAATGCCAACATGTACCTCAGAACAACAGTAAGAACAGAGAGTTAAATAAAAAACAATTTAATATATCTTGGGACTTTATCCTACAAGGGGCCATGCACTCAGGCCTTGATCCAGCAAAGCTCTTAAGTACATGCTTAAATTTAATAATACCTAGCTCTTAGGCAGCACTTTTCATCACTAGATTTCAAAGTGCTTCACAATCTTTAAGGGAGGTAGGACAATGATATTATCCCCATTGTAAAGAATGGAAGAGCAGAGAGGCTTGCCAGAGGTCACACAGGAAGTCTGTGGCAGAGCAGGGATCTGAACCCAGATCACTGGTTAGTGACCTGACCTCTGGACCATCCTTCCTCCAAGAGTGTGAATAGTCCAGCTTGTTGCTTGAGTGCTTTGCTGTATCCAGGCATAAGTACAATGTAACTTTCAGGCTCAAGCTGAAACACTGATGTGTAACAAAAAAACAAACAAGTTCAGGATATTAACCCTTAACATCTGTGGGCCAGCTCCTTATCGGATTTTTTTGGAATCATTTCACTGATGTGGAGTAACTCTGGATTTACATCAGTAAATTCCGGTCAGAATCTTACCTTGTTACTTTATAACTACTCTCAGTTTTCAAAGGAAAAAACAAACAACCACAACAATGTGATTTTAAAAAATGCAGGAAGTTGAGGGGATGGAGTTCATTACAGCCAGGGTAAGGCAAACACAGGATCTGTGATTATGGGAAAATAACTACACATGTCCGCTTGAACCTTGGTCTCTGCTTATTTTGAATGAGCAAAGGCACAAGTTAAAAACTGCTATTAACCCAGAGGGCTTGATTCTTTAAAATATAACCTTGGTAATCAGTTTGTGGCTAAGTATACAAGCTAAAAAGCTTTTCTTTGTCAATCAGCTAGCTTCTTTGTGTAAAAAATAGATTCAGCCCAAGTCAAAAATTCTGAACAGATTTTTTGAAAACAATTATGCTTTACATCAATCATTATTTATGAATAGAATCATACACATTATGTACACTCACGCCCACACAAACACAATTCTTATGTTAATTCTACTTCCAGATACTCAGAGTTAAAATTCTAGCACCAAGGGATGTGGGATTCAAGCAGAAAAGAGCCTTCAGAAATGGAGTTTGGGGGCAGGGACTGGACAGGATAAATCAAACTTGCTCTGTTAGCGTAGCAAGTACAAGGTAACGCTGGACACTGCAATGCTTCCAGCAGAAATCCAGGAATATGACTGATTTCACAAGTTTACAGCAGCTCATTTTATCATTCAAATTCAATTACTGGAATTATTTATTTCTGTGGCATGTTACGGCGGGCAGTGCTGATATCATGACTAGCACAGAGTGAAGAATTTCACTCCCGTGCCTGTGAAATGTTTGTGAGCAGATTGTGAAAAAGTCTCATATTTATTCTAAATCATCTTTCTAATATTTCTTTGCAAAATATTCTTTCCCCACCATATGGTAAATCTGCCCCTTCCTCCAGGGCCACACAGATCCCTTTGTCAGCAAGACAGATTCGACTGAGCGGTTCACGTGATAGGGCACCCAGATGGGGCTCAGATCACCCATCATGCACAGGGGCATATGGGGGACAAGACATGGATGGGCCTAAGGGAGGGTCATGAGGGAAGACTGAGAATCCATGGCTGTGCAGGTGCAGCTGCTGTAGAGGGGCTGTACAATATCCCATAAAGGCTACTTCATCCACTGAGCTGAAGAACCCTATACAGAGCAGCTCCATGGTTGAGATTAAGGATTTCTCTGCTCCCAGCCCCTTGAACATCTGCCCAGTGCCCACTTCAGTAACTCAGGCTGTGCACTGGGCTCTGGATTTGGCCCTATGTGACCATCTTGCAAACAGTCTGTTGTGGATATTTAAAATGCACAGAGTTCAGTTAACTAAATCATGTGCTGCTAGTCAGTCTGACTGTGTACCTTTGGGTCCAAAGCAAAGTCCAGTGAAATCAGTAGGAGTCTGTCCTTTGATTTCAATGGACTTTGGATCATACTTGCAAGTAACCAGGCCGCACAGCCGGCATTCTCAGTGTTACCTGTTCCATTCAGCTACACAGTTTAGAATTCACTAACTCCGATACAAAAACCAAAGTTCAAATCTGTGACGGTTCATTGGAAAGTAAACAGGAAAAGGCTGTGAACACAGAGGAATCAACTTCAAGTTTGTGGTCATCATCTCCTCCCCCCCCCCCCCCCACCCACCCACCCGCAATTATTTCACCTCTAGGTTGTGAAGTATGTAACAAGTACGTGAAATATATTTTAATATATGGGTATTCCACATATATATACACACACGTATACAAAAGCAAGATTACAGGAATATGCTCAAATCCCCATAAAGAATGGCCAAATACATAAAGTCAAAGATATTCCAGTTACACAAAGCTTCCCAGATTTTCCTGCTTTTCTCCATAACCCCCATTCCCCTCTGTTCATTTGAACCTCACTGTAAGCTTGGCTAGCTAAAAACCAAAGTTCACTTAGTCTTCACATCCCTCAGAGACAGCTTAGGGCAGAATGTGCATGGAACTCCTGATGGCATGTCAGCTAAGATGCATAGCTCCCAGACCCAGGAATGCTAGCCAAGTCTGTAAGAAGATGAAGTAACAGACCAGAAAACAGCTTCAAAATCACACACAATATCCTATTCAGAACCTCAGAGCAGGGTTTCAGCTGAGAAGGTAAGCAGAGATTCCAGTATCAGCTTGAGCTGTATGCATGCAAATAGTTACAGTCTGCTGTGCACTATGATGGAGATCAATTAATAGCTAACACATAGTAAGTTGGCTGGCCTTGTGCAGGCATTTACAGCTGTATCACAACTCCAGTGTTACCAGTAGTGGTAATCTCATTTGGAATCTTCATGCTACCAAAGAATTTCTTTAAAAAATAAAAAAATAAAAAAGCCTATAAAATTGCACCCACAATTGCTTCTACAGCTAACCTACTTTTTAAAAAAAGTTGCTGTAGTTAAATCTAGAGAAAGGGAAGTGGCAGTGGAAAGGAGAAGGGATTTGTTTCAATCATATGTGTTTCTGTACATGTGCAGAAAACACAGCTACAAGCATCTAGAAGAATGAAAAGTAGTGTTGGTAGTTACTGAACAGACTCACTAGCTGCTCAAAGCCAGAGAAGAAGCTACCTTTAAGAGTATGCCTCTCTGTACGTCTCTCACAATTTCAGCCCAGGATCTGAGCCAACCGGAATTCATATATATATAGCTGAGGGGAGTTTCTGTTGGAGTCAGCCAGATGGCAGAAGATGGAAGGCCAAGACAACTTGGCTGAGTCTGAAACCTGAAACATTTTGGAATCCAGCAAGATTTTCTATTTGACCAGTTAAATCAATACCCCAGTCCTGCAACTGACTGTGTGGACTCATCCCAGTATTCATGCATAGCCCCATTGGCTACAATGAGAGTCCCCAAGAGGTGTGCCCGTAGGATAAGGGCTTAAGGACAGTGAATCAACTATTAAAAGAGGAGTGAGAGCTGCTAGCTAGAAGGATCTGACAAGGAAGCAGTGTTTGGATATGGAGGGAGAGATCTGGGAGTACGGGTGAAGGAGTTTGGAGCGCAGGTGGTATTCTCTTCAATTCTTCCTGTCAAAGGTAGGGGCCCGGGCAGAGACAGATGCATCATGGAGGTGAATGCCTGGCTGCGAAGATGGTGTCGCCAGGAGGGCTTTGGCTTCCTAGACCACGGGATGCTATTCGAGGAAGGACTGCTAGGCAGAGATGGCGTTCACCTTTCGAGGAGAGGAAAGACCCTATTTGGACACAGACTGGCTAACCTAGTGAGGAGGGCTTTAAACTAGGTTCGACGGGGACAGGTGAGCAAAGCCCACAGGTAAGTGGGGAACATGGAGACCGGGGAGATGGGTCGGAAATGAGAGGGAGTGTGGGCTATATTGTCAGAGAGAAAGGAGGGTCAGGACAAAACTGGGAGGAAAGATCAAACCAGTATCTTAGATGCCTATATACAAATGCGAGAAGTATGGGCAATAAGCAGGAAGAACTGGAAGTGCTAATAAATAAATACAACTATGACATTGTTGGCATCACTGAAACTTGGTGGGATAATACACATGATTGGAATGTTGGTGTGGATGGGTACAGCTTGCTCAGGAAGGAGAGACAGGGGAAAAAGGGAGGAGGTGTTGCCTTATATATTAAAAATGTACACACTTGGACTGAGGTAGAGATGGACATAGGAGACGGAAGTGTTGAGAGTCTCTGGGTTAGGCTAAAAGGGGTAAAAAACAAGGGAGATGTCATGCTAGGAGTCTACTACAGGCCACCTAACCAGGTGGAAGAGGTGGATGAGGCTTTTTTTAAGCAACTAACAAAATCATCCAAAGCCCAAGATTTGGTGGTGATGGGGGACTTCAACTATCCGGATATATGTTGGGAAAATAACACAGCGGGGCACAGACTATCCAACAAATTCTTGGACTGCATTGGAGACAACTTTTTATTTCAGAAGGTTGAAAAAGCTACTAGGGGGGAAGCTGTTCTAGACTTGATTTTAACAAATAGGGAGGAACTCGTTGAGAATTTGAAAGTAGAAGGCAGCCTGGGTGAAAGTGATCATGAAATCATAGAGTTTGCAATTCTAAGGAAGGGTAGAAGGGAGAACAGCAAAATAGAGACAATGGATTTCAGGAAGGCAGATTTTGGTAAGCTCAGAGAGCTGATAGGTAAGGTCCCATGGAAATCAAGACTGAGGGGAACAACAACTGAGGAGAGTTGGCAGTTTTTCAAAGGGACACTATTAAGAGCCCAAAAGCAAGCTATTCCGCTGGTTAGGAAAGATAGAAAATGTGGCAAAAGACCACCTTGGCTTAACCATGAGATCTTGCATGATCTAAAAAATAAAAAGGAGTCATATAAAAAATGGAAACTGGGACAGATTACAAAGGATGAATATAGGCAAACAACACAGGAATGCAGGGGCAAGATTAGAAAGGCAAAGGCCCAAAATGAGCTCAAACTAGCTACAGGAATAAAGGGAAACAAGAAGACTTTTTATCAATACATTAGAAGCAAGAGGAAGACCAAAGACAGGGTAGGCCCACTGCTTAGTGAAGAGGGAGAAACAGTAACAGGAAACTTGGAAATGGCGGAGATGCTTAATGACTTCTTTGTTTCGGTCTTCACCGAGAAGTCTGAAGGAATGCCTAACATAGTGAATGCTAATGGGAAGGGGGTAGGTTTAGCAGATAAAATAAAAAAAGAACAAGTTAAAAATCAGTTAGATGCCTGCAAGTCACCAGGGCCTGATGAAATGCATCCTAGAATACTCAAGGAGCTAATAGAGGAGGTATCTGAGCCTCTAGCTATTATCTTTGGAAAATCATGGGAGACGGGAGAGATTCCAGAAGACTGGAAAAGGGCAAATATAGTGCCCATCTATAAAAAGGGAAATAAAAACAACCCAGGAAACTACAGAGCAGTTAGTTTAACTTCTGTGCCAGGGAAGATAATGGAGCAAGTAATTAAGGAAATAATCTGCAAACACTTGGAAGGTGGTAAGGTGATAGGGAACAGCCAGCATGGATTTGTGAAGAACAAATCATGTCAAACCAATCTGATAGCTTTCTTTGATAGGATAACGAGCCTTGTGGATAAGGGTGAAGCTGTGGTTGTGGTATACCTAGACTTTAGTAAGGCATTTGATACGGTCTCGCATGATATTCTTATCGATAAACTAGGCAAATACAATTTAGATGGGGCTACTATAAGGTGGGTGCATAACTGGCTGGATAACCATACTCAGAGAGTTGTTATTAATGGTTCCCAATCCTGCTGGAAAGGCATAACGAGTGGGGTACCGCAGGGGTCTGTTTTGGGACTGGCGCTGTTCAATATCTTCATCAACGACTTAGATATTGGCATAGAAAGTATGCTTATTAAGTTTGTGGATGATACCAAACTGGGAGGGATTGCAACTGCTTTGGAGGACAGGGTCATAATTCAAAATGATCTGGACAAATTGGAGAAATGGGCTGAGGTAAACAGGATGAAGTTTAACAAAGACAAATGCAAAGTGCTCCACTTAGGAAGGAAAAATCAGTTTCACACATACAGAATGGGAAGAGACTGTTTGGAAGGAGTACGGCAGAAAGGGATCTAGGGGTTATAGTGGACCACAAGCTAAATATGAGTCAACAGTGTGATGCTGTTGCAAAAAAAGCAAACATGATTCTGGGATGTATTAACAGGTGTGTTGTGAGCAAGACACGAGAAGTCATTCTTCCGCTCTACTCTGCTCTGGTTAGGCCTCAGCTGGAGTATTGTGTCCAGTTCTGGGCACCGCATTTTAAAAAAGATGTGGAGAAATTGGAGCGGGTCCAGAGAAGAGCAACAAGAATGATTAAAGGTCTTGAGAACATGACCTATGAAGGAAGGCTGAAAGAATTGGGTTTGTTTAGTTTGGAAAAGAGAAGACTGAGGGGGGACATGATAGCAGTTTTCAGGTATTTAAAAGGGTGTCATAAGGAGGAGGGAGAAAACTTGTTCACCTTAGCCTCTAAGGATAGAACCAGAAGCAATGGGTTTAAACTGCAGCAAGGGAGGTCTAGGTTGGACATTAGGAAAAAGTTCCTAACTGTCAGGGTGGTTAAACACTGGAATAAATTGCCCAGGGAGGTTGTGGAATCTCCATCTCTGGAGATATTTAAGAGTAGGTTAGATAAATGTCTATCAGGGATGGTCTAGACGGTATTTGGTCCTGCCATGCGGGCAGGGGACTGGACTCGATGACTTCTCGAGGTCCCTTCCAGTCCTAGAATCTATGAATCTAAGTTTATCCTCTTCAGCAGCCAACTCTCTTCCAAATATAACTTCTTCATTATTCTCTCAAATGGCTATAAATTGTAAAGCCAAGTATCTAGTTGCAACTGTGTGTGTAGCAAATGCAGCTCCATAGAAATGTGCCCTTGAGGGTCTCTCCATCCACACCACTGGAGTGGCTCAGATGATGAGAAGAAAGGGGATGAGGGACGACATGTTCCACGAGATCCTGCAAGCCTCTGGTGTTGCACATACCGAGCAGAGGGCTTGGAGGAGCACCCTTGTGGACAAAATGGAAAGGGATAGTGCAGAGAGGAGAAACACACAGGAAAAGGACAGACACACACAGCAGGTCTTCTCAAGCGCCAGATGGACATGCTGGAGATTCTTATAGACCTTCAGGTCCAAGTAATCCTTGCTTGCCTCCCGCTGCAGTCAATCGATAACTGCATTCTGGGACCGCCCTAAGCTCCCTGCCCCTACATTCCACATATATTTCGTGGCCACTGCATTACCCCTACCACTCCATCCCAAGGGAGAGTACACACAATCAGAGCTGCACATACACTGACCTATGAGAGATACAGTTGGTGTATTTGTTTTTGAAATGAGAATGACTGTTCTTTCCCCTTCAAAGGTTCTTTGCCCTGTATTTATATAGTTTCATTCAGTTACAGTTATTTTTGTTTGCATGAGTTTGGAATAAAAGTTTATTTATGGAAACTTAATTCATCTTTAATAGTTCACATCATGTGGTAGCTGGGGTTGACATCCTTCAAAGATAATAGCAATAGGTGCACTTGCAATGTGTTATTACCACACACACAGATTTCATAAGGTTCAGACTGGAGTGCTAAAAAACAATGCCAAGCAGAGCACACTATAAGAACACTCATTACTGTGCCTCACTTTTGAAATGGTCAAAACCTCTCTGAGCTGTAAAGCTCCCTGTTGAGCTCTTCTTATAGCTCTGGTATCTGGCTGCTCAAAATCAGCAGCCAGATGTTCCACCTCCGTATTCCACCTTAGCAGAAGCTTTCCCCTTTTGCTTCACAGATATTATGAAGCGCGCAGCAGGCAGCTATAATCCTGGGGATATTTTTTTCATGAAAGTCCAATCCCGCAAGTAGACACCGACAGCGACGATTCAAACAGCCAAAGGCACCTTCAACAGTCCTCCTGCACCTGCTAAGCCTGTAGTTGAAGCGCTCCTTGCTGCTGTCAAGGTGGCCAGTGTAAGGTTTCATGAGCGATGGGAGTAATGGGTAGGCTGGGTCTCCAAGGATCACTATTGATATTTCCATATCCCCAATGGTAATCCTCCAGTCTAGAAAGGAAGTCCCTGCTTGCATCTTTCTGAACATCTTTCTGTGTTTTTAAAGATGTGTGTGTCATGCACCTTCCTTGATCAGCCCACGTTGATGTCAGTAAAACATCCCTGGTGATCCATCAGTGCTTGCAATACCATAGAAAAGTAGCCCTTTCTGTTGATGTACTCCTTGGCAAGGTGGTCTGGTGCCAAAATAGGGAGATGTGTGCCAGCTATTGCCCCCATCGGAATTTAGAAACCTCACTGCTGCAAAACCATTCAGAAGGTCCTGCATGTTGCCAAGAGGACACACTTAATGGCCTTGCACACTTGCATCACAGCAACCCCCCGGTGGATTTCCCAACTCCAAATTAATTCCTGACTGATTGGTAGCAATCTGGCATGGCCAGCTTTCACACAGTGATTGCCACTCGCTTCTCCAGCATGAGTGAAGCTCTCATTTTGATGTTGCTGCACTGGAGGGCTGGGGCGAGCTTCGTGCATCATTCCATTAATGTGGCCTTGTGCATCCGAAAGTTCTGCAGGAACTGCTTGTCATCCCAAACCTGCATAATGATGCGATTATGACAGAATCCAGAGGTCCGGTGCTCTTGCACAGCTGTAGAACAGCCCCTAGGAGTCCTTCAGTATGTTACCCCCCATGTGGGTCACTCTCACAGGGTTAAACCCCTTGGCTTTACTGCCTCCTGGGACCAAACCTCTGAGCCTTCAGCACCCTGGTTTCACTCCGTGAGCTCCCCCCTCAGTGAGTCCATCTGAATTGGACTCCTGGGGAAGGCTTGTACATCCAAAGGGAGTAATGCACCCCTAAATTCCTTAATCTGGAGTGACTCTCAGACAGTATTGTAAAAAGCAGAAGGATTTATTAGATGTCTGGAACACAGTGTAGAAAGTCTGTGGTGAGCAAGAGAACAGAAAGTTACAGCAAAGTCCATGTGGGTCAGTCCTGCGCCCCAAGCTTTCTCTGACCACCCTCCCCCCTTGAATGCCAGTCCAGAAGAATGTGCTGCTTCCAGGTGCATTGTGTTCATAACGGGGCGAGGGATAGCTCAGTGGTTTGAGTATTGGCCTGTTAAACCCAGGGATGTACGTTCAATCCTTGAGGGGGCCATTTAGGGATCTGGGGCAAAAATCTGTCTGGGGATTGGTCCTGCTTTGAGCAGGGGGTTGGACTAGATGACCTCCTGAGGTCCCTTCCAACCCTGATATTCTATGAACTTAAGTAGAGCCATACTGATTTAGGCAAACTGAAATTACCACTTGGTTAACATTTGTGACTTAATCTGCGTTTTATTTTTCTTATGATCATTATTGTTATTTTGTAAGAAGTGTTATATTAACAATAATTTATGGTGTGCAATCTTGTTGTAGCTGTGTTGGTCCCAGGATATCAGAGAGACAAAGTGGACAAGGTAATATCTTTTACTGTACCATCTTCTGTCGGTAAGAGAGACAAGCTCTGTGTAAGATTGAAAGCTTGTCTCTCTCACCAACAGAAATTGGTCCAATAAAAGATATTACCTCACCCAGCTTGCCTCAGTAATGTAGGGTGACATTGAAATGTGTGCGGCTGCAGTTTTTGTAATATTTTGGATTAAAATGTACCATTATTATACACTCCTTGTGTAATATAAACATAACAGTAAAAACAAAGGGCCTGATTCTGTTGTTCTGCACTATGTGAAATCACGTATACCAGTGTGAAGAGAACGCAAAGTGGGTGTAGTGATCTAGTAGTGTTTCACACTCACTCTCCATTCACTTTACACTGGTGTGCATGACAACACAAGGTGTAAGGCAATGGGGTGCTCAAAAATCTTTACATCTTTTCAAAAACATCCCCTCAGTGCCGATTTCCTCAAGAATAGTCTGATCAGTCACTCCTTACCAACTAAGAGAGAGTTTCATTTGATCCACTCTGGACTGTAACTGGGCTTCTTACAGCCATCAACATTCCCGAGCAGGGGTAACTTGTTGAAATTCAAAAAAGACTCAGGTCTAGAAGAGGGTGTAACCCAGAAAAGAAAATCATTTATCAACTAACACTAACTTGTTTACCAAAAGAAAACGGCAATATCTGATACTTCCTGCCCAATCTCTCTCTATATACATTCAGTCTGAAACATGATATGTGTTGACCCTGCCAATCTCCTCTTTTCGCTTTGGTTCGCCCCACAAAGCAAATATTTTTGTACAGCACATTGTTGCAGGCTTCCCTAGCAGTAAAGCACCTTCTGAAAACAGATGCTAGTGTTAAAAGATCCCATCCAGGCCATTCGAAAAGCACTCCTCCCCACTCCCCCTTCTCTTCCCCCCTCCCCCCACTTCCATTAAAGGATAAAGTTTCTCAGCTTCTTAAAACATAACCCTATCCTGTTTCCACTGAACTGAATGCTCAAACATCCCATCAATTTCAAGGGAGCTGGATCAGACCCTTAATTTCCTTTGTCTGAAGACATTTAAAACACATCTATGTTTTCAAAAGCACTTATTGCTTTAGCTGAAACCCTCAGAAAAGAATGGGCGGTATTAATTGTGCTTGCTTTGCATGCTGACAATGTGGTCCTGTGAAAATCTGCATTGTGGTGGTGGTGTTGGATTGCATAGGGTCTCTCGCTGGATTATATTTTGTATTGGCTTGTTTGGTTTCATTTTTATTAATATTATTATTATGTCTTGCTGGAAATCAACTATTCATTTGATTCATGTCTACACCTGAAAGGACTATGATTATGATGCAAACTATCACATACTTTACTTAAACATTAGACAAATAGAGGACTGTATATCTTCACACTCCTATTGTACATGCCCAATTAGTTGCATCATGCATTCCAGTACAACGGGAATACTTCCTATGTGGTTTCTGCTAAATACCTTTGTGACAGTTTCTTGGCAAGAACTGAGGCAGAGAGGTTAACATATGTTAAGAATGTGTACAGCAGGCATTCCTCGTTAGAATGTAAGTAAATAGGAAACATCGCAGCAGTAGCATTTCCTGTGCTCTCATCCAGGCAAGTTTGCTTTAGAAATTTTTGAAACAGATATCAGGAATATGTTCATTCTGTATCAGAACTACACTCCCAGTTCTACAGTGGGAGATAATCTTTGTCCTCTTCACCCATTCCAATCCATAATCTTACCTTTCGGTCCACATGACCTACTTCAGGGATGTCTAGGGTGGGAAGGTAAAATTAAGGATTGGAATAGCTGAAAAGAAAGCTTCTTAAAATACAAACCTAGGTACAAACAATTTCTTCTCCTACTGCTGCAATGGAAGTACAGTTCCACGTCATAAGTGTTACTGAAAAAGCTGTTTTTCTCATTAGGCCTCCCACTCTCAGAATCAGGCTCATAATAAAATTTTACAATAAATTAAGAATTGAAATATATGAGGCAGTGCATACTGTTCTTTAAGTCTGTAGCAGAAAGCCAGACAGGACAGAGCTGAGGCAGACGTACTACAGTGACGTATATGACAAAAGGAGGCAAAATAGTTTTCATGAAAACACTTTACAATTTTCTAATAAAATTCCTTGTTCAGTATTAGAAGACAGAAAAGCAGAGGAAAATTTGCTTCTTATTCACCATTGTCAGACACCTAAATGGAGAGGATTCTAAATACAATGAGCTTGTGTTGATAATATCAGGCAAATTTCTTTTCTTTAGAAACACAAAGTTGTGTGCCAAAATTAAGAGATAAAAATATGACACACAAGCCTTCACTTCCGAAAGATTGACAATGAACTTCAACTACTCAGCAAAACAAATGTTTGTTCAACAGACCCATCTTCTGTGCTTTTAAAGTTTAATTTATATTTCAGTGGTATATCTGTATATATAGTCTTCTTACCTATATTTCAATGCTTCAAATGGTGCCAATGAAAGGAATTTGTGGAAGCCACAACTACAGAGAAGAGATAGACCTCTTCATTCATCCAGTCTATCTACCTAGCAGTACAGGATTTTTCTCTATATTACATTTTCTGATATTTTGTCCAGACAAAATTTAAGAAGTCCCCCAGTGATGGAATTTCAAACACTTCCCTTCACACCCTACAGCCCATATCTAAAGCTCTGCAAGATGCAGTACAGTGGGGAAGAAGTGCAGTGGTCTTTGCCTATAGAAGAAACAGATATAATACCTCCAAGGTTGTGCTGGCCTGCACACAATTGCCATGGTACTTGCTATACCCTATTCTCTACTCAGCCCTTCCCAAAGCTATTCTGCTTCTAAAGATCAGTGCATACTGGAGATGGAGTCATGGCTAACTCCCACCTAGCTGGCCTTCCCCCTTCCACCACTCAAATATGTGCAGCCCAATTAGGAATGCTTCCAGAAGTGCCATGCTTCCCTTTGTAGCACATTCAATATGTCACAGTTACTGTCACAGTTCAGGTCAACTGCATCTGTATTTCCTCCTCATGGTCCAGCAAGGGCACCCACTCAAGGCTCTCAGCCTATCACTTCTTTTGGGGGGAGATGTGCATTTTTCTCCCTCTTGACAAGGTATTTGCAGGTGGCAGAGTTCTCTGCCTACAGTGAGAGTTCCCCAGCAAGGCAGACTGCCCAAAGGAGGCCCACTTTGCTTTTCTCTTCAGAGGGTTTAAACAGTTAAGTTATCACCAAGCTTTTCCCAAGCAAACACATTTATTCTTACAGAGAAAACATATTTAAAACAATAAAAACCTATATGCATGCGAATAAGCTTACCGGAGATCACACACAACCCCTTCCATCTCTACAAGGGATCCGGTCGGTGTCAGTTCTTCCAACCCTTCCCTAAGGACAGGGGCGGCTCTAGCTTTTTTACAGCCCCAAGCACGGCAGGCAGGCTGCCTTCGGCGGCATGCCTGCAGGAGGTCCGCTGGTCCCTTGGCTTCGGCGTACACGCTGCCGAATTACCGCCAAATCTGTGGGACTGGCGGACCTCCTGTAGGCATGCCACCAAAGGCTGCCTGACTGCCGCCCTCACAGGGACCAAATCCCCCGCAGCTTGCTGCCCCAGGCATGCGCTTGGAGCGCTGGTGCCTGTAGCCACCGTTGTCTAAGGATTGGGATCTTCCTCTAGAACAGAAAGTCCCACCTGTTTGCTGGATCAGAAGGAAGGGCCTAAATCAGTTTAATCTCAGGCTATTTATCCACAAGTCCTTTCTTTGTCTGTTGGCCCCTGGAGAAATCACTTTGAACATGTATAGCTTAAACTCCTCAAGAGGTGGTACCTTTGAAGGTGTTACAACCTGAGTGAATTTGCTTAAGCACCCCCTACTGTTCTTAGGTCCTGAAGAGACTATGCTTACCTTACCCCAAGGAATTACATACAATCCATGGCCCACAGTGATCCATAAACTTAATTTGGTGAAACCTCCCAAAAGACATTGGAATATCTGTCTCAGTTAGTTAACAGATAAGGTGCCAAAAGATGGCAGTAGAATATGTAGCATAGTTCCTGGGTTTGGTAGGATCAGTAAAACTTTCTGAGCATTGCAAATGGCTTCCTCTGTGCAGCTCTTGACATGGAGATGGAGCTTCTAACAACATGCAATCATTCACACTACAGTGTCTGTTTAATGCTTGAACGAAAGGATGGAACCTGAACAAAAACACACTCAGACAAACATGTAATTATTTGTGGGTTTAGATCTTATGAGGGTCTCTTTGAGGGAAAAAAAAATTTCTACTTAGGGGAAAACCCCACATGGTCTTTTGCACAAGAGATTAAATACATTTTTCAGCTATCTTATTATAGGAGTTACTATCCTTGAGCAAAACAACCTCTTCAATAAAACAGACTTCTTGTTCATCCTAGGCTTTAGACCAAAAGGGCAATCTAGGCAAATCATATTCACTATGTTTTTGTGTGCCAGAAAAGCATCAAAATTTCCTAGCCCAGGCTGGGGTTGTATGAATCCATTCATAAAACAGCAGGAATATATGAAAAATGTATCATAATACTCAGAAAAGAAGGTGGTTTCTTTTCCCATTTGCCAAGATTAATGCATGGTAAAACATTGGCATTCCATGTGAACATTAGTCATTTCCATAGGCTCATTCTATGGAGTAAACATTTGTCTAACGTGTTATTCTGGCTTTCCTTTCCTTTTTGCCATCTGCCTCTCTTTTCCTCATTTTTCTCTCGTTATTTTTGTATCTGTTGCAATGCTCTGGGAAGATCCCTTCCAGATTCCTGACCAGAGTTTTGGAACAACCCCCTAGAATTAATCCCAGGTTTTGAAGTAGGTATAATGCATAGTCTGTCTGCAATTTGAATTTTTTTAATTTAGTCTAGTGTAAATGCTTGTGCAGTTTGGGCAAATTCAGCAGGGTGCCTAGTTTTCAAACATGCGTGTTTACACCAAGTGCCCAAACCCACATACCTGCTTTAGGCACCGGATGTGGCAATTTACATGCTCAAATGTGGGATTTGAAAACTTGGCTTTTTTATCTTACAGCATTCTTTCAAGAAGCTCCCAGTAAACTGAGACACCAGGCCAGATCCTCAGCTGATGTTAACGATCACAGCTCTTTAAAAGTCTATGCTGCTTTGCCATTCATTATACACCGGTTGAAGATACAGCTCTCTATGTCTGTCCCTCTCCATCTCCCTCGCCAGCCACCCTCCCTCCACTTTTCTTCACTTCCACATTTTTCCTTTTGTTCTCTCAGAATTTTGTTTCCTTGTTTTTCCTCCTCCTTTTGTAGTCCGTATTTAGCTTATTCTTCTGCTCTTTGTTCTTCTTTCTCCTGATGCCTGGATTAATTTGCTTCATTTCCTCTGTTTATGTCTTACTACTTTTGTCCCTCAGTATTTCTCTCACCATTTGTTTTTCTATTTCTCTCCATTCCCTTTTTCCCTTACTTCCTGCTTTTCCCCTCCATTAATCACCATTTTCCTCTAAAATCTTTTTTTTTCTTCCCACCTATTTTTGATGATTTTCCTATGCAAGGAATCAGTGACCAGATTGTTCCATGGTATTTCATTGGGAATATTTTAAGATCAATCATCATTACTGGGACCTCTTTGCCAAAAATGAATTATTATAGCAGACTGGTCAAAAAGCCATCCACTGGTAAATTCAGGTTTACACCAAATCCATTACACACATTGGTTCTGATAGCTCCCTTAGCTGACATATCCCTACCATATACTGTAAATATAGTTTCAGCACTTAAAAAATTACTCACTTTATGTAGCAAAGCAGTAAAACTCTTCCGGGGACACATTGTCTCTGATGGACAGGATGTTTTGTTGGTTGGATAATGACATGATATAAAATACATCAGTACAAACACAGAGAGCAATATTCAGTCAAAGACGGAATCATTCAGTCAGAACTATTTTGCTGTGATACTGAATGGGATAATTTCTCTTTAATTCTTAATTGACTCCACTAATTGATGTTGTGATTAAATGTGTAAAAATACTATTAACTATGTTTTTTTCTGAAAGGCACTTAATAAATATCGCCGTTTTCTATTGTACTTCAAAGTACAGTTAAGCAGGTTGTTAACCAGACAAAGGCAACACTACAATAACAGGCACAGTTAGCATTATTGGCTTTTTAGTCTCTCAGGCTATACACGAAAGCAGTGATAGCCTGGGTGAGCCGTTTACTCACACAGAATTGCAAAGAGCCAAAAATAACCAGAGAAGGACATTTTGTCACTGCTGTGATGTTTGTATCATGGCACTGCAACATGGCCACTCATGTTAATGTAGCACCATTATGCTTGCATTGTAGCAGTATCGTGATTAATAGTCCTGAGACTATTCAGCACCATGGTATTTACTCTCTTCTTCTTTCATTCTGTCATCTGATCTAGTCCATCTAGTCTGTTCAATGTCACCTGTCTCCATGTTTGTGGAAGATTAGCACCAATCAAGTACATGGACTCCACAAAACACATAAGAGGGGCCCCAAAGAGTTACATGCAGGTTTCGGTGTCATGGGTTGAGTAGTACTGCCACTCAAGTCATTTTCAGAGTCCTCATCTCCCGCAATAACCCTTGTGTATACTGTGTAACGTTGATAAACATACATTGTACAATGTTTTGTAAAGATGCATGGAAGTCGATATGTTAGAAAATGCCATTTTCGGCATGCTTTATTTTCAGTGAATAAAAATCAGGAGGAAAGATTTGCCTCCAATGATCCTTAAAAACCCAACTGAGCAGAAGCCGATTTATAGCAGCTACCTGATTCTCCACAGTGGATTCCACATTAGCTGTAATTCCAGCAACCCTTTCTGGGACACTGGAAAAGACCTGAAGTTTCCATCTTGTGTGATTCCAAAGAAAGACAATCCAGCAAAATAAGTAGGACTGTTACTCAAAAAAATGGTGCAAGGTGGGACAGGCTGGGTCATCCTGCAGTCTTGTAACAGGCTTCCTACTCCACTGTTTGGACCACCACCAAGCTGGACGCTTTCAAGTTTATAAACATCCATGGGTTATTTATTGTTCACCAGTACAGCCTTGTGCAGCAATATACAACTGGAGGTAAACTTCTTCTTTAGCCCACTCTCTGGGGAAAGAGAGGGCAAGATCTTCCCATCCTGAGATCATGTCCCCCTTGGTCCCTGCCATACTTCCCCTTTGCACCTCCTTCCTGACCTTTAACTCTTCCTACCTGACGGGTAGGTCGGTGCCCTGTCTAATTAAGCCCTTCAGCCCCAATTAAATCCACTTTGGGAGGGAAATACCCAGTACCTTAGTGACCAGAATGCTGGGTCAGCTCTGGCTCTTAGCACTCTGTCACAGGCCTATCCTCCATGCTGCCCATATGAGGAGCAGATTTTACTCCCCAAACTGGTCCTTCACATCTTATGTGGTAAAGGCTGTGAGCAGCATTACTGAGGTAGTTTGTGTGCAAAAGGGATGGAAAACCTTGCACTGCCCTTCCACATACTTGAAAAAACAGAGCAACAAAGACAAATCTTGGCTTTATCTTGACATCAAATTCAACATTTACAAACTTGGCTGTCAGAGCAAAAACAACTGATAGCAACCTCACTAGCAAGTACTACACAACTTGGCATTGCCTTTCTACAGCTCCTTGCCAGGTTGGTGTAATGTCCCTGTGTTTGCAGTGAAATTTATGAACATTCCTCTCTAGAGCTGCAGTGAATCCAGGTACTCCCTTCTCTAGCCTGGTATGATCTATGGGCAGGCAAACTGGTGTACCAACACGATCAAAAACCTTTAGTACCATATCAGTATGTGCTATATGCCCCTTGTTTTGTTTATTTTCCTTTTGTCTTGGAGTGTATTAGCAGATAATACTTAACATATGATCCAGCCTTTTCAACTGATGCTGCAAGAATATTATATGGCTCATTCCCAGCACATTGGTTGGAGAGTATTTGAACTAACCACACAAACTCAGTAATTAATTTCACCATGGTCTAATAGGATATTACCACTGAGCTGAATGAGTAAGGATGCCATAAGAAGGAATCCCCATTCCTCTGAGTCCTTAGTAGTTCATATTACTATGTGACGAGCCTAAGTCATGTTTTTGAACTGGAGAAAATAACATTTGATAAAGCAGGAAAATAAACAACCCAGTAAGTCTTTCTGACAGAGTGTACAGGCCCCCTTGGGATTCTTTCAGGGAATGCTCTTGGGCTGGAAGAACCCTGTCCCATTTGGTACATCAGAATAAAACCCCATGAGCCATGTAATCAATGTAGTGCTTTTACAAGCCAACGCACTAGCTGCCCAGGAAGCCAGTTACAACTACCAGTGTATCTATACTGAACTGTGATCCAGATACTAATTGGTTTTCATGATTCTTTGGAAGCAGAACTCCTGATGAGCAGGAGGGAATTTCTCTCTCTGGTGTCTGGCTAAAAAGAAAAGAGCTAAACCTTAGGGCTGGTTGAGCTAGAAAAGACAGCAGGCCTCATTACATTTAAACAAGCCCAGAAGGAAGACAGAGAGGGGGACAAGAGGTCCTCTCTTGAGAAGCTCCTACTGTCTAGAAGCCAGGACACTGAGCTCTGAGAAGCAAGAACTTATATTGTACATTGGCCTCTAATCTGATTTAGAGACTTTAAATATTTTTAACTATAATAGGGATATATAGGCAGTGAATCCGGATGCTGCTACATTAGATTTGGAAACACTCCCACCTGTAAACAAAACTAGAATGCCAATGAGGTACTTTCAACTTAGATTCCTGGTGAATGTTCTGTCAAGCCCTGCTGACCCCAAGGACTTCCACAGTTCATTTTTTAAAACAAATAAATAAAATTATTCTCCCAGATGGTGAGCCCAGCAACTCAAACCATAATCCCCCAAACTCACATCAGCCTATTCACAATACATCAAAGCTGAGATCTTTTTTTCCGCTCCCTAAAAGCATTCAAGCAAGTGGAAGAGCTAATACAACTCTTTTGTCCATCAAGATACAAAACTTATTAAAGGAGACATTTGAATTGCAGGGGGAAAATCTGCTTCTTATTATATAGCTAACAATTAGGAGTGGGAAAAACAAATTCTGAAATGACTGCAAATTACTACTGTTGTTTATGTCATTCAAAACACATCCACTGTGTGGTAGGAATTCACATGGCATTTTATACATATACAACTATGCAGTTCCCAATGATCAAACATTTAGTGAACTATTTTTCCAATAACTTTCCTAAACTGTCTGACGCTCTGCAACTAAAGGTTAAGTAGGCCTGCAAGGAGGCTCAGGGCAGGAAGTACATATTGCAACAGACATGTGGACCGGTAGTCAAACCATCAACAACATGATTGTTACAGTTAACTGGTTTTCATTTAGAAGTGCATCTTTTGCTTCTGTTCCTCCCTACTGCCCCTCAGCAAGTTTGAAGACAGGCTGCTCTTTTCATTGCAATGTGTGATAAAGATCACTTAGTAGTTAATGTGACAAAAAATGTGTGGCTTACCTTACCTGACCCTCTTTTAGATCTTTAAATAACAGTAATGCTGGGAATATAGCTTTTGCTGCCACTGAGAATGGTGGTTTTGCCTACACAGGGCTCTGCTGTGAAAAAGAGAGATCAAAGTAAAGAATTACACACACACACACACACACACACACACACACACACACACTTCAACAGAACTCACATAACTGCAAGAGGTAATATACTGAAAGGACTGCTGATTCCAAGAGCTTCAACCCAACATCTACGCATCTCGTTACTCTGCTACCTGCTTAATCCAGCCTCGCCTACTGAATATCCTGCTCATATCAAGTATTGTCATCTTCTACTCATAAGAAGTATATTCAAATACTGCAACAATAGGACACATTAAAATATACGCTGCTTGTGTGATGCATGTACCCAAGACAAAAATGTTATCAGGAAGTTCCTTTACTCAGTTAATTTTTCTGGTTACGTTATAGCATTAACATTTATGCAATTCTGTTATAGTCGGCCACTTACTGCTACTGTGAATTCCCTCCACCCAGAAGGATGGTGGGCATTTGTGCTTTGCTAGTTCCATAGGCAGAAAAGTATCTTAAAGATACCTATATCTGATAAGATTTCTATAGCATCTTTGTGAAGGAAAATTAGGGTTACCATATTTCAACAATCAAAAAAGAGGACGGGAGGAGCCCCACCCTAGCCCCGCCCCTGTCCTGCCCTAGCCCCGCCCCTGCCCCTTCCACTCCCTCCCACTTCCTGCCCCCTCAGAACCCCCAACCCTCCCCCCCACGCCTTGTCCCCTGACTGCCCCCTCCTGGGACCCCTGCCCCTAACTGCCCCCCAGGACTCCACCCCCTACCTAAGCCTCCCTGCTCCTTGTCCCCTGACTGCCCCCTCCTGAGACCTTCCCCACATCCTAACTGGCCCCCTAGGACTCTACCCCCTACCTGTCCCCTGACTGCCCCAACCCTTATCCACACCCCCACCCCCAGACAGACCCCCGGGACTCCCATGCCCCATCCAACCACTCCCCACCCCCAGACAGACCCCCCAAAAACTCCCGACCCATCTAAACCCCTCTGCTCCCTGTCCCCTGACTGCTCCAATCCCTCTCCCCACTCCTGCCCCCTGACAGCCCCCCCCAGAACTCCCAAACACCCCCTCGCTCCTTGGCCCCTGACTGCCCCCTCCTGGGACCCCTGCTCCTAACTGCCCTCCAGAACCCCGCCCCCTACCTAAGCCTCCCTGTGCCTTGTCCCCTAACTTCCCCCTCCTGAGACCCCCCCCCACCTGTACTCTGCCCAAAACCTTACACCCCCAACCCCCAGACAGCCCCCCCCGAACTCCTGACCCATCCAACCCTCCCCCCTGCTCCCTGTCTCTTGACTACCCCCCCCCCAGAACCTCCCTGCCGCTTCTCTGACCCCCGGCCCCCTTACTGTGCTGCAGAGCGGCGCGCTCGGCAGCGGGGGAGGGGAGCAGGGTTGGAGCTCCAGACTGCCGGAGGCCGAGGCGATGGCCGGCAATCTGTGAATGCAGGGCGGGGGGAGGGAGGGAGAGGAGGAGAGTGGTCTCAAGTTGCAGGGGAGAGGAGGGGGGAAGTGAAGGAAGGGCTCTGGCTGCCGGAGCCCGTGCGAGTGGCACCATCTGGCCGGCTGCCCTGTAAGCCCCGCACGCTCTGCATGGGGGGCGGGGGAAGTCCGGACATTGACAAATTCCCCCCGGACGCTATTTTTAACTGAAAAAAGCCGGACATGTCCGGGGGAATCCGGACAAATAGTAACCCTAGGAAAATGCATCTTTTGAGACATTTCACAAAATCGCTCTGACAGGGGGAAAAAATGGCTGCTCTAAGTCCCTACTAAACACAATGGCTAAGGCCTTGGCTACACTGGCGCTGTACAGCGCTGCAACTTATTGCGCTTAGGGGTTTGAAAACGCCCCCCCCCCGAGCACAGCGAGTGCAGCGCTGTAAAGCGCCAGTGTAATCAGCGCCCGCAGCGCTGCATGCTCCCTTGCAGCGCTGCAAGCTACTCCGCTCGGAGAGGTGGAGTACTTACAGCGCTGCGAGAGAGCTCTCGCAGCGCTGGCGGCTCAACTACACTCGTGCTTCACAGCGCTGCCGCGGCAGCGCTGTGAATCCCCAAGTGTAGCCAAGGCCTAAGGCAAGGTTTATTGGAGGGGTATGTGCATGGAACAGGTAATGCCTTTATGGATGCCCCATTTATGAGTTATGATGATTTGGCCCCAAAGTATATTTAGGCTTGGTCTACACTACCCCCCTAATTCGAACTAAGGTACGCAACTTCAGCTACGTGAATAACGTAGCTGAAGTCGAAGTACCTTAATTCGAACTTACCTTGGTCCACACTCGGCAGGCAGGCTCCCCCGTCGACTCCGCGGTACTCCTCTCGCCGAGCTGGAGTACTGCAGTCGACGGCAAGCACTTCCGGGTTCAACTTATCGCGTCCAGACTAGACGCGATAAGTCGAACCCAGAACTTCGATTTCCAGCCGTCGAACTAGCTGGTAAGTGTAGCCAAGGCCTTAGAAGAGAGAGATATTATTCCAGGAGATGGTGCTTTAAGAAAAGCCCCAGATTTTACAAGACGTGGGATAAAATTACAAGACTTGGCAACACAAGTTCTAACACAGCTTTAATATAAACAATGTCATACTCACAGTCACTAGTCCAATGCCTTGATTTTTTTTTCCGAACCTTTGATTTTGCTCACCTCTAAACTTGTCCCTGATTCCATCCTGAGCCTAGATATAGTCTTGTTATAGTTAGTTCCCAAATTGTCCCCCTGCCCCCTACATTCCTGTTCATTAAGCCTCTTTCAACACAAAGGCATCCAGAGCTAAAGCCCTAAATCACTATGATTTTCCAGTGTGTATGAAAACATATTGGGCCAGATTCTGCTGGTGTAAACTAGCGCAGCTCCATTATTTCTTTAGTAACTTGAGCCTCTTTAATTAACAAGACCACCTTAAAGCATGTGTCTGTTCTCCAAGACACACACTGTTTTATTTATTAGACAAATTGTTCATATTCATGACTATAGATTTTAAACAAAGATTTCTAGTGATAATTACCACACTTCCATATATACTTCATCAATTCTGAATTTTATTATTACTAATTTTCTATACAGCACATGCCAATTCCCTGTATTATAAATACAAGGTGGTTAATGCCTGGATAATTGTATTTACCCATCTCACGTTGTGTTTTGAGGATTAGCCACAGTACTTTTAGCCAGGCCAGAAGGGAAGTGCTTCTTCTAGAATTTTCAAGCCAGAAACTAAAATTGCACCCAGCAGTAGTGCTAGTACCATATATTCTGTGTGACATATTTGTGGGTAGAAACATCTTTCATCAATATAAACTATGGAGTTAATAGCATTTAGGCGACACATATTCCAAAGCCTTTTCTAGTGAATAGCACTCATGTTCATGTCACACCATCCAAGGACCTGATCCTGCACAGCTTTCATGTACATGTTAACTCTAAGCACAAGAATAGTCCCACTGATTTAAAATTAAGCACGTGCATAAGGACAGGATTCAAAGCCCAGTGAAGGCAGTGAAATGACTCCCATTGATTTCAATAGGCTTTGGATCAGGCCATAAGAGAGTAGGAAATAAAAAAAAAACTCTTTACCCTAAAATATTTTGCTAAATCACACTAGAACTATGTATGCCTTTCATCATGCAGATGCTCACCTCCCCCCCCCCCCCCCCAAGAATATTAGCACTGTTATAGCAGTCCTTTCGCTATTCTGCTCGACCTTTCAAAGGAAGAAAGCATCCAATAATTGAATGTTTAATTATCAAGTGGTACATTTCAATTATCTGCAGGGATCTGAAAGGAAAACCAAGGGCTTAATGAGTGGACAGCTAGAATTTCAAGGCGCAGGTCATTTTTCAATCATCCATGTCTTGACAAGCTGTCCTAATCGGAAATGTGTGGCATTGATGTAGACATATCTAAAAAGTATCTTTACTGTCAGGAGATAGAAAAACAATATTCTATTGCCAAGAAGGGATTTTCCCTGCCCCCCCCCCCTCTTGTTTTGTACCTAAAATATGTGGCAGGGTCCCGTTTTAAAATTCAGAATGGAGATCCCTGCTAGCAGATATTTCAGCAGAAATCAGAAGGAAATGCTTTGCCAATGTAGGCAGCAGGTCTTCAGGGATTTTTCAAGACTGTGCTGAAGAAAGCAAAACATATGCTCATTCGGGACAATTTGTACTTCACAAACATTTAACAGCTAGTACAGGGGAATACAAATAGAGACAACAGTGTGTGCATATTAAACCAGAGCTCCCTGTTTCAGTCTTATTATATAGATACCTGTGTCTTTGTTCCCATTCGTCAAAAATCTGCACCACAATCCTAACTCTTTGCTGCCATTTATTTCATGATCCAGTTTTGTTTTACTGGTACTTTTATAAGCAGCTATTTTCTTTTTCGGTTACAGGAAAGACAACAATGAAGACAAGAGCAGAAAAGAGAATTCAGTCAAGCTACAAGTGAGTAATAAGAGAATAATAAGATTTATGGATGAAGGATTTCAGTAAAGGAGAATTTACAGGAAAACATATTCCTATGTTGGCTAATAACACCTATGTACTGTGAAATCCCATCATGTTGAAAACATAACATTTATTGAAATGAAAGAGAAAACAAAAGTAGAACAGAGAAAGAGATTAATGTGTATAATAAGTATAAACAAAAGAAATTAAGTTGTACCTCCTAAGATGTGGCAGAAGACAAACAGCTGTCATCTGGTAATATCTGAGGATTCTTAAAATATACACACCCCTGGACACCCTGAAATGCTGTGTGGAGATGTCATTCATGGAGTTGCCTCTGGAGATAGATAGATAGTTAGAGGCGACACCACTTATGACATACCCCCAGCCACCACTGTTGTTCTGGAAGGGACTCTCAGATACTCATGTTCCTTGTTAACAGAGGTTGCCTTTGGGCCCCATGAAAAGGAGTAAACTGAGATTTTCTTTTTTCAAAACTAAGTTTTTAGAATTTTACCTTTCAAAGATAGCCTTGAAAATGTAAACAGAATGCTAGGGTAGAATGGAACAAGCAGCTGCATTCCTGCAGTAGGAGGCCGAGAAGAATCTACAGTTCCCTCCCACTCCCACCCCCACCCCTTTTATATAAAATTAGAGTTAAATTTGCTGCGTATCCCAAATGATCATCTTGCTACCCTCCCACCCAAATATCCTCAGGACAGTCCCATGCAAACTGGTGTGATGACAGTAGACAGGATGGAAGTCAACCCATATATGCTGAGGTCAACTTTGCTCATTCATATTCCAAGCCCTCTCAGGGATTGGAATTGAGCCAGCTGCTGCTCATCTCTGGCAGCTCCCACGATAGTGGCACTTGCTGCAAAGGAAACAACCATTTTATGTTCCCACCTGGGACAGCACCAGGTAGTCCCCATTGGCCATACCAGCGGGGCATCAGGAGGAGAAGATGGGCCAAAACTGGCATTGCAACTGAGTGAGTCCTGCAACCATTGTAGCCGGACTCTGCCCCAGTGACCAGGCTTACCCCAGAGACCTACTCCACCAGCCAGCAATCAGAGGGAATCCACTCTTTTAGTCAACCCAGACAAACCCAAGCTGGAAAGACCCATCTACTTCAGGAACCAAAGGGGTCCCATTTCCCATCCAGACTGCAGAGAGGACTCTCTCAGCCATATAACCAGCTACTATAGAGCTGAAGTCTGTAAGACAACAGACCTCCCACCCCTTCTGAGGTTGTGATGGGCAGTTTCAGATGACTAAGAAGGGGAGCCACCTAGAAGATCCTCTAGGATGGTCTGAGGGAAGCCTGGTGGATGAAGAGGTACTGGGATGAGGTGGGTGATTTGAGGGAGGAAACAGAATAGAATGTGTATAAAGGGGGATATAGAACTGATGATTATTTGGGATCAATATATTTGGTGGCTGGGGATATGGTACCGACTGGGGTTGTGGGAAAAAACTATTTTACTCAAGGCATGTCATGTGCTTTGCCTACTGATGTGGTCATTATCATCAGCATCATCATGTTCCCATTACGCCTCTGGCGTTTAGGGAAGCAACAAAGCTCCTCCACTACTGTCTGTTTCTGGCAAGTCTTTCAATGGTTCCCCAGCTGTGCCCCAGGTTTTTCAGCTCAGCTTCCACAGCTCTTCACCATGTTATTTTCTGGCAGCCTCGTTTTTGCTTGCCTTCAAGTGTCCATCTTATTGCTATTCTGGTGATGGAATCAGTTTCCACCCAAAGTACATGGCCAATCCATCTCCAACCTTTCCTGGCAATGATGGTCCAAAAGATACGGAGAATTTTTCTGAGGCAGGTTGTATGCAATCAAGAGAGTTTGGGCATGTCATACTTTCTTCTTCCCCAGCATTCTGCACTATAAAGTAATGTTGAAAATACGCAGCTCTGATAAATCTTGAGTTTGGTTTTGGTGTTGTATTTTGATGATTTCCAGACTGTATTTAAGCTCCTGAAGGTGTCCCTGGTTTTATTGATTTTGTTCTGGATGTCCTGGCTTGTTCCATCCTGGCTGATGGTGCTGCCCAAGTATGTGAATGTTTCTACATTGGTGAGAACATAATCCTCTCTCTGTACTGGCGATGGTGAGGCAATATTAAAGGTCAGGATATCTGTCTTATTGTGATTGATTTTGAGTCCAATTTGCTGGCTGAATGCATTGAGTCGAGTTATTTTTTCTTGTATATGGTGTTGGGTATGTGATAGGAGATTGCCATCAACTGGGTAATGCAGCATACAACAGAAGACATGCCAACAGGGATTAAATGGACACCCTTTCATCTCTTGAAGACCTGGACTTCGCATATGATCTCACTCTCCTATCACATACCCAACACCATATACAAGAAAAAAAACGGATGTGGTGCATCTTGTTAAAATTTTGGCAGAACATCACTTCTGCCAATTTTTTGATGTCTAGAGACTGTGCCCCCAAGAATGTGACTGATCACCTACTCCACCTCTCACAGCTGCAACACCTCTTTGAGAAGCACTGCTTTCATTGGCAGTGCATTTCAAGAGAAGCAAAATTCTAGCAACACCCACTGTTCTGAAGGCCAGGAGTACAACAGAATAGCTGCTCCACCCAAATTGTTCTGAGCCTTTGGTCCCATCAGCACTAGCTGATGTACCTTGATTTCCCTGCTTTTATTCTTTCCTGGTTGGTTATGAACTTCTAAAGTTACAGCCATAGTAAAAAAAGAAAAGAAAAAGGCAGACAAAAGTGAATAGCACACCTTCTCATTAAATAACTGCTGGGTGAAACAGGATGGCATCTGATTTTTTAGAACACCAGAACAAACACAGACTGTGATATCTTCAGGGACAGTCTTCAAGAGCTTAATGTTACTGATGCCGTGCTTCCCAGAAAAAAGCAATTATCCAACTGTTGTTAAACATAAAAACCTGTGAACAATTATTAAACAAGGAAGTACAAAGGGCTTACCCATATGAGTAACCATGCACATAATGTACACAGGAGATGGTTAATTGGATATACAGCCTTTCACTGTCAGGTCGCTGGTGGGAATCTAACTTGGGTCGGCCATCGCCAAAAGCCATTACTGTTGATGGAGCCATTTGATGGTTGCTTGGTGGAGTGAGTAGATGATTCCATCCTGATCCACATCATAATACACACACACACACACACACACAATAACTGGCACCTAACAGTCTCAATGGAGAAACCAAGGATGGAATGGGCATAGGGACTGAATTTCCCTCAGCTCTAAAATTGATCCCTTCAGCTCAGTGGTGAGAAGATCATTGGTGAAGTAGCAGGAAAAGATGGTTGCACTTAAAATACCTGTGCTGAACTATGCTGAGAGTGATTGTATCAGATCCCAGGACTGCCACCCAGTCACCTATCACTAGCATTATATTCACTAAAAGGGAGGAAGAGCAACTAGGAATATTAACAGTTTTCACAGTGAGGAAAGAACAAAGCCAAACTGTTTAGGCTACAGTTACAAGCCAGGGCTGAAAGCTTCCTTCAAACAGTGGGAGGAGGGGTGGGGAATTTACATAAATGAATGGAGAGCAGTGATTTTTCCATCTGCCCCTTAGCAAGGGTTTGCAACAGTGAGATAGTTTTGCAATTATCCCACAGAAGGGAAATATTGTCTCACTCCCTTTATTTTTGAGTAAATATTGATAACTTTAGTGTTGCCAAAGTCAGGTGAAACTAAAAATTGCCTCAGAGGCAAAGCCTGTCAAATGGAAATGCTAAGTTATTTAATAATCTCTCCACTGATTTGTCCTAAATTAGGTTATGACTCTGGAAGTGCAAGGATTTTGAAAAGCCAGACAGGGGAGTTGGAGGTGGAATCCACTGTGTGTTCTATTTAACACTTTTTTTTAAAGCTGAAGGGTGGGTTGGAGGTAGAATCTGTTTGTTGTTTTTGCATGTGGAAAAATCAGCCAAGTGTCTCAAATGCAGAGTCAACACGGCAGGTTTCCAAGCTTTACAGGAACACTCTAGACAGAAGAGGAAGATGGCTTAGAAACAAGTCAAAATAGGTACATTGACTAAGGGTGGAGGGCTAAGAAACATGGGCAGTGATGCTTTAAGATTTCTCATTCTCCTGGCAGACCCAACTGGGCAGTGTTGCTCTTCTGACTGAGTGCTGAACTATTTCTCTTATTAGTTTAGTTCAAAGAACAAAAGCTGTGCAAATCTTCTCCAACCAAAAACCAAAGGTGTAAAATTAGCCTTTTAGTCATTTTTATTATGAGGGGGGGGGGGGGTGACGAGTAGCCGTAAGCCTGAGGACAGCTCACCACCATCATCCATGGAGATTGGGGGAAAGGAGCAGGTTTCCCAAGGGAATCTATAGGTGTAGCCCTTGATGATCCTCAATGCATTCACCCCACCACCTCAGCATATTATGGCTTCTCCTCCATTGAGCCCAAAAGTTTGGCTACCTATCCACACAATCACCCCCTCCAAACAGGACTGGTTTTCACCCACTACTTCTTGTCTTCATGCAGTTAGCTAGTGTACATCTTCTGGGGTCAGATTTATTCAGGCTGTAGCCAATGCTGTACAGAAGGAGGTGGTCTGTGCATCCCCCGTTCAGAAGCTGCTAGGGGCTGTTTTAGCTCCTGGCATAGATTTGCAGGGACAGTGATTCTTTAGAATGTTCCCTGCTTCCCCAGATCCA
Organism: Chrysemys picta bellii; assembly: GCF_011386835.1. Lineage (NCBI taxonomy): Eukaryota > Metazoa > Chordata > Testudines > Emydidae > Chrysemys > Chrysemys picta. The sequence continues at coordinate 68,457,976 of NC_088797.1, read as the reverse complement.
CCCTCTGCTTCTTCTGGCCTGCCCTCAGCCCCACTCCATCCCAGGCCCACCTCAGAACACTTCCTTCACTGGGGACCTCTGCAGAGATGGTGCAGAGCCAGCTCTGTTCCAGGCATAAAGGGCCCCTGAGCCAGTCAGTGGTAGTGCTATTCACTGAGATGGAGGTTAACTCCTGTCCGATGCTCCTTTTCAACTATTCTAGCTGGCAGGGCACCAATGAACAGAGCCCCTCCCTGGTGTCCCTGCAGAGTAGCCTGTAGGCCTTTGTGCCCACTAATAACAAGATGATATACTGCTGAGGCCAGACACCATGTTTCAAGTCTTTGGGGGCTATATTAGGCCACACTAATACCTTATAATGTATTAGATAATTAAATTAAGTTAAATTCATATGTGACAAGTAGTGAAAGTATATGTAACCTGCACCAACACACTGTAGCTCTCCATCCCCCTCTAGTGGCTGGATCTCATAGAAGTTTATCAAAAAGAACAGGAGTACTTGTGGCACCTTAGAGACTAACAAATGTATTAGAGCATAAGCACGAAAGCTTATGCTCTAATAAATAGAGACTAACAAATTTATTAGAGCATAAGCACGAAAGCTTATGCTCTAATAAATTTGTTAGTCTCTAAGGTGCCACAAGTACTCCTGTTCTTTTTGAGGATACAGACTAACACGGCTGCTACCCTGAAACCTGTCATAGAAGTTTATGAGTCTGTATAGCCTTTGAGCTAACAGAGGTGATTCTTTTTACCCATGTGTTTAAGATCCAGAGATCCCAGGTTTGATCCCCACTGTCAACAACCCAGCCAGGAGCATCATGATATATATAAATCACACCACAATAACTATCAAACCCATTATTCATGACTGACTGTCATAACTATAAAGGGAAGGGTAACAGCTGTCCTGTGTACAGTACTATAAAATCCCTCCTGGCCAGAGACTCCAAAATCCTTTTTCCTGTAAAGGGTTAAGAAGCTCAGGTAACCTGGCTGGCATCTGACCTAAAGGACCAATAAGGGGACAAGATACTTTCAAATCTTGGGGGGGGGAAGGCTTTTGTTTGTGTTCTTTGTTTGGTTGTGTGTTCGCTCTCGGGACTGAGAGGGACCAGACATCAATCCAGGTTCTCCACATCTTTCTAAACAAGTCTCTCCTATTTCAAACTTGTAAGTAAATAGCCAGGCAAGGCGTGTTAGTTTTCCTTTGTTTTCTCAACTTGTAAATGTACCTTTTATACAGTGTTGATCTTTGTTTGCTGTACTTTGAACCTAAGACTAGAGGGGAGTCCTCTGAGCTCTTTAAGTTTGATTACCCTGTAAGGTTAATTTCCATACTGATTTTACAGAGATGATTTTTACCTTTTTTCTTTAATTAAAAACCTTCTTTTTAAGAACCTGATTGATTTTTCCTTGTTTAAGATCCAAGGGGTTTGGATCTTGATTCACCAGGAGTTGGTGGGAGGAAGGAAGGGGGATGGTTAATTTCTCCTTGTTTTAAGATCCAAGGGGTTTGGATCTGTATTCACCAGGGAATTGGTGAAGGTCTCTCAAGGCTATCCAGGAAAGGAAATTAGCCTTGGGATGGTGGCAGCGGACCAGAGCTAAGCTGGTAGTTAAGCTTAGAAGTTTTCATGCAGGCCCCTACATTTGTACCCTAAAGTTCAAAGTGGGAATACAGCCTTGACACTGACATATTCCAATCATTCATTTCCCATTAGTTGAGGTATATACTCATCATGCTCAAATCAGTCAGAAGTCAGTTCCCTTTGAGTGTCACAAGACATTATACCAATGATTTAATGAGACATTTTCTATACACACTAGCTTTGCATCTAATGAGAATCTCTGCTTAAAGAAAACAGTTGGAGTGTTATCAAGATGTCAATGTATTTACATACTGTTTCTAAAGTCAGTTTAGGGCTTGTAAAAGATACAGAACTGATCGTATTGGAAAATACTGCCCATATAGTGATAATGTAGTACCTGTGTTCTGATGATAGTGCAAGCTTCTACCCACAAACCATACCATGTTGGTTCTATTCTGACCAAGCGGAAGAATTATGTTCAGCTACCATGACTTTTCATTTCTTAGCTTCAGTGTTAAGAATGCCACTGAAGATGCCAGATGTAGCAGTTTCATGTGATTTCTCTTGATGTCTGAATTTGAAATGAATCAACTTTCTTCACAGAGGCTGCTGGAAGAGCCACCAGATGATATCAGCCAAGCAGATAGGTTTGTTTTAAACATCCATTCATTTTGTTAGAATTCGAGGTTTTACAGCCACATAAACAGGAAGAAAGCAAAGAAAGAAGAAGTGGGACCGCTGAAGACTATTGCCGGAGAGGAGATTAAAGACAATCTAGGCATGGCGCAATATCTCAATGAATATTTTGCGTCGGTGTTTAATGAGGCCAATGAAGGGATTAGGGATACTAGCACCATTACAGAGGGGCGTTCGGGATGGGGGATTACCGTATCCGAGGTAGAAACAAAACTTGAACGCCTTAATGGGGCTAAGTCGGGAGGACCGGACGATCTTCATCCGAGAATATTGAAGGAATTGGCGCGGGAAATAGCAGGCCCGTTAGCGATAATATTTAATGAATCTGTAAACTCGGGGGTGGTCCCGTTAGACTGGAGAATAGCTAATGTGGTTCCTATTTTCAAAAAAGGGAAAAAAAGTGATCCGGGTAACTACAGGCCTGTTAGTTTAACATCTGTAGTGTGCAAGGTGTTAGAGAAAATTTTGAAGGAGAAACTAGTTGAGGACCTGGAGGGTAGTGGCAATTGCGATAATTTACAACATGGTTTTACGAAGGGCAGATCGTGCCAAACGAATCTGATCTCCTTCTTTGAGAAAGTAACGGATTTATTAGATAAGGGAAATGCGGTGGACCTAATATACCTGGATTTCAGTAAAGCGTTTGATACTGTACCCCATGAGGAATTATTGGTTAAACTGAAAAACATGGGGATCGATATGAAAATCCAGAGATGGATAAGGAATTGGTTAATGGGGAGAATGCAGCGGGTCGTATTGAAGGGTGAACTGTCAGGTTGGAGGGAGGTTACCAGTGGAGTTCCCCAAGGTTCCGTTTTGGGACCCATTTTATTTAATCTATTTATAACTGACCTCGGAACCGATTGCAGGAGTAGGCTGGTAAAGTTTGCGGATGATACGAAGGTGGGAGGCGTTGTAAATTCGGAAGAGGATAGGGATATCCTGCAGGGAGACTTGAATGAGCTTGTGAATTGGAGTGTCAGAAATAGGATGAAATTTAATAGTGAAAAGTGTAAGGTGATGCATTTGGGGATGACCAATAACAATTTTAGTTACAAGATGGGGACGCATTGGTTAGAAGTAACGGAAGAGGAGAAGGACCTAGGGGTCCTTGTAGACCGCAGGATGACTATGAGTCGACAGTGTGACGTGGCGGTGAAAAAAGCCAATGCTGTCTTGGGATGCATTAGGCGAGGTATATCTAGTAGGGATAAGGAGGTCCTGCTTCCGTTGTACAAGGCGCTGGTGAGACCTCATTTGGAGTACTGTGTGCAGTTCTGGTCTCCCATGTTTAAAAAAGATGAACTTAAACTGGAACGGGTGCAGAGAAGGGCCACTAGGATGATCAGAGGAATGGAAAACCTGTCGTATGAAAGGAGACTAGAGGAGCTTGGGTTGTTTAGTCTGACAAAGCGAAGGCTGAGGGGGGATATGATTGCTATCTTTAAATATATTAGAGGGATTAATACAAGGGAGGGAGATGAATTATTCCAGCTTAGTACTAACGTGGATACGAGAACGAATGGATATAAACTGGCCGTGGGGAAGTTCAGGCTTGAAATTAGACGAAGGTTTCTGACCGTTAGAGGGGTGAAATATTGGAACGGCCTTCCGAGGGAAACGGTGGGGGCGAGGGATTTGTCTGGCTTTAAGATTAAGTTAGATAAGTTTATGGAGGGAATGGTTTAATGGTAAAACATAGTTGTCAAGGAAAACCAAGCAATGGTAGGTAAATAGCATAATGGCTAAAAGGGGTCAGGATGGAGACTCTTGCCTATATGCTCGGGGTCTTACTGATCGCCATATTTGGGGTCGGGAAGGAATTTTCCTCCAGGGCAGATTGGCTGAGCCTCTGGAGGTTTTTCGCCTTCCTCCGCAGCATGGGGCAGGGATCTCTAGCAGGAGGGTCTCTGCCGATTGAGGTCACTAATAACAGGATTGGGGACTTCAGCAGCAGAGTCCAGGGAAGGGGCGGGGACGGTTTTATGGCCTGCAGCGTGCAGGGGGTCAGACCAGATGATCATAATGGTCCCTTCTGACCTTAAAGTCTATGAATCTATGAATCTATGACCACTTACTAGGACCATTTCTGCCTATATGGTATTATAGAATCATGATGCATGGGATATGATGAACACATCACCCTGCAATCTAGAGCACTCCAGGAACCGATGTAACAGATACATTTCAGAACTGACTTGGTTAAAGTGAGATAATTTGTTTTAACAAGTCTCCCTTTTGATGTGCATAATTTAGTGGATCTTACTATGCTGATTTCATGTATGCATAACAAAATCCTGGAACTCACTCAATTGTACTTCAAATCATACTAAAATTTAAGCCACACTGGTTCACAATACTCTTGAGTGTTCTATTGCAAGTGTGATTCTACTCTCAAGACTTGAATATATGAAAGTAGATCTACTTCCCATATGAACTCAGAGTTTCAAAGGCTTACTTTAGGGACAACAATTCATTTTTACTACCTTACACGACTGCGAGCACTGCAGCACCAACACCGCTAAGAAAGTGATCCAGATTCTATTCTTTGTTGTGTATTAACTAATTGTTTACTACTGTAAGTTCCAGTTGGTTGCATGTGCGCCAACTCATTAAGGCAATGGATTCAGACTGATGTCACTGGGGGCAGGGCCGGTGCAACCATTAGGAGAACTAGGAGGACGCTTAGGGCGGCTAGAGGTTGGGGGCGCCTAAAAGCCTGCTCAGGCGAGGAGGTGGAGTGGAGGTGAGCTGGGGCGGGGGGCACGGGGAGGGCCGCCCGCAGTAACAGGGGGGGTGCACAGGAGAACCGCTCCCCGCCCCAGATCACCTCCACTCTGCCTCCTCCACTGAGCACACAGCCCCCACTCTAATTCTCCTCCAATCGGTGCCGCAAGTCTGGGAGGGGAGGAGAATTAGAGCGGCGCCGGCGTGCTCAGCTGAGGAGGCGGAGCGGAGGTGAGCTGGGGCGGGCTCCCCGGGTCCGGGGTTCGCTTCCGTGGGGGCAGGGGAGGGCTCCCAGGATGGGGTTAGCTGCCATGGCGGGGGGGTGGGGGCGGGGTTAGCGGCACGGGGGGGTAGCTGCTGCGGGGGGGGGGGGTCCCGTGTGGGGGGGGGTGGCGGGCAGGGTTAACTGCCGCGGGGGGAGGGGCCGGGTTAGCTGGGTGGGGAGGTGGCGCAAGGTGGAAGTTTCACCTAGGGTGAGAAACTTCCTTGCACCAGCCCTGACTGGGGGAAGAAGTGGGAAAACACCGGGGTTCAGATATCGCACAAGACCTAATTTGGCCCACAGAGTCTTTATTAAAAGTGTTAAGAAAGGAGCTGGAAAGGACTCCGCGTAGCTTTCAGATCTCAGCCTGAGTTCACTGGTCTGGCAGTTAAAAAAAAAATTAACATTTGTAAACATGTAAACTAAGTCCATTTGATGCATGAGCTCATACATCAACAGGACACCGAATATCATTTTTATAAAGTAATTCTTCAGCATAAAAATTTTAATATTTCTTAATTTAAAATTTTTATGAATGGCACATTATGAATCTTCCATTTTCTAGAGATGGTCTCTGTAAGCTGGTATGCAGAGAGACCCATTAGATCTTCCCTGGGTCTCTCCTGTCTAAGAGACGGGAAGTGTATCTGGTTTCCTGCTCCTGGTCACATGTCCTGCAAGTACAGTTCCTAGTTTTAAAGAGCAGAAGGGCACTACCAGGCAAACAAAGACACTCATATGTGTTCCAACACTCAGCTTCCCTCCAGTCTCAGTATCCTATACGGCCATACTGCATGAAATATCTTCACTCTTTGGAACAAGTGCATTTCTTAATGGTAACATGCTACAGTCCATAAGAGGAAAGTGCCTCATATAAAATAATTTTCCTGCCAGAGGCATTATCTGGTGCTTCTAGCCCTGGTCTACACTACGAGTTTAGGTCAAATTTAGCAGCATCAGATCGATTTAACCCTGGACCCATCCACACGACAAAGCCATTTTTGTCGACTTAAAGGGCTCTTAAAATCGATTTCTGTACTCCTCTCCGACGGGGGGATTAGTGCTGAAATCGACATCGCCGGGTTGAATTTGGGGTAGTGTGGACGCAATTCGATGGTATTAGCCTCTGGGAGCTATCCCAGAGTGCTCCATTGTGACCGCTCTGGACAGCACTCTCAACTCAGATACACTGGCCAGGTAGACAGGAAAAGTGTGGGGTTCCATGCGGAGCAGATAAAACACACGACCACTGTGGTTGCAGGCTGAATCCGAATTCTGTTTATTGCAAGCTTTCTTTTATAGTTTTTTCTTAACATTACATAACACAATTAGGCTATAATAACACATCTACGGATTGGACAAGAAGGAGAATCATGTGTTTATCACATGTATAGCCCCACACCGATTGGTTCAACCGCTTCTTACATAAGGCCATGATTTATTACCTTGTTTACCTTATCTTATATAATCCCTAGACCACCAGGGGGCCTTACATAAGGCCATGATTTATTACCATGTTTACCTCATCTTATATAATCCCTAGACCACCAGGGGGCCTTACATAAGGCCATGATCATCTTATATAATCCTAGACCACCAGGGGGCCTTACATAAGGCCATGATCATCTTATATAAATCCTAGACCACCAGGGGGCCTTACATAAGGCCATGATTTGTTTACCTGGCAAGTGTCCCATCGTGACCCTTATCTCCTCATGGAACTTTCCATTAGGTTGGTGTAGGGATGATACATCCCCACACCTCCCCCCTTTTCCTTAAATAAGGAAACATAATATTACGTAAATGCCCACGAAAACCATTGGGGTGTAAATAAGGATAGCCAATAAGACATGTTCTAAAGGGATCCGATGGGGTGGCCATGGACAAGCAAAAAGGGCTTCTTGGCCAGTTTGGTTCGCTCAGGTGACCCAAACATTTTGTTGTGGGTTAACAAAAGGTACAGAGTTTGGACATACAAAGACCCCTGCTCCTATAATAAGGAGTCCGAACAAATAGAAGCACAGCATTATTAGGTGTCTAGGTTGTAGCAAACAACAAGTGCAAGTACGGTGCCGCGGGGTCGTCGTCCGGCTTCTGCATGGCGGCGTCGGGCTCTTTAGCAATTTGTGTTTTGAGCCACGGCCGGAGGGATCTTATCCGGTGGTTTTTTTTCTATATGTCCTTTCAAAGTTAGATAAGCCTGGCTCCGCCATTCTTTTTAACCTATTTTGCAACTGCTTACCCTGCCCCGGGAACTTCGCCCGGAACTTTGGGGTACAAACATTATTGGTGACAGGAAAGCCGGGCTGGTTCAGGGCTCGCAATGTGTGGGACTGCGGGGGATGGCTTTCACCGGCCAAATGGGACAACTGATTCAGCATGTCCTGTAGCTGAAGGCCCTGTTTGTACATTCCCGCGTTTCTGCCCCCATTTCAACAAACGGGACAACGCGTCAGAGGGAAGCTTTTCTCCCCGCTTTTTAGCGATGCGTAATAAAAAATCATGCACCGTCTCCTCCTCTGCAGACAAAGCAGAGCCCATTTTATTAAATGCATCCGCTCACCTGTGAGCTCATGAACGTCTCTCTTGGACGACCAGGAGCCGGTATCCTCCGGTACCTCCTGCCGCGGCTGCCACCTCCGCCTTTTCTCACCGAACGCTTCAATCGGCTGTGAGCTTACGAACGTCTCTCTCGGACGACCAGGAGCCGGTATCCTCCGGTACCTCCTGCCTCGGCTGCCACCTCCGCCTTTTTTTACCAAACGCTTCAGTCACCTGTGAGCTCACGAACGTCTCTCTCGGACGACCAGGAGCCGGTATTCTCCGGTACCTCCTGCCGCGGCTGCCACCTCCGCCTTTTCTCACCAAACGCTTTAGTCGGCTGTGAGCTCACGAACGTCTCTCTCGGACGACCAGGAGCCGGTATCCTCCGGTACCTCCTGCCGTGGCTGCCACCTCCGCCTTTTCTCACCGAACACTTTAGTCGGCTGTGAGCTTACGAACGTCTTTCTTGGACGACCAGGAGCCGGTATCCTCCGGTACCTCCTGCCGCGGCTGCCACCTCCGCCTTTTCTTACCGAACGCTTCAGTCGGCTGTGAGCTCACGAACGTCTCTCTCGGACGACCAGGAGCCGGTATCCTCCGGTACCTCCTGCTGCGGCTGCCGCCTCGCCTTTTCTCAAACCATGTTCAGTTTTTGGTCGTGCTCCAGTTGACACTGAGCTTGGCAAACCATCTAAATCTTGGTAACCTGCCCTCTTATTTCCACAGATTCCCTTTCTCTGATGATCTTTGTGAAGAAGGCCTGTCTCCACCTTAACAGGGCATGGCTGTTTGCGCTTTTTGGTAGAAGGAGTGCTGGAAGGAGAAGAGCCAGCACTGAGAGCCTTTTCAATATCTAAATTCAATTGTTCCAGTTTCTTCATGAGAGATGACATAGAGTCTGACCACTCAGATCCTTTTTCTGGTTGGATCTGCTTTCTCTTTGCTCAGCTTCTGAGACAACACCTGTTGGGTCTACTGTCTGAGAACATTGATCCCTGCTCCGCTGGCGGCTGTGTCTAGTATGATCTCTGCTAGCTCACTCTGGGCAAAGTCCTGGCTGCCTTGATGTCCAAGCCGAATCACGTCGGGGTCACCATTTGTGGGGTTCCATGCGGAGCAGATAAAACACACGACCACTGTGGTTGCAGGCTGAATCCGAATTCTGTTTATTGCAAGCTTTCTTTTATAGTTTTTTCTTAACATTACATAACACAATTAGGCTATAATAACACATCTACGGATTGGACAAGAAGGAGAATCATGTGTTTATCACATGTATAGCCCCACACCAATTGGTTCAACCGCTTCTTACATAAGGCCATGATTTATTACCTTGTTTACCTTATCTTATATAATCCCTAGACCACCAGGGGGCCTTACATAAGGCCATGATTTATTACCATGTTTACCTCATCTTATATAATCCCTAGACCACCAGGGGGCCTTACATAAGGCCATGATCATCTTATATAATCCTAGACCACCAGGGGGCCTTACATAAGGCCATAATCATCTTATATAAATCCTAGACCACCAGGGGGCCTTACATAAGGCCATGATTTGTTTACCTGGCAAGTGTCCCATCGTGACCCTTATCTCCTCATGGAACTTTCCATTAGGTTGGTGTAGGGATGATACATCCCCACAGAAAAGCCCTGGGAACTTTTGAATTTCGTTTCCTGTTTGGCCAGCATGGCGAGCTGATCAGCACGGGTGACCATGCAGAGCTCATCAGCACAGGTGAGCATGCAGTCCCAGAATCACAAAAGAGCTCCAGCATGGACCGAATGGGAGATACTGGATCTGATCGCTATTTGGGGAGATGAATCCGTGCTATCAGAACTTCGTTCTAAAAGATGAAATGCCAAAATACTAGAAAAAAATCTCTAAGGACATGATGGACAGAGGCTATAACAGGAACCCGCAGCAGTGCCACGTGAAAATTAAGGAGCTCAGACAAGCCTACCAAAAAGCCAAAGAGGCAAACGGCCGCTCTGGGTCAGAGCCCCAGACATGCCACTTCTGTGATGAGCTGCATGCAATTCTAGGGGGGGAGGGGCCACCACTACCCCATCCCTGTCCATGGACACTTGCAAGGGGGGAGTCTCACGCAGCAGGAATGAGGATTTTGGGAATGAGGAAGATGAGGAGATGGAGGAGGATCGCACAGCACGCAAGTGGAGAAACCATTCTCCCCAGCAGCCAGGAATTGTTTATCACCCTGGAGCCAATACCCTCCCAACTCGGGCTCACAGACCATGAAGCCGAAGAAGGCACCTCTGGTGAGTGTACCTTTGTAAATATAATGCATGGTTTAAAAGCAAGCATGTTTAATGATTAATTTGCCCTGAAGACTTGGGATGCATTCGCGGCCAGTACATCCCCTCCTATTAAATGGCCAACCCAATGGGTGCTTGGTATGGTAAAGGAGGGGGCTGCTATTTGAAACCATTCCCACATGTTATGAAGGTTGAAGAAGCCGAAAGACTGTGGCTTACCATGGCTGCCTACAAGCTGAATTCTGTTGCTCAGCCCTGCGTGTGTGATTTCTCACACCAAACCAGCAGGCCCGCAATATAAGAGATAAAATGCGACCTTGTACCGAAAGCACATGTGCTATGTAATGTTAACAGCTTGGTTCACCGTGAAAGAGTCTACCCATTGTTCTCTAAAATGTGTCTTTTTTTTTTTCCTCCTGCAGCTGCAAATGTTTCAACACTCCCCCTATATGCGTCCCAGAGGCTAGCGCAGATAAGAAGGTAAAAAAAAAAAAAGCACTTGCGGTGAAATGTTCTCTGAGCTCATGCAGTCCTCCTGCACTGAAAGAGCTCAGCAGAATGCATGGAGGCAGACAATGTCAGAGTCCAGGAAAGCAGAAAATGAACACGAGGACAGGAGGGACGAGTGAGATGAGGGGTGGTGGGAGCAAGAGGAGAGGTGGTGGCAGCACGATGAGAGGAGACAGGATGCAATGCTGAGGCTACTGGAGGATCAAACCAATATGCTCCAGCATCTGGTAGAGCTGCAGAAAATGCAGCAGGAGCACAGACTGCCGTTGCAGCCCCTGTTTAACAGCCTGCCCTCCTCCGCAAGTTCCATAGCCTCCTCACCCAGACACCCAAGAATGCGGGGGAGGAGGGGCTCCAGGCACTCAACCACTCCACCCCAGAGGACTGTCCAAGCAACAGAAGGCTGGCATTCAATAAGTTTAAAGTGCAGTGTGGCCTTGTCCTTCCTCCCCTACCCTCATCCACCACCCCACCCGGTACTTCCCTCCTCACCCTCTTCTCCTGGGCTACCTTGGCAGTTATCCTCCTATTTGTGTGATGAATTAATAAATAATGCATGATTTTGAAACAATAATGGACTTTATTGCCTTTGCAAGAGGTGATCGAAGGGAGGAGGGCAGTTGGCTTACAGTAGAGTGAACCAAGCGGGTGGGTTTTCATCAAGGAGAAACAAACAGAACTGTCACACCGTAGCCTGGCCAGTCATGAAACTTGTTTTCAAAGCTTCTCTGATCCGCAGCGCACCCTGCTGTGCTCTTCTAATCACCCTGGTGTCTCCCCCTTACACTCACAGATATTGTGGAGCACACAGCAAGCGGCAATAACAATTGGAATATTGGTTTCACTGAGGTCTAACCTAGTCAGTAAACTGTGCCTGCGCGCTTTTAATGTCCATTCTACCACCCTTCTGCACTTGCTCAGCCTATAGTTGAACTTCTCCTTACTACTGTCCAGGGTGCCTGTGTATGACTTCATGAGCCATGACATTAAGGGGTAGGCTGGGTCCCCAAGGATAACTATAGGCATTTCAACGTCCCCAACGGTTATTTTCTGGTCTGGGAAGTAAGTCCCTTCCTGCAGCTGTTCAAACAGAGCAGAGTTCCTGAAGTGCTAGCGTCATGTACCTTTCCCGGCCATCCCACGCTGATGTTGGTGAAACGTCCCTTGTGATCCACCAGTGCTTGCAGCACCATTGAAAAGGACCCCTTGAGGTTTATGTACTGGCTCCAAAGTGATCTGGTGCCAAGATAGGGATATGCGTTCCGTCTATCGCCCCACCACGGTTAGGGAATCCCATTGCAGCAAAGCCATCCACTATGAGCTGCACATTTCCCAGAGTCACTACCCTTGATAGCAGCAGCTCAGTGACTGTGTTGGCTACTTGGACCACAGCAGCCACCACAGTAGATTTGCCCACTCCAAATTGATTCCCGATTGACCGGTAGCTCTCTGGTGTTGCAAGCTTCCAGAAAGCTATTGCCACTCGCTTCTCAACTGTGAAGGCTGCTCTCATCTTGGTATTCTTGTGCTTCAGGGCACGGGAAAGCAAGTCACAAAGTTCCATGAAAGTGTCCTTACCCATGTGAAAGTTTTGCAGCCACTGGGAATCATCCCAGACTTGCAACACTATGCGGTCCCACCAGTCTGTGCTTGCTTCCCGGGCCCAGAATCAGCATTCCACGGCATGAACCTGCCCCATTATCACCATGATGTCCAAATTGCCAAGGCCCGTGCTTTGAGAGAAGTCTGTGTCCACGTCCTCATCACTATTGTGATCGTGCTGTCGTTGCCTCCTCACCTGCTTTTGCAGGTTCTGGTTCTGCACATACTGCAGGATAATGGGCGAGGTGTTTACAATGCTCACAACAGCAGCGGTGAGCTGAGCGGGCTCCATGCTTGCTGTGGTATGGAGTCTGAAGGAAAGCAGGAAAGCAGAGTTGCAGCGGAATCGGTGGATGATGACAGATGCCATGAGAATAGATATTTATACCGAACGACGAGAGGACCTGCGAGGTGGATTCATGGCACCAGGAGAGCAGACTTGCAGTGGAAGCGGTAGAGGATGACGGTTAGCACCACGCACATTTCCCGAGTACCCGGGAGCCCATGACAGACAATATGGAGAAATTCGCTGTCGAGGCAATATCAGCAGAGCAGAGTTGCAGCAGAAGCGGTGTATGATGACAGTTAGCAGTCCTACTGCACCATCTGCTGCCAGCAGCACCCAGGACACAACAGTGGCAGTGTTAGTGAGCTGAGCGGGCTGCACGCTTGCCGTGGTATGGCGTCTGCGTGGAAAAAAGGCTCAAAACAATTGTCTGCCGTTGCTTTCAAAGAGGGAGGGGAGACTGAGGACATGTACCCAAAACCACTCACGACAATGTTTTTGCCCCATCAGGCATGGGAGCTTAACCCAAAATTCCAATGGGTGGCGGAGACTGCGGGAACTGTGGGATAGCTACCTACAGTGCACTGCTCCGTAAGTCGATGCTAGCCACGGTAGTGAGGACGCGCTCCGCCGACTTAATGCGCTTAGTGTGGACGTACTCAGTCGGCTGTATAAAATCAATTTCTAAAAATCAACTTCCATAAAATCGACCTAATTTCATAGTGTACACATACCCTCAGATCACATGAAAACTAAAAATTGTCAATGTCTTGTTTATTCTTTCAATATATAAATTGTGAATGACAAGCCTCCAAAATGACAGAGGTTCAGTTCCATTAAGCACACAGAACTATCCAGCTTTGGGACCAAGGTTGGGAAACTTCTGAGAAAAAGCTTGAGAAATGTGTGGCATTTCTAACTCAACTGGAAATACCAGAAATCTTCCCTTTGGCATATAAAGCTAACGATGAAAATATGTAAGAATCAAACCAAAAAGTTATTCACACTTTTTGAACCTCAAGTTCATTTTGGGTCTGAGGTGATGGTTCCGGACAGTTCTTACTTATCTGACTCGCTTTGCCCAGCCATATATAGAACACAAACTCTTCATGTTACCAGAGAAAATCCTCTCAGTAGCTAACTCTGTGCAATATTGCAAGGACAGAACTATCCAACTTTGCCCTTAGAAAAAATATGACAGTATTTCACAAAGGTAGTACAAAATCACTACTGTGTCATTATTGTAACCTGTCCTTTTTAGGACCTCTACTGCAAAATACCAAAATTAAGCCTAAAACCCTAAGTACTCTATGAGGCAAAAACAAACCCAAATTTAGTAGAATCCATTGGGGTGCAACATGCCATTACCCAGCAGAGCTGAACTGGTGCAGGGGGAGTGCTTGCTCCTGAAGGGTGCTGCAGCTTGTATATCTGCTCTCAAAGATTCCTGGTGGTATTCTGGCTGGGTCATCCACAGATGCCTCCATGAAATCTAAACACACAATGTTAGCTGTGGCTTTACACCACAGACCAACCCCATGGCTTAGTGCTTATGCAAGTATCATACAATCAAAGAATCCGAATAATCTTCAACCAGAGTCAATGCACTGGAAAGGTTGCTGATGGATTTAACTTCAGAACATTTTGGTTTGTCTCACTACTTGACAATAAACCCTTGTATGGAATGATTTAGGAAAACTAAATAGCTATGCCCTTCTGTTTCACAATCAAGGAGCCATAGCAAGAATTCTTTTCTAGTGGGAGGAAAAGAAATACAGTTTATAATGAATCTAGCACTATCACAAGGATTCCTTTTTCCATTTAATGTGCAGAAACTACGCTATGCAATCCACAGCAGTGTCAGTGAAGTGAAGGCTTACTTCAGTCACATGTGCTAATACACTTGGAATGAAGAGGAGAGTGACTGGAAATTGACATAAATGTCTACCTAAATAAAAGTCGGCATTTTCCTGGCACCTTTAACCTGAGGATCTCAAAGCCAGAGGGCAGACATTTGTTAAACAAGCTCACAACATCTCTATGAGGTAGATAAATACAACTCTGATGCATCTCAGGGAACATGGGGCGGTGAGTCACCATGTTATATCTGCTTTCAGTGAAAGGGAGTCTTGCCTGTGCCAGTTGGGTGTTAGTCGACTTAACTTTGTAGTGTAGACACGGTGTGACGGGGTGTGCATGCCCCGCACTGGTACTGCAGGGGTTAATTCCTCTCTTTGGCCCGAGGAGACCACACCTCCTTGACCCTGCTGGGCATGCTCCGGCTGGAGGCCAGGTATAAAAGGGAGCAGCCCAGTTCATTTGGGACTCACCGCCAGAGAGGAAGGTGTGCTGCAGGCTCTTGCTGAAGGACCGCCGGCACTTCATGACTCAGAGGCTAGCCAGACAGCAGCTTCGAATGATACCCAGGCTCCAGACGCCACAGAGGGAGGAGAGACCGGGGCAACCACGAGACCATAAGCTGCGGAGAAGCGGATAGGAAGTAACCAACCCAGTGAGTCTTTGCAGGGAGGTGGTTGGAGAACTGGAGACTAGCTCAGTGTTTCGGCTGGAATCTCATTGAGCTGGTGGCAGGCAACTCCGACACTGAGAGGGCCCTGGGTTGGGACCTGGTGGAGAGGGAGGGCCCAGGTCCTCCTATCATGGCTGCTGCCCACTTTGGGGCGGCAGCTCACCTTACCAGCTCTACTGACTCTGGCCACTAGGCTGCACAGACTTGAGAGAGGGCGGCAATTGGGACTCTGACTGTTAGACCACAATGCCCTGATAGAGAGGGTGAGTAGATTGACTTTGGTTGTTAGGCCACATTACTCCGAGACCCAGAGGGGTCACACAGACTTGACCACGGCCTATAATGACCCATGCCCCATCCCAAAATGGGACAGGGCGTGCATGACCAGTGACATATGGCCTAAGACAATCATCCTGTTAACCACTCAAGCACTCTCTTTTGGGCTACACCAGTCCTGTCTTTGCCTCTGAAGGTTGACAACAGATGCACCCCAGATGCCAAGTCCCTTTAAAATGTCCCCTGCTGGTATATAATCCCTGATCACTTGATACCCCCAGAGATCCCAGATCCTCCATTCACAAATGAATAGCGTACCTCAGTGTACCAGCTTTATCTTAGACCATTACCACTATTTATGCACAGCACTTGACTTCAATTATCAAGCAAAAGGGAACTTAAAGAAACTATAGAGATTCAAATAAAAACCAGTGAGAGAGATGGGAACAAATGGGAACATATAAAACAGCATCATAACATACGTTCTAAAGCCTAAACTTCACTTCTGCCTAAAGAGGCTTATCTCACCCAGAGCTCTTCCCAGAGTTTTCAATCAAGCCTAACGGAGAACCACTTTTCATTAAGCAAATCTGCTGTCAGTTTATTGCCTCTCTGAGGGATACCAGGGTGTCTCTGCATCCCGACATATACTAGAACCAGGGCCGGCTCCAGGCACCAGCTTGGCAAGCAGGTGCTTGGGGCGGCCACTCCAGAAAGGGGTGGCAGGTCCAGCTATTCGGCAGACGATCCCTCACTCCTGCTCGGAGCGAAGGACCTTCCACCGAATTGACGCCGCAGATCATGATCGCGGCTTTTTTTTTTTTTTTGGCTGCTTGGGGTGGCCAAAACCCTGGAGCCGGCCCTGACTAGAACAGACCATTTATGTTTGTGTCAACACAGGGTGTTCCCCCTCCCCACTGTTTACCTCTTCATGTTAATTTCCATCTGAAGTCCCTGCTACTCTTTATTAGCTTTTAACTTACAATGCTTAATAGAATTCTACTGTATGACATACAACACACAATACAATTATCTCCAGGATGGCCTCTCTCACCCTCTGTCTGGAGAAGTTTGTCTCAAGGTATGCTACCTTCGAGGGACTGGCTTTTAACTATAGACCTAGAGAACATAATTTTAATATATACTCATAACTCCTCTTCTATTTTCCATGCATATCTCTCACAATGATTATGATGACCGGTACGACACTGGCTTTCAGTAGAGACTTTACAAGACATTCTTTTGCTGAACACAGAGAATCCCTGCACCCCTCTATACTCCTGTGCCCTCTGCTAGTTGGCATCAGAAAGTTTTTAGGTCACAGTTGTAATCCCATTTGTTACATATGAGGAAACTAAGGCACTGAGAGATCACATGGAGTCGTCCATGTTCATACATTAAATCAGTGAAAGGGAATATAATCCCGATCACTTGACACCCCAGTCCTGTGGTACAACCATTAGACTATCCTTCCTCTACATGACTCCTACTATACACCATATTCAATCAGAATAATACTTATCAATTCAGAACAAATGGATTTGGGGCTTCTTTTTTTCTATTGCTCAAGTTACAATAAGAAAAACTAAATTCCTTTCAATAGGCATACTCTGAATCTACTGGGAGAGGTCTGTTTTCCTTCAGTTTTTATTCCTCGCATTTAATCAGAACCCATTCTCTCTAAAAATTCCTCTTTTCTTTATAACTTTGGATTTATGAGCCCTTATCTGGACCTAATTCTGAAGACTTTCATATCTTCTCCTATTTTCTTTTCTATAGATAATACATCTATTTTCCCCTTAAGCTGCTGTCTTGTTCTTCAGTGTTTCTTCTGCCTTTAGGCTACTAAGCCTGCAAAGAACAGTTGAGATGCCTCCATAAGCCTCAAGATGGTCTAACACTTCCCAGGCCCGATCCAATGCCTTTTGAAGTCAATGAAAGACTCATATAATCATCTTTCCTCTGACACCGACTCTGTTTGTGACCTTGGGCAAGTCGCTTAAGGAGTCTGATTTTCAGAGGAACTCAGCTCCTGCAAGTCCCATTGCCTTCAAATACAGTAATGGGCAATGTTCCCTGTAAGCTACATGCATGCATGGCCATGCTTCAAACTTGTATCCACTGCATATATCACGCGGCTAGGAATGCTGCTGGAATCCAGGTCACACTCCATATGCCAGGCTTTCAACCTGCCGGAACATACAGCAGCTCCTCTCGCCACCAGGGACCAGGACACAGGACAGACCTGAAGCAGCAGGTAGGGGTATGGAACAGGATGGGGGAGGCAGGAGCTCCTGGGAGTGAATCATCAGGAGGCTCCCTTGTGGGCTGTTGTATTAATTTAGATGGAATATATAGGCCCAAAGAGTTAGAGGTGTTAACAGAAGCCTGTCACTGTCCAACATGCAACAGTTTTAACTTAGTTCGGAACCTCAACCTGCTTAGTACCATGGCACAAACACCATTAAAAATCTTTTCAGCCTTTCATTAAAGATACAGAAAAAAATAAAGAAAAAACAGTTAAAGCATCTGAAATGTGAAGTATTAAATACAGCTTTCAGTTTAACAACTCTTGTTCCCTTTCCCTTTAGCCATAAGGAGGTTTTAGAAGGAAAATACCCCCATTTGACAGTAATTTAGATGGTATTAAAGATGGTGATAACTATCCTTTTGGGGAAAAGAGAAGTTAGTGGAGATGGGCTGGAGCTGTCGTTGTTAAAAGTTGAATCCCATTTCCTAAAAAAAGAAGACAAAACAAAACACACACAAAGGGTGGGGGGGACGGGAGAAGAGCAAAGATGGAAAACACAGTTCCTGTCAGTCATGTTGACTTTCACATGTAACCCCCATATTTGGAAAAAGTGTGTCAGCACATTGTCTTATTAGCCACTCTGAGATCTGGCAAACTTGTACCAGCATCAGGCTGTTTGGAGCATTGCTTTTAATTGCCTTGCTGGCAGGGCCGGCTCCAGGGTTTTGGCCGCCCCAAGCAGCCAAAAAAAAAAAATAAAAGGTCCCTCACTCCGAGTGGGAGTGAGGGACCATCCGCCGAATTGCCGCCGAATACCTGGACGTGCCGCCCCTCTCCGGAGCGGCCACCCCAAGTACCTGCTTGCCAGGCTGGTGCCTGGAGCCGGCCCCGCTTGCTGACCACAGGCTTACAACAGTGTTGCAAAATATACAGTACTGGCTGGCTAAAGCAGCTTCTTATTAAACAGAAGGCAAACGGAGAGAGAAAGGAAAGACAAGAAAGGTGTGGATGGGAACGGACAAGTGTCTCACATCCCAAGTGGTGTTTCGGACTTAGCCAGAGTTGGTGAAGGTGGTGGTGTCATCTGGCTCCCTCTCTCTGGTGTGGCTCAGAACATCACTCAGGATTAGGATGAAGAAGATGTGGGGTCCCAGGAGACGGTAGTGGAAGCAGCCATGATGGTGAAGCTCACTCCTGCCCCTTCGTACAGTTGGACAGCATCACAGTTTGCTTTGCCTTCATGACTTTTCCTCTTCTTGAAGACCCCAAGAAGGAATGGTGTAGGGACTAGCCCGCCCCCTCATTATTTTGTCCGCCAATTTGGCCTAATTTCCAACACACCAATTTTAGTTCATTGAGTCCCGGTCCCACACTTCTCTTGTTTACCAGACATAAACTTAACATAGCCCTTGAGTTATCTCTGCTGTATTAATACACTTGGAAAGAAGAGGAGAATGGCTGGGAATAGACTTATGTGCCTACCTAAATAAAACTGCATTTCCATGGCACCTTTTACCTGAGGATCTCAAAACCAGGTGGGATTTATAACATAATCTGGTTAAACTGGTACTGAGCCCAGTGAGACCAGATAGACTGTGTGCGTTTTGGGAACGTTTAGCCTAGTAATTTTTACAATGTATGTACTTTGCGACAGTTCATTTAAAAAATGTATCTCATTTTTATTCCCTGTCACATTTAATCATGAAGGAGCAAATTCTACTCTCAGTGAAGCACCACCAGCCGTTTGTGTACTACCCTAGCACATTACAGCCAGGAAAACACTCTTGTCTATTTATCTCCAATCAACGGTGTTCCTGAGAAAGAGGAAGCCTTTCCCCCTACATCATTCTTGTCCCTTTTCAGCCAACTGATTAAAAGCTAATTCACCCTGACACCACTGCAAGATATACAAGAGATGTGTCTGCTTACTAGCATGGGCAATATATTTATTGGTATCAGTGGCACTGGTACTATGGCAGTACCATACTGCCACTTGCATGAGGGTGTGTGTGTGTGTAGGTTTCAATGCTGCATCGGAATAAGCATAGGACAGGTGGTCCTTGCACCATGAGCCTGTCAGGGTATGCCTACAGTGCACACTAAGCCCAGGCTCTGTCTCAGGTCTGAGCCCAAGCTCCCCTTCTTTCCACATACAAATCAGTTAGCAAGCACTCAAGCTCTGCATGCTAGACTCAGTGCGGGGGTGGGGGGGTGTCAGAACCAGAGACCCACTGTGGCTCGGGTCTAAGCCCTGTCTTTTTCCAGCATAGATGCAGATGAAGCCACAGACCTGAGTCAGGCAGTTTGTGTAGTGCAGTATGATCTTGTTAGCATGGCTGAGAGTCCCTGGTCCAGTCATTGTAACCCCAGGTTTACATATGTAATGTGAATGCTCAAGCACGGTTTTGGAAACCTATACCGACCTAGTCCACAAGCTCATGTCCCACAGATCTAGGCTTAGTGTGCAGTGTAGACATACCATCAGTGCTTGTGCTGGGGAGGAACCACTTTAAGTTCTGGTCAGGGCTGCAAAGAAGGCTGCATGGGACATACACTGAACCAGCTTCTCTCATTATTATTATTGAAGATTTATTAGGGTTACCATACGTCCGGATTTTCCCGGACATGTCCGGCTTTTTGGTCCTCAAATCCCTGTCCGGGAGGAAATTCCAAAAAGCCAGACATGTCCGGGAAAATAGGGAGGGGTTGTGGGGCTTGGGTCCAGGCTAGAGCCGCTGGGGCCGGAGCCGGAGCCGCTGGGGCCGGCGTTGCTCAGCCGCTGGCCGGCGCTGCTCGTCTAGGGCCGGGGCCGGGGCTGGGCCAGAGCCGCTCGGCCAGAACCGGGCCCAAGCCGAGCTGGGCTGGAGCCACTGGGACCAGGGTTGGGGGTGCTTGGCCGCCGGGGCGTCACCAGTCTTGGCCGGGACCGGCCGCTGGAGGGAGTCGCTCAGCTGGGGGGGCCAGACTGGGCCATACCTCCTCATGCCCTCCCCCCCCCGCCACCGCCCCAGCTTACCTGCTGCCTGCCTGTTTCAGGCTTCCCGCGAACATTTGATTTGCGGGAAGCAGGGGAGGGGGAGGAGCAGGGGGGTGGAGCGTTCAGGGGAGGGGGTGGAGTTGGGACGGGGCAGGGGCTGGGGTGGGGCCAGGGCCCCATGGAGTGTCCTCTTTTTGTTTTATTAAAATATGGTAACCCTAGATTTATACCGTAACTCTTTTTAGCCAAATAAATATCTCATCTTATTTCCTACTTGGCCTCAATGGTATCCTATAGCAATGAGTTTCACAGGCTGACTATGGACTGTATGAAGTACTATTTACTTTTGTCTATCTTAGGCCTGGTCTACACTAGGAAATGAGGTCAGTATAACAACGTCGCTCAGGGGTGTGAAAAATCCACATCCCTGAGGGAACAGTTAAACAACCTAACCCCCAGTGTAGACAGTGCTAGGTCAATGGGATAATTCTTCTATTGACCTAGCAACTGCCTCTAGGGGAAATGGATTACCTACACCAACAATTATATGAACATTCAGATTACATGCAAGAGGTTTTTAGGTAGGTCTTTTAATCTACTAGTCAAATAGTAAGATACAAAAAGCACAAAGAACTTTAGATCAACCAGTAGGAAGCCTTGGGGAATTAAGAAAAATAAGTAGACAAGAGAAGTTGGGAGTTCTGAAGAATTGTGAGGTTCAGCTGAGCATGGACTAATCTCAAACCTTATGTTTGAGATTAGTCCATGCTCAGCTGAACCCACACAGCTGGGTTTTCGCTCTGGAGGTGGCAAGCCCAAACAAACTAGAAGACCTCTGGACCAATTTACATGGATCCATCTTTTAGTATGTTTGGCATTATAAAGGCGTTGTTTTCCATTTGGCCCCTGGAGGCTAGGGAGCACTTATTGCTCATCTGTGGAGGTGGGGGGTAGGGAAGGTCACATCATGTTGACTTTTCCTGGTCTCCAGCTGCTTCTGCAGATATCCAAGATAGACAGTACAAACTGCAGAGAGCAGCCAGCCAGACTCCAGCCAGCAGAAGTAGTCAAAGCAGGGATCTCTGGACAGTCCAGACAAACCTTTAAAATGTTCAAACTTTCTTTGCCCTGAGCTGATTGGCTGTTTGCTCCAACCATCCCCCCCACACTTCCTTTAGCCTCTTCACCTCTGCTTCCCCTGCCCTGTCCTCCTTACCTTTCTTTCCATATAGTTGATCCCATTTTAATTAAACCCACTCCTAAAACACACACACACACACACACACACAGTGGAACTATCAGGGCTTTGGCGTCAACCACATTGTTCACTCTGCTGGCATGTTTTACTCCTTTCCCCACCCTCTTGTCCACTTAGATTGTAAATTGTTCAGGGCAGGGACCATCTACTATTCTGTGTTTGTACAACCCCAAGCATCCGACTCTTGGTTATCTCTTAGGCACTACCATAATAAACATAATTAATAATAAGGAGCAACCTGTCTCGGTTGTTCATAGGACGGGAGCTATCATTTACTACCAGGAATCACCACTGGGAGAAAAGCATGTAGGGGACAGGAGAGAGGGCAATTGCTGTTTCAAAAAGGGCAAAATACTTCTTGCACTGACAGGTAAAATACCAAAATGCTCTCAATATTTTTCCATATAAGCAGTTGCTGTAGGATACTGTGAGACTACAAATAAGTTTGTGACTAAGAGGTTGAGAGGGGAAGTCTTCAAGAGATGACCTCTTGCTCTCAAACATAGTCCATACTCTAAGATCTTCTGCTACAAAGGATTTCTCTCTTTCAAGTGTTTGGTTTCCGGGACATCAGCCTTGGGCTCACTCAGCGCTAAACTTTTCAAAGCATGCCCAGGAATGCTTTGGCTTGCTGCTTGAACACAATCCCCTCTCCCCACTCCCCCAAAATGGGATCTCTTAAATATTTTTATTTAATTAAATAAGTAAGCAACACCTGTGCCTCAGTGTTATTTGTTATTCATAGAGTTGGAGATGTATGCAGCACTATCTAACTAGGACAAAATTCACTCACTTTGGTCTCAAACTATCCAGAAAATCCCTGCATTCCCCTGTAGCTATCTTCTTTTATCTCAAAACAAAACTTAAAAAAAAAAAAGAGAGATTCAACATCCCTAATAAATTATCTCTTCCCCCTCTTTTTTCATTAACCAGCCAATCTAACTGGTGTTTTGACTAAGAAAGATGACTTCTCTAAAATATGTCAGTGTGACGGCTAGCATCCATCAGTAAGAGTTCTAAGTACCTTTCTTACCGTCCAACACTTAGGATAATGATACTTTGCATTTATAGAACATGGTGCCTTTTATTCAAGAATTTCAAAGTCCTTTACAAACATTGATTGATGAAGCTTCATCAGATCCTGAGAGGTAATTTTATTATGCCCACATCAAATAGCCCTGAGTAAACTGAAGCACACAGGTTTTGCAAGGCACTCCAGCAAATGGAGGAGTCAGCAGCTAAGGTTGGCCTCTGTGTTTCATGGTCAAAGACAAAGCTGCAAAACCTAGGATCAGGTCCACCCACTACTCCAATCTCTTTGAATAATGAAGCTGTCAAAGCAGTCTCCAGGTTTTGTTTGTTATTTGGGTTCTATACTCACCAGTTCCTCCAATTCTCGCATGGAGGTTCTCCACTGGATTGGATCACAGTGTCTGCCACGGATCATTTACAACAAATATGGAATCAACATAATCTCAGCACAACAACCAAGTTCAGGATCTATGCAAGCTGAATCCTGTGTACTGCTGTACGGTTGTGAAACATGGACATTGTGCCGCTCAGACTGGGCAAAGCTGGAAGCTTTCTACACAAAATGCCAATATCATATATTGGGCATAAAGTGGAATGACTTCATTTAGAATGCAGATGTTTATGGTCGCTCCAGTCTACAGACTACTGGGGCCACTGTCCGCAGACAGCATCTTACACTTTTCGGACACATTGTGAGAATGCCACAAGACAGTCCGTTGAACGCTGTTCTTTGGGTGCCTTGTAACATACGGAATAAAATTCCACCATCCAACAGATGGAGGTGGCCTAGAGGCAGACCCCCCATTACAGGGGTGCATCAAGTGCGTTACGGCATTGGACTCTCAGCCCATCATGCCCTTGCAGACATACAGGAATGGACCAAATGGCAAACAATCACTATGGCCAACCATTCAGCTCAGCATTGAAGAAGAAACTGAGGTTCAGAGATTAAGTTGATTTGTCCAAGGTACTACTAATGCCAAATATTGGACAGAATCCAGGCATTTTGACTCCCAATCCCCACTCTAACTACTAGAACATACTAACACACAGTTTGCACTAAATGTCAACGTGTGATAATGCCTACAACTACTGCATCAGAGCAAGAGTTTAACACACAGAATTCCTTCTCCTCCCCTTCCCCCACCATTACACACCAACCTAAAGGCTGGTTAACAAGAGATAGATTAATTGATTTGTACTGAGAGACTGGGAGAAATTTAAGACTTGCTATGTATTTATAAAAAGGAATAAACTTTTGCAAAAGTGGCAGTTCTGTCCCCCATGTGACATTTGCCAAAATAATGCTGATTAGTTTAGAACCAGATTTCAAGATACCATTCAATAGTTAAAACAAATGGTTTTAAAGGGACGCTTAATGTTGGATAGTTTGTATCACAAATTTTAGTCCCAATTTTGCAAAGATGTATGCATCTGCTTATCTTCACACTCTGCGAGTCAAATAGGAGACAATGTGGCCCAGTGGATAGAGCACTAGATGGGACTCAGGGGAGCTGGCTATATTTCAGGGTCGGCCACTGTCCTTCTGGGTGATGATGGACAAGTCACTTCACCTCTGTCTCAGTTTTCCCATCTGTAAAATGGGGATAATGATACTAACCCTCCTTTGTAAAGTGCTTTGCAATCTGCTGATGAAAAAGCATTACATAAGAGCTAGATATTATTACTATTCATAATGTGTAAATTTAAGCTTTGTGAGTCTTTGCAGGATTGGAGCCTTAAGAGCTTTGAAATAAATAAAATTTGCAAACCTAATACTGATGAGCCAGGAAGGCTTTATTTTTAAAATTTAATAAAAGTTTCTTCTCTCTTTTGGGAGGTTGGGGGGGTTAATATGAAGGATTATGCTAGTTTATGAGAATCAAGAAGTGAAACTAACTGGAAACTGATCACTGTAGCTTTACAGTACAGTTAAATGCAAAAATGAAATAAGTGAAGGGCGGGAAAGGGACTAGCATAAATGATGAAAAGCAAACAGTATTTAATGCTTTCAGTTTTAATATCAATCATTGGTAATATTTATATTATTTGGTCAAGCAAATATTTCCAAAGGAGAAATCTCTCCTAATAACTAAAATTTTAGGTGTGTCTGAGAACTATTGAAGTTGAAGATCAGCCCTTCATTATAAAAACTTTTTTAGAAGATACCTTAAAATTCACATTAAGATGAAGCTGGGCATGTAAATTCTCTGCTCTGGAGCAAATTTCTCCTGAAAGGTTTTGTTGAAAAATAGGTTTTAACTTTTTTCCTCCCAGTTTACATACATTACCCTCAATTCCTGTATTTGAACACAGGTAGAATGTATCCATGAATTAAGCCAAATATTTTTTAGAGAAATCAGGTTTTACAGGCAGAAGGATAAAAAAAAATACTATCCTACAATTTATTTCAGAACTCTCCAAAACAATTTTGCATATTTAGGGCCAGAATTAGCCTGTACACTGAACAGGACATTAAAAGTGGGACACAGATGCAGTCCTAGAAGCAGGCAAGAGAAGGAATTCAGGCTCCAAGAGACAGACTTTCTTCCTTGGGTCTCTGTTTTCCCCAGGGTGGGAAAGAGTTATGTCTGCCATCATATTACCTGATTATTTGTCCATCTCCTGCTCTGCCCTCATGCTGGGTAATGTGGAGCTAGGGCTCCGCCCACTCCTCACCCTCCTGTGTTTCAAGGGTTGGGGGGAAGGGGAGGGATTGTCCCCTTAATCCCATGTGCAGGTGCATAGGGCAAATCCAACTTTAAAGAATGTATGGGGATGAGCTATCTTGGTTTTGGCCTTTTGGTTGTGATCTAGTATCAGTTTGATAGGTGATATGAGGACTATATATCTTGCATTGGCAGGAAAAAGGATTAAAACGAAAGTGACTGTCTCGAATTTCTGTAATCCTTAAAAGCAATTAATTTACTTTCCTGATGCCCTAACACCAAAGTCCCATGGTGTGGGATTTTTAAAAAAGCACTTGGCGGTGGTATCGCTCTGCTCTTGTTAAAGTCCATGTGAGATTTACGTTTTACTTAAATAGGAACAGAGTGAGGGTGGTAAATGCTGTGCACTTTTGGAAATCTCACCTATTCTGGGTGCAGAATGCCAGGAAATGGAAGAGACATGGGGCAGATTGTAAACTCTGTACTCTCAATGCTGAGCAGTCATTTGCATGACTGGTCCCCACTGAAGACAATGGGAGTGCTCAGGTGAGTAACTGCTCACCATTAAGGGGTTCACAGTCTGGCGCAGTGACAGTGTCCTGGTCCAGTGGTAGCGTGCTGTAATACGCAAAAGTCTAGGATCACCTTCATCTTCTCTGGTCCTATTACCTATGACTGTTTAGCAATGGCTCTGTATTATACAGTGCTGAGTATTCTACCGACCAGATTCAGCTACGCTTACTCACTGTGAATAACACCTTACTCTACAAGTGGCTTGTTGAAATCAATGGGATCACTCGAGGAGCAAGGTGCTACTCAATGTGAGCAAGAGGGGGCTGAATGTGGCCTTCAGGATATATTATCTACATCGTGGGGGTGATTTAATGAGTCACTGTGCCGCAGAAAGGCTCCAGAATGCCCACTTTACCCTTGCCATTTTAAAGGTTCCAAAGAACAGTCATGGTCTTGCGTGGGTGTCTCAGGTGCAGGGGCGGTTCCAGGCACCAGCACAGCAAGCGCGTTCCTGGGGCGGCAAGCCGCGGGGGGCAGCCTGCTGGTCGCTGGGAAGGCGACAGTCAGGCAGCCTTCGGCGGCGTGCCTACGGGAGGTCCACCGGTCCCACGGTTTCGGCGGCAGGTACGCCAAAGGCGCGGGACCAGCAGATCACCCGCAGAAATGCCACCAAATCTGCGTGACTGCTGTGCTTAGGGCGGCAAAAGACATAGAGCCGCCCCTGCTCAGGTGTGGTCTGACACACTGTGACCAACTGCATAGTATGGTCAAGTGTGGAACAGAGTGGGAAAATATCCTTGCATCTGTCCTTTGCGCTCTTTTAATATGGCAGTAGATGGGAGAAAAAACACTGTATGATTCAGACATTCAAGGTAGTCATTTAACTACCTTTCCAGTTACAGGTCATGGAGCTGGAATGCTTGCCACATATAGATCTGTGCTGCAAGCATCCCCCCCACACACACACCCTCCAGCCTGTAGGAATCCAACAGTTATCACACAACTGTCACATGTTAACCTCATACATCAGAAATTTAAGAAGCCTGCCTAGCTGAAGGGCAGATGTATTGAACAGTGCTGTGTACACTTAAAAGCCTGTTCCATTTGGTCATATTTTATTGTCAGCCTAGCACAGCTTTTGACAGAAATAATTATCTTTTGTTCCCAACACTGAAAAGTTTTTTTTTAAACACTCTGGAATTGATGTCCCATCATTAGACAATGGCTAAGGGTTCTATTGACTTGGGATAGTTTACCTATTGTTTTGTACACGTGTTTACAAACAAAATAAGCTGGGGGGGTCACATCTCTTCTTTATGCCCCATATCTTCCAAGCCACTTGCCTCTGGGAGATGAGGCTCCCACTCCATGAATCTGCAGTCAGAGTTGAGTGCCAAAAGATAAATCAGACCTGAAGGCTGTACTCCCCTCTGGTCACATACAGACAATGACACCATCAAAATCTATGCAAAAATTGCACTAGAGAAAAGAATAATTTGTTAATAATTGCTTAAAAACCCCAAATAATCATATATATCTAAACCTCAGTCTTGTCGGCATGTGCAATGGGACCAGCAGTTAGTTAATCAGTCAATAGTGCCAAGACATTACGGAGTTGATAAACTGCACTGTAATTATAGTTGTTGCCACTTATTTCCCTTACGAATAAGTACATAGCATCTGCAAAGCCTTAGGATGGAGCCTGGGCTAATAGTTAGAATAGGGGATTGAGTGTCCATGTAGCTGGGTTCCATTCCCTTCTGTGCCATCTATCCACTTTACTTCCTTGGTGCCACCACTTCATAACAGAGCTTGCAATGCCACTGTTGGCACAACAGCAGCAAGTAGGAAGTAATTCACACCACCTTTTCCTGCCTCAGAATACAAGAAGGGGATACAGTTCTTACAGCGACCCTGGACTCTATTCTTAGACATCTCTCCGCTGCTGTTGTCACTTCTGATTTCCCTAAACAAAGAGATTGTCACTACAAAATAAGTAACAATGGAGAAACGCACAGGAATTAATACTAGTTGAGCCTTAAACTCACCATATTCCTATGAAGTGTATTTTCTGAGCTATCCTTTTGATAAGTGACAGACAGAAAAAAAAAATAGACATAAGATGCTTGGAAAGCCTAGCTGCATTTTACTCCTGTACATTCCAGTGGTACTTCTGATCCTACAGTATGTGATGCTTCCTGGAAAACTGGTCTACTGTCAGGAGATCTAAGGCAAATATGGGTCTAATGCCCTTTGAAGATTTGAAAAGGCATCTCCTTTTTTCCTGATATTATGGCTAAGACTTTCAAAAACGACTAGTAATTTTGGATGCCTACATTATTGTGAAATTAGGAGCTAATCCGATGCCGATTGACGCCATGGAATAACTCCCATTAACTTCAATCAGGTCTTGAATCTATCTTGGAAAAATTAACTTTGGGGCCTGATCCATTTTATCCAGAAAGTAGAACATCCCTGTTTCCACCAAGAAAACTTGTTGGTGGACATAGTAAAGGTATCACCTGTCACATGCAAACATTCGTAAAGCAATAATTGATGTTGTCAATCAGTTCTGGTCTTTTTAGTAAAGGCCACTCAGTTGGGAGGGAGGCAGCTAGGGCTCCAGGCCTCTGATGGGTTTCAGAGTTTATCGCTAGTTTTCCCAGCCTAGCCTCCAGCACTGCTTTTCAATGGCTGTACTTACTGTAGTAGGGCCTGATGTGGCATCATGAGACTAAGATTTGCTGCAACTTTCTTTTCTGCAACATCTGTCTTCCCAATTCAGTTTCACTTCCTGTAATCCCTCATTGTTTTACTCGACTAAAGTGTGTTGTGAGGATTGAAAGATAACCTAAGGCTATCATCAGAGCTGCTTCACATGTGCATGTTTTTTCCAATCTATTCTCTAAAGAAAGAAGTAGCTTTGGTCTTTAGTTGTTTGTATGGTGGAGGTGAAAGCGAAAAGAAGAATGGGTCTGCTTATTTGTGGTGTAGTATGCAAATAAAAAGGGAACAATGTTCCCAGTGGATCAGCAGTGTTAACAGCAGTCTAGCCATCACTATCATTGTAAACTGAATGCAAGTTTCATTTAGGGCAGGGGTAGGCAACCTATGGCACGAGTGCCAAAGGCGGCATGCGAGCTGATTTTCAGAGGCAGTCACACTACCTGGGTTCTGGCCTCTGGGGAGTCTGGGGGGCTCTGTAATTTCAATGAAGCTTCTTAAACATTTTAAAAACCTTATTTACTTTACATACAACAATAGTTTAGTTATATATTATAGACTTATAGAAAGAGACCTTCTAAAAATGTTAAAATGTATTACTGGCACGCAAAACCTTAAATCAGAGTGAATAAATTAAGACTCGGCACACCACTTCTGAAAGGTTGACGACCCCTGATTTAGGGCTTCAGAGCTGAATTCTACATTCCACAGTCAGGGTAAATTTCTGCCCTGACTTACATCTTTAGTAGTCTCTGTGGCATCAGGGTGCAAATCTGGCCAGAATTTGGCCCTTAACATAGTGATCAATTACAATGTTTATTTCTTTTGTAACAAGCCATTCTTTAAAAGTGTAATACAGAAATCTAACATGGATGAATGTGACTATTCCCTATGGTAAATACAACCTTTAAGTGTCAGTCTTTGAACTGACATCAGCTTGTTCTCCTGACAGCCGCATGACTTTACGTTCATGACTGTGCATTACCTTTAGCTAGCTGCTTCTCAAAAGTGATGACTGAACAACCAAATCTGGGCTGTGCAGAATTGCATTGTGCAGTAACCAATATTGTCAGTGTTTTACTCAGTATATTAACAGCAGAACTCCCATTGACTTTAACAGAAGCTATATGGCTAAAACCCTCCCAACATCACTTCGACAACTTAAGGGCAAAGCATCTGCAGCTAAACTATCTTTCCCACTAAAGTATTTTATGAACACCCATGCAAACACAGGCAGGCCAGATGCTCGGCCTGTGCAAGCAGGTATGGTTCTAAATGTTTGAGTAACTACTTGGGTCTTTTGGCAGGTGTGGTCCATGCTAAAAGGTTCATAGCATGGACCACACCTTAGTAGATATGTTGGCTTGTGGACCACTTCTTCTACTTATGACTTCATGGACCACCTCTCTTCCAACTGATAAGCAAGTAACATTTCTGTGGTACTTACAGCAATTGCTGACATGGAAAGTTAGTGTTTGTAACTTAACTGGTCAAAATGAGGAAGAGGAGCCAGCACCATGTGTCCAGTCACCTCTCTACCGTCAACCAGCAGATACTCCCAGATCACTGGTAACCCCTGGACTACAGTTGGGGGACTGCTGTTTCACGGGATGGTGGTCTCCAGCTGGTTCTCAGTGAACAATTTTTCAGGCAACAGAAACCTGTTCCACAATGAGCAAGACTTGGCAAGTTTGTTGACAGTAAAGCAATGAGGCCCAAAGTTGTATATTCATGGATACTAAGTGGTCATCTTCCCATAGAGGTGGCTTCTCCAGATCAAAAATAAGGAGCTCTGTCAGTGGGGAAGCTTCTACAGATGGTGCCCAGCTAGTACCTGCTCTGTGGATAAACAGGACCCCAGTCAACTCAGTGTCAGGGAGAGAGTCCTTAATTATTTATTTCCCCCTCACCCTTCAAATGTTTCAATTCTTTAATTCTATACATTTAAAAAACAATGCCAGCAGCTAGGTAATAACAAACCAGGGAGAAGCCTGAGAGGGCAGAAAGTGTAGAGAGGAAACCATTGTTGGTTTCATGGAGTTCTTCTAAATCACTGCATGTTTTAAAAAAAAAACATTAAAAAAATTATGAGAAATAATGCCTGCCCTACTTTCTGTGGGGTTTTCTTTATTAAGTATAAAGTAGCAAGAGAACTAGCAAAGTGGAATTGTACAACATATTCTTCCTGATAATTCACTGGACTTTTGCATATGATAATAATTGATGAGACAGGTGCAGACAATGCATACAACTAGATTGAAAAGCCACTCATCATTGTTATGTTTCACATCACTGACTAGAATCACTTTATCTGCAGTTGTCATTAAAAGCTAGTGACTCTACCACCATTGCCTTGGTGAATGCTATTCTGTGCATTTTTGCCAGGAGGGAGCATCAAAATGATGTACCCTTACTGAGAGCTACATATTGTTTTAAGTGCTAATTTTGGTGGATGAAATGAAGCATTGTAATATCTCTCAACTCAGTGGCATCCTTCTGCTATGGAATGTATTAGTGGATAATCAAGGGTGTAGTTAGAAAATTCATGCCAGAATTTACTAAATCTTGTCCTGTAGGAGGCAATGTGTTCTACTTGGTTTCTACAACTCTGCCATTGGCATGCTGAATGACCTTGGGCAGTCACTTTATCTCTTCATCAGTTTCCTCATGTATAAAATAGGGATAGGGATATTTCTCTTATTTGTCGTGTGCACTGAGTTGTATGAAGGAAACATTCTATACAAAAGAGCTACTGAAAATTATATTTGAAATTAGCAAAAACAGTCTTTAAGAGCCTGATCCAAAACCCTTGGAAGTCAAAGTCTTTCCACTGATTTCAAGAGGCTTTGGATCAGACCATAAGTGGTACTGTACCTTAGCATAAGTAGAAAGTAAGGCATAAAGCTTGGACAACACATAAGAACGCATGGTAAACATTTTTGGAAAAATAGCGTTATTGTGCTTAACAGGAATGGTATAAGTTAACATCAAAGGGACACAGCTCTTCATTTTAAATGCAATTTAGAGCCTATTTACATTTCACAGAAAATGGCATGTTGCTTTCATTAGGAGAAAATAAGCGTTCATGTTTACCTTCTGTTTCTCTCAAAATATTTGCATTACAAAGTCTTCAGAGTTCTAATTTGGATCCATTCACATGATAAGATTCTGAGAATGTCACTCTGAAGCCTAAAATATCTCTTGAGTCAGTGTGAAATGATAGAAGCAGCTACAACCCTGGTTGAGAGCTCTTTTTGTACAGAATATCTTCAGGTTGAATTATCACTGGGTTTCATGGTCTGTTACCACCCAATTTTTAAGTCCTTGGCCATTTTGACTTTATGAATTACACCCATGCAGTATACAGCTATACAGTAAGACATATATCTATGTCATGCTGAGAGTCCTAGATCATTTTGATATCAGAGATAACCAATCACCATCCTTATTCTTCAGCTAACTTGGATGCAACAATTTCACTGGTTGCATGAGGGAAACTGCACAGATGGTGTATTTCTCGGCCCAATAGCCACTTGCACAAATTAACACAAATCTCCCAGCACAAACCCTTTAGGAACAAATCAATACAACCACCCACACAGCAACACAACCAACACACACAATAACCCCAAACTTCACTCTAAAGCCTAGAATGTCTGTTGAGTCAGTGTAAAGCAACGGAAACAGCCACAAGCATGGCTGAGAGCTCTTTTTGTTTTGAATATCACCTGGTTCAAGCATCACTGGGATTCATAGTCTGTTACTAACCCATTTCGGCTTTTTTTAAACACATGACTTTATGAATTACAACCGTGCAACAGCATGGGCTTTAAAATGTGGCATCTGGGTATCTCCCTGATGAACAAAACATACAATGGGACTTCACATTGCATGGAAACACTAACAGAAAAGGAGACAACAATCCTTTTAAGCCCCGCTGTACACAAGTGAAAATGCTACAGCCAAGATCACCAATTGAATCTATTTATTGGTGAAGAAAGGTTAGTGGTGTGGGGGATGGGACATAAACATTTGCTCCAATTTCTTTTGTAATTATTTCCTTTCCCTCCATTTTCCTCCTCTCAGTCTATGGCTTCTTGTCTCACTTTTCAGATTAGACGCCTTTGTGCTATGTGACGGGAATGTACACCCCACACTAGGCCTGAATGCATTAAGTTGGCCAGGTTAGCCAATTAACTGCCTCAGCTGCACCTGGAGGAGGAGTTAGGGAGTAATGAGGGTTAATTAAAGGAAGCTCAGCTGGACAGGAACAGGAGGGGCCTATATAAAGCCCAGTAGCTGGGTGTAAAAGTTGGCTGCAGAGAGTGAGGGTAGGAAGCAGCCCAGGGACAAAGCAATGAGGTGTAGGACTATGAAGACCTTGACTGCTTGTTGTAGGGTCACTGGGCTAGAAACCAATGTAGAGGCTGGGTGTGGGTTCCCTTACCAGACACTGGAGAAGTGGCATGGAACACCCAATAGAAAAGGGACCCTCCCCAGCCTGGTGAAAATGAGCAAGTGAATGGGGGTGGGAGAGAGCAAGCGAAGGAGGGAGGGGGGATGGAGTGAGTGGGATGGGGCCTTGGAGAAGGGGTGGGGAAATGGTGTTCCACTTTGTTTGGCTAGAAAATTGGCAACCCTAAGCTGCAGTGAAAGAGAAGACTGTCTGGGACAGTGGAGACTGAGAACACACGCACAGGGAACTATAGTGACCTGGTTGGAGGGCTAAGCTATGAAGCAGGAGCAGTTGAGTCCTGAGAGAGCAAGACAGAGAGTGATGGAATGCAACTGCAGAAAGGCGCATAGGCCTGGCAGAGCTAATCCCCAGACTCAGCCAGGAGGAAGAGCTCCAGCTCCCTGACACCATAGTTCTCATAGTGACACGTGCTAGTGGATATACTGGACCATAAGCATGTTAGCACAGAACTCTCCTCAGGATTCTGCAAGACTAAGTCTTGTCCAAATGTTTGGACAAGGAGTTCTGGCAAGTGCTTCTCTTACATTAAGAAAAAAGACAATTCTAGATTTCTTCCCCTCAAAGTTATGCTTTTTCTGTAATATTTTCAAACAAGTACCTTCATGTTTCTCCCATGCTGCCCCTCACACTTGGGAGGAGTTCTCTGTAAACATCCACAAAAATGCTGAATCATCCCCTTCAAACTCTCCTTTTCCATGACATTGTGGAAGCAGAGAAAGAACTGACAGGAAAGGGATGCAATACATGACAGTTCGTTAGCAAGAGTCAGGCTAACTGTAACCCTGATAACGCGAGATTTGTAGAAGCGAGGATTGTGTGAGGCGGGTGAGAAAGAACTGTGTAAGAAGTCATTATGACCTGGTATAGATAAGGTGTAGAAGACCTTGTGTAGATAAGGTATAGAAAATATTGTATGTTGGCAAGAGTCAAAACAAGTGAGGAATTGAGATATCAAGATGGCCTATGTATAAACAAAATGCAACTGTTGCTCATTATTGTCTGTAACAAAAGGTATAAATGCTTGCTGTAATTGTTTACCTGTTGAGAGACCTGCTTAGCTCTCTCCCTCTGCGCAATTGT
This sequence comes from Chrysemys picta bellii, assembly GCF_011386835.1. NCBI lineage: Eukaryota > Metazoa > Chordata > Testudines > Emydidae > Chrysemys > Chrysemys picta. Next base: position 68,423,691 of record NC_088797.1, on the reverse strand, counting down.
GAGAGTTAATAAAGCATCTGACTTGCTATACCTAAACAAATAGTGAGAACTCTGTTTTTCTCCGACAACATCTTCAAAAACTTAACAAGACGCTGGTGTGGTGATACCACTGCCTATCATGCTGAACAATATTGTCTTATTGCTCCCTTCTCTTTCAGGCAGTCTTCTCTCTGTATCCCCCTGTTGTCTCTTGTGTTATACTTGGTGTGACAGGTTACCCCCCACTCTAGGGTACCACATGATATACTGGAGTAGCACTGAGCCCACCTGTTCCACCAGCCTGGGCTCCCTTACTCTGTTCTGCTGAGCCAGACCCTCAAGCCTCCTCCAGCACACACCGGTAGGGACACACCCAACTGCAAAAACACCCAGATACTGAAATCAGCTCTGCCTGGGAAGGCTTCAGCTAATGAATTGCCCAGTACTCAAGTGCACACCTCACTCTGTAGTGCAAAACCAGAATTACACTGTCTTGCGGCACACAGAGAACTGTACAATGTAAGCTCATGAAATTTGCTCTCTCCTCAATGTGGAGGAACATATACAGCTTTACCCCTCCCCCGGTTTAAATTCCACAAACTGGTTTTAGAGAAAACAAAAACAAATTTAACTATGAAAGATAGATTTAAGTGATTATAAGGGATAGCAACAGATCAAAGCAGATTACTCAGCAAATAAAACAAATGCAATAAAAGCTTAAGATACTAAAAAACTGGTTACAAGTAGTAGTTTCTCACCCTAAATGTTGTTTTAGGCAGATTGCAGAGGTTCTTGCAGGCAAGCTGTTCTTGCTTGCAGCTTAAAACTCCAGGTATTTCTTTCGCAGGCCAGACACCTTCCCAGCCTGGGCTCAGTCCCCCCCATCCGTTTTTCTTTGTTTCTTAAATGTTCACAGCAGTCATCCTGGGCAGGGATTCAGTGAAGAATGACCACTGATTATGTCCTTCCCCTGTCTTAAATAGGTTTTACATATGACGGGAACCTTTGTTTTCCAGGAAGGTTCCCCCACCCCGTCAGTGGAAAAATACTGGGTATTCTATCATGGAGTCCAGTACCAGGTGACTGGATCACATGACCCTGCAGTGTCAAAGCAGCCATGAGTCAAAGGCCATTTGTAGTATCCCAGGAAGGTGGGAGATTAGCATCTTCAAAGACCTATTCTCCCTAATTGTCTATTGACTTGTCCCCAGCTAGTTAGCTATACTGATTGCATTCTGTCTGGTGGGCTTTCCCCAGGTGCAAACACTTTTGTAGTATAGTCAATATGTCCTAACTTTAGATACAAAAATGATACATGCATATAGTTATGATTTGCTGAATATGATTATCCTAACTTTTCTATCTCACATGCCTTAGTTTGCATAAAACATATCAGTTATGCTATAATCGTATTATAACAATATTTCTATGAATAATATGGGATGTAGTGTCACACTTGGATTGTAGGCTCCTCAGGACAGGGACCAACTTTTTGTTCTGTGTTTATACAGTGCCAAGCACAGCGGGGTCCTGGACCATAACTGGCACTCCTACATGCTACAGAACACAAATAATAAGTAAGTATTCACAGCGATTTAGAGTGACATTCGGAACCTAATTCTTTCAAACCCATACCTCCACTGATGAAAACTCCAAACCTGCAAGCAGATCTATAATACTGGTGGATCCTTGATTTCCAAGGGTCTCCATACAGGCAGCCCCTTGTGCCTGCATGAAGTCCCATCAAAGTCAAGAGTCCACCTACATCAATGGTTCTCAAACTTTTGTAGTGGTGACCCCTTTCACACAGCAAGCCTCTGAGTGCGACCCCCTTATAAATTAAGAACACATTTTTATATTTAAAACTATTATAAATGCTGGAGGTGAAGTGGAGTTTGGGGTGGAGGCTGACAGCTCACGACCCCCAGATAATAACCTCGCGACCCCCTGAGGGGTCATGACCCCCAGTTTGAGAAAAACCCTGACCTACATAGATCAGATTGCAGGATAGAAACACTATTTCTTATCCCCAATGAGCACTAAGGAATGTGGGTAACTAATTTAAATAAGAATTATTCCCCACATAAATATTTTCAGGCTTTTTCCCTCGCTTTGTCTTTCATGCATGGAGTATCCAAAAAACTTTTACAGAGCTAAAAATGCAGCTATGTTTTCCTTTCTGGATATGGCTAAATGTGAGAGCGTTCTCTTATTACATACAAATAAATTGGATAAATACAGTCTGACCTCAGCTGGGAACTATTGCTAAAATTCGAACTATGAACAGTTAAAGTGGGTGTGACCCTCATGTGATATCAATATGCCGTATGTACATTGGTAACCATACAATGCTGGACTGAGGAATGAATGGAATCTATAAATATAGATATAGGACATAATCCTGAAACCCTTAGTCACATAGGAAATCTTTACTTATGAGTGTAGTTCAATTGCCCAGCGACATTTTTTTCTTCCTCTTTCCTTTATTTGCAGCCTGTTGGAATGATATACTACAATAATTCACCAAACTTCCACTTTTGGGCCCAGATACTCAGCTGATGTAAACTGGCATGTTGACTTCAATAGAGCTATAACAATTTATACTATCTGAGGATCTGGCCCCCTAATTCAGCATTTGTAAGACTGTGTACACTTTCACTTCTGTGTACACTTTATAGACATTACATGTGCTTTTATTTATTCACTACAGTCTTTCAATGTGTCCCTTTCTGGGTACATGTATACAACTTAAATACAAAAAATAATTGACTAGTGTTACCTAAAGAGGCTTAATCCAGAAATAAACCAGTGTAACAAATATTAATGAACTTATTTTTGCTGTATATTAATATAGTTATCTTCCATTGTGTGTGTATTTAACATATCTATAAGTGTAAATTATATGTATATATATTATGGTGCAGATCTTCAGCTGGTTTAAGTCTCCATAGTTCTTGACTGCTAAGGATCTGGCCACACACCCACGCTACTTATTTTCACTCCATCCTAAAATGCCACTTCAGGGGCAAATTCTGTCGTTTGTGAGCACAAGTGATAATACTATCCAAATTTTGAAGAAAACCAGGGGCCTGATCCTGCAAACAGACCCACATGGGTGGACCCTTGGAATCAACGGTTATGTCTACACTGCAATTAAACGCTGCTGGCCCACGCCAACTGACTCGGGCTTGCAGGGCTTAGGCGGAGGGGCTGCTTAATCGCAACTTTGACTTGCAGGCTCAGGCTGCGGCCCAAGTTCTGGGACTCTCCCACCACACAGGATCCTAGAGCCCGGGCTCCAACCTGAGCCCAGATATCTACACTGCAATTAAACAGACGCTTAGCCTGAGTCACCTAGCATGGCACAGCTGTAGTTTTTTTATTGCAGTGTAGACATACCCAAATCTGATTTCGCAATCAGGGTCCAGGTTTGAAAATGTGGCCCTGTATTCAGTGGCACCAATTAGTGGGGCTGCAGGGAGGCGGGTGTGGAGTAAGATTTTTGCATTTGCACAAAGTTCCATAGGCCATGGAGGGCCATGGCCCAACCACAGTCAAACAACGATCCAATACTAAAGCAGTATGGCAGCTACTGCTGGAGTGGTCTGGAACATCGCTCCACTGGTGTGGCCACAGCACCACTGAAATTTGACCTGGCCACACCTCCGTACAGATGGAAGGGCAAAATTGTGACCTGGCACACGTCTAGTCTGGACAAAGGGGAGGCCAGGCCAAATGGCGCTATCATCTGGCATGCTGGGAGCCTTTACTGTACCACAGAGCTCTGGGGAGTCTGCTGGTGGCACCAGCTCAGGCACTGTGTGGGTCAGACAGGGAGTCCTGGCAAGAGGAGGAAGGGAATGAGCAAGGACCAGAACCAGAATTTGTAGCCCCTCCCGCACCACCGCCACCCAAGAAAAATCTGAATTGGTGCCACTGCCTGTATATACTTTGACACAGTATGTTGTTGTTTTTATAGGCAACTGTTTTATTAGCAGATAATTTACCAACTTAAGACTTTGAAGTGTATGTGAAAGTATGTGTCATTGTATTTATAGGTAATTTTACTTGAAAACAAACAAGATCAGAGTGCAACAGTGAAGCTTTGTTATGTCTTGTTCATGTAAAAATAAAACAAATGTTAAAGTACAGCGGGGATTCTCAACTTCTTCTGAACCATGCCCCACATTAGCTTTTTATTTAAACTTGGTGCTTGTACCTCCTACTATCATTAATGAATAATTAGAAGGTGTACTGTATCCTTCTGTAGCGGGGTGATCACCCCACTTCTGTCCTGAAGGGCATAAAACAGCCCTGGGAGAGGGCTGCAGCAGGGAAAAGCCAGGCTAACTGGGGGAAGCAGCCACAGGTGGGGCCACGCCCCAATCAGGCTACAGCTGGCCCTATAAGAGGGCTGAGGGCCAGAGACTGGAAGACACACACTCTCTCTCTCTCGCTCCTTAGAGAGAGAAGGACCTGGCTCCTGGGAAGCTGAGGAGGGTGCCTAGGAAGGGCAAAGGGAGCTGGGGAGCTCCAGCCTAGCAAAGCCCCAGGCTGAGTTAAGGGCCCACAAAGGTACTGGGGCTGCAGAGGGGCAGCCCAGATATAGGCAGAGGCAGCTTGTCCAACCCCCGCCCCCCTTGCCGATGATGTGTGGTTTATAGACTGCAGTCCGCCCCGGGGAGCGGGAGCTAGATGATGACTGGCAGTAGCCACTGAGGTGGGGATAGGGAGTTGGGGGTTCCCCTGGGTGGGGAGACCCAAATTGTGGGTTACTGCTGGGGGCAGGACCCTGACATAGAGGGGCACCAGGGGCCAAGAGGGACCCAGGGGCCAGCAGCAGGCAACACCAGCCTGCAAAGGGCACTCTGTGCTGAAAGAACTACCCAAGACTACCAGCAGGAGGCGTCGTGCTGGTGAGTCATCGCCCCACAACACCCTCCCAGAATGTTTGTGTGTGCCCCTCCCTGGTAGAGAATCACTGCAGTACAGTAACTGATCGAGAAATAAAGTAATGGATTTTAGGGCCAGAAGGGACTGTTATAATCATCCAGTCTCACCTCCTGCATAATACAAGCCATAGAACTTCAGTCAGTAATTCCTTCATCAAGCCCATAACTTCCATTTGAGTTACAAGCCTATCTTTTGGAAAGAGAACCAATCTTGATTTACAAATTGTAAGTGATGGTGAATCTACCTCATCCCTAGTTAAGTTGTTCCAATTGTTAATTATCTACACTGGTTAAAAATTTGCAACTTAGTTCTAGTCTGAATTTGTTTAGCTTCATCTTCCAGCCACCCATTCTCTTTATGGCTTTTTGTGATAGATTAAGGAGCAAGTTAGGAAGAAAGGAGGAGCTATAGGCAAATCTCAGGAGAGTTGGCAGTGTAAGAAATAGGCATGCTAATTCTTTCACTAGCAACCCTGGCCTCAGGGCTTTCCTTATGTAAGTGGGGGAATGGTCCTGCTATTATGGGGAACTTTCCTGGCTTCTGCACTACCCCGGTGAAGTGGGCTAGCAAAAGGATCTGAGTCCTTGTTCCCACTTCCTTTACCCAGAGGCCTCCCTGCTCTTGAGGATTCCCCCTCCACTCTCCTGTCTGGCAGAGTCCTTGTAACCCCAACAAGGCTGGGCCCAGGATCCTGGGGGGCTCGACCCCCAACCCTGCAGTGGTCACCTAGGACAGCGGCTTGGGTGTCCTCACTCCGGGGTACTCTCTCTGCACTGGGCATTTCCCTGACCCACGGATCATTACATACAACTTAAAGCACACAAGTTATTTAATCAATAATTAATTTAAAAAAGAATAAGGAAAAATGGGAAAGGTTAAAGGAAAACACATTACCCCGCTCTGTGGCAGGGAACATCACAAACAGTGTCTCTGGAACATCAGGGCAGTTCACAGTCTGTTCCTTGTAGGTTCCAGGCCTTCTTCTCGGGCCCTGGCTGTGCTGCAGGTTGGACACTTGCTCTGGTGGTATCTACACACCTCCGGCATTTGGGTGGTGGGACCCTTCTTCCCAGCGTCAGCTCCCCGTCAGGTTAAGATCCCCCTCCCAGTCGGGCCTGCAAGGACTCTTGACTGGGGGTGTCTTTCTGCGCTGGACCCTTTGCCCAGGGACCCCCTTGGCTGGCCCCAGTTGCTCACCACACCTGGCTCCAGACTACTCCAGCTCCCCTGTTCTAGCTCCGGCTCCACTCTGCCTCAGCACTGACGCTGCTGCTCTGCCTCCAGTCCCCTGGGCTGCTTCTCTGGCCCCTTTGACTCCAGCCCTGCTCCCAGCACTGGATCTACTCTCTCCCTGGGCTGCTTCTGTGACTCTGCTCACAACTCTGACCTGCTTCCTGGGCTGCTTTTCTGGCCCCTCTGGATCTGGCACAGCTCTGCTCCCCAGCTCAGCTTGGGCCCCTGCTTTCTCCTTAGCTCGGCCCCACTCTGTCTGACCCAGGCAATTCCAGCTCACGCGGAGGACAGGACCGCCCCTGGCCTCCTGACTCCCTGATTAGCCTGCCCGCTCTGTTATTCAGACTGACCTGGATCATTGGCCTCTCCCTATTGTTCCTGGGGACTGTCAGTCTCAGGGTTCTGATTTCCCATCGACCCTTCCCCTTTTAGTATTGGGAGCTAGCCAACCAAAACACCCCCACTGAATGTTAGTAAGGGGGCAACAGTCCCCTTACACTTAGGACTATCATCCCCTACAAAAGCTACTCCCATAAAGGGAAAAGGAAATGTCATGAGCTTCCACTTAACTTCCATTTCCTTTGCACACCTGTGGAAGTAGCAGGGAGTTTTGCAGGGGATCTGCACATGCCATGCAGGGATCTGCATAGGCCTTGCATGTCTACTCTGTCTTCCAAAGCCATTTGCCAGCACAGCTCCTATGTTCATTCCCCTGTCAGCTGCTTGCCCAGGAGAAGCATACCCTTTTCCCAGCCCCCAGAAGGGGAAGTCCAGACTGTAGGAAGGAAAATGGGTAAACTAATGCAGACAGGGTCAATGGAGTTACACTGACTATACAAGAGTGTTACTCAGGAGAATTTAGTCCTGTATGTTGGCTATTGTTAGGGAGGTGAACAGACAGAAACAACATACACGTTTATATGTATGTTTATAAGGAGGGAGGGATAGCTCAGTGGTTTGAGCGTTGGCCTGCTAAACCCAGGGTTGTGAGTTCAATCCTTGAGTGGCCATTTGGGGATTTAGTTGGGGATTGATCCTGCTTTGAGCAGGGGGTTGGACTAGATGATCTCCTGAGGTCCCTTCCAACCCTAATAATCTATGATTCTATGATATTATTTGAGGCACAGCAAATGAGACATCCCCAGGGCATAACTAGCCATCTGAAATGTGTACACTTACAAGATGATCCATCTCCCCACCCCTGTACTCCCAGAATCACCGAAGGCAAACTGGCCAAATTTTCCAAAAAGATTCCACCAAATGCAGCTATGTAGCATGAAGTTCAGCAAAGTTATAAGCAATTGAAAAGAAGGTCTTATGATAGAATGTGTCAGTCAACCTTAGTAATAGATGGTGCTACCAGCCCTGCCTATAAAAAGGAAAATACAAAGCAACAGAATGTAAACAAAATTGACCATAGTCTGGAAACCTCAGAAAACTGTCATGTTATTACAAAGCAGGATTTCTTTTACTAACCAGTAGAGGATTTTTACATGACGTTGAGAAGTATATTTCTTTGCGGAGCTGGTCTGTATCTCAGAGGTATCATAAGTACAGAACCATGTAATGTGGCAGTTACTATGGTAACAACTCATTTTCTCAGGGAAATCAGAGTGGATAAGTCAAGTAAAACCCCAAATAATTTCTTGTGACACAGGTTGGATATAGTGTTGAAATGGCACCCTTAACTTGTCCAGTCCTATGTATCAATTCTTTTCTTAGCTGCACATATGTTCCATGTATGAACTGGCAGTACCAATTTTTCCTCTTGCCTTCATTAAATTAATACACCCTGAATACATAACACAGATTTCTGATCACAACAGTATATGCTGAAGAGGGAAGGATGGGATCATAGGATATTTCTGCTAAAAGAGATGCCCACTTCATAGGAGAGTCCATCCAGCTCCCTGAGAACTGAGGGAAAACAGCAGGTTGTCTTGGGTACACATAATTTTAATTTTCATGTTGACCAAGGAAAGGAAGGGTGTCATCTACCAGGCAAATGTTACCATTTAAGCAACTCTGTACTGACCAACATCCTCCAAATAGGAGGAGATTTAAATAGTTCTCCCATCCATCCAATTTAATATTTGCACTCCTCTTGCACCATCCAGCTCCTCTCCTGGTCCCTCATATCAGAAGGGGGCCATCAGGATACTATGTCCTGAATTGTTCCTGCTTCAGACGTACCCTGTGGAATTCCACTAACAAGCCCCACATGTCTGAGATTAAAAACACACACACCCCTGTCAGAACAGCCTCCTTCCATAGAGTCCTTCACTTCAAAAAAAGTTTTCTTCTGAACTGAGACCATTAACCCACAATCCACTTTACTCCTTGGTTTTCATGGGGTAGAACACTGAATGGCCAAGCTCCTTTCCTTGTGTGGGGCAGGAGGGGTGACTCCAGAGAAACATTTGCTAGAGTAGTTGCTGCCAGCTCTACTGCCACCACCCTTTAGGACAGTCTCTGAACCCTCTCCAATGTCACTGTCCATCTAGAGCAGGGATCAGCAACCTTTCAGAAGTGGTGTGCCGAGTCTTCATTTATTCACTCTAATTTAAAGTTTCATGTGCCAGTAATACATGTTAACGTTTTTAGAAGGTCTCTTTCTATAAGTCTATAATATATAACTAAATTATTGCTGTATGCAAAGTAAATAAGGTTTTTAAAAGGTTTAAGAAGCTTCATTTAAAATTAAATTAAAATGCAGATGCCTCCGGACTGGTGGCCAGGACCCAGGCAGTGTGAGTGCCACTGAAAATCAGCTCACGTGCTGCCTTTGGCACATGTGCCATAGGTTGCCTACCCCTGATCTAGAGACACAGACCCCATTGCCCAAAGTTCTCCAACAAACTGACCTCAAATGGCTGTCACATCTATCTTCTCGTCACCTACTCCAGCATCAACTACCAAACCTGCTTCCTGGGTCACCCGCTATTCTTACTGTACTCCAGGCAGCCACTCCCTTCCACCAGCCTGTAACCCCTCCATTCCCAGACTACACAATTTCTTCTCTACCACCTCCTGAGTCTGCTGCCATCTTGGAGGAATAGGCTGTGCCAGCCTAGCCACAGCTCCTACTAGGTCTCATGCACAGTAGCCCATCTCGATCCAGTATCTAGTGTACGATGGTTGCCTACAGCACACGTGCCAGAACTTAGATAAAATGGATTTCAGTGAGAGGCAGAAAAAGAAAAAAGTCATGTCCACTTGCCCTCATGGAATCATCCCAACCCCTGAACACAGAGAAGGGGAGGATCGACCATAGAAAAGTTGCTCTCCAAGGCTGCCTAGGGCCCTTAATTACCTTGGCCAGTCCTGTGCCAGCCTGGACTTTCTTCCCAGGATCCTCCTCTTCTTCCTCTGTCACATTCCCTCTCTCCACTGCCACCTCCTTCTGCACTGAGCCACACAGCCCCAGTCAGCAGAGTCCAAGAGAGGGAACTGCCAAATTAAGTGTAAAAATATAATAAGAAAAGCCAAAAAGGAGTTTGAAGAACAGCTAGCCAAAAACTCAAAAGGTAATAACAAAATGTTTTTTTAAGTACATCAGAAGCAGGAAGCCTGCTAAACAACCAGTGGGGCCCCTGGACGACTGAGATACAAAAGGAGCACTTAAAGACGATAAAGTCATTGTGGAGAAACTAAATGAATTCTTTGCTTCAGTCTTCACGGCTGAGGATGTTAGGGAGATTCCCAAACCTGAGCCATCCTTTGTAGATGACAAATCTGAGGAATTGTCACAGATTGAAGTGTCACTACGGGAGGTTTTGGAATTAATTAATAAACTTAACAGTAACAAGTCACTGGGACCAGATGGCATTGACCCAAGAGTTCTGAAAGAACTCAAATGTGAAATTGCAGAACTATTAACTATGGTTTGTAACCTGTCCTTTAAATCATCTTCTGTACCCAATGACTGGAAGATAGCTAATGTAACGCCAATATTTTAAAAGGGCTCTAGAGGTGATCCCGGCAATTACAGACCGGTAAGTCTAACGTCAGTACCGGGCAAATTAGTTGAAACAATAGTAAAGAATAAAATTTTCAGACACATAGAAGAACATAAATTGTTAGGCAAAAGTCAACATGGTTTCTGTAAAGGGAAATCATGTCTTACTAATCTATTAGAGTTCTTTGAAGGGGTCAACAAACATGTGGACAAGGGGAACCAGTGGACATAGTGTACTTAGATTTCCAGAAAGCCTTTGACAAGGTCCCTCACCAAAGGCTCTTATGTAAATTAAGTTGTCATGGGATAAGAGGGAAGACCCTTTCATGGATTGAGAACTGGTTAAAAGACAGGGAACAAAGGGTAGGAATTAATGGTAAATTCTCAGAATGGAGAGGGATAACTAGTGGTGTTCCCCAAGGGTCAGTCCTAGGACCAATCCTATTCAACTTATTCATAAATTATCTGGAGAAAGGGGTAAACAGTGAGGTGGCAAAGTTTGCAGATGATACTAAACTGCTCAAGATAGTTAAGACCAAAGCAGACTGAAGAACTTCAAAAAGATCTCACAAAACTAAGTGATTGGGCAACAAAATGGCAAATGAAATTTAATGTGAATAAATGTAAAGTAATGCACATTGGAAAAAATAACCCCAACTATACATACAATATGATGGGGGTTAATTTAGCTACAAATAATCAGGAAAGAGATCTTGGAGTCATCGTGGATAGTTCTCTGAAGACATCCACGCAGTGTGCAGTGGCATTCAAAAAAGTAAACAGGATGTTAGGAATCATTCAAAAATGGATAGAGAATAAGATGGAGAATATCTTATTGCCCTTATATAAATCCATGGTACGCCCACATCTTGAATACTGCATATAGATGTGGTCTCCTCATCTCAAAAAAGATATACTGGCATTAGAAAAGGTTCAGAGAAGGGCAACTAAAATGATTAGGGGTTTGGAACAGGTCCCATATAAGGAGAGATTAGAGGCTAGGACTTTTCAGCTTGGAAAAGAGGAGACTAAGGGGGGATATGATAGAGGTATATAAAATCATGAGGAGTGAGGAGAAAGTGAATAAAGAAAAGTTATTTACTTGTTCCCATAATATAAGAACTAGGGACCACCAAATGAAATTAATGGGCAGCAAGTTTAAAACAAATAAAAGGAAGTTCTTCAGACAGCGCACAGTCAATCTGTGGAACTCCTTGCCTGAGGAGGTTGTGAAGGCTAGGACTAACAGGGTTTAAAAGAGAACTAGATAAATTCATGGAGGTTAAGTCCATTAATGGCTATTAGCCAGGATGGATAAGGAATGGTGTCCCTAGTCTCTGTTTGTCAGAGGATGGAGATGGATGGCAGGAGAGAGATCACTTGATCATTACTTGTTAGGTTCACTTCCTCTGGGGCACCTGGCATTGGTCACTGTCGGTAGACAGGATACTGGGCTGGATGGACCTTTGGTCTGATCCAGTATGGCCCTTCTTATGAACAAGAGCCCATCGCCTGAGCCAATCCTAGCACCAGTAGCTTCCCTGATACACTCCTAGGGGCTCTTCAGTCACGGCAGCCTGAGGTTTAGGTGGTGAATCCAACCACCCCAAACCCCACTTCAAATCACTGCAGCTTTGTCTCCTGTGACCTTGAAGTCATAACTGTTCACATGCCACAGAGGTGGTGGAGGCAAAAGCCCTGCTAGTAAACACAAATCAAGAACCCAGCAAACTTGCTGGGTTCACTATCCATATTTAGTCACACAGACCACTGGGGGACAAAGCAGTGGAAGGCAGGAGTTTGCATGGGTGAAGGAAGGCGAACGCTGAAGAGAATGAACTGATGAGCAGGTAGAAAAGTTTAGAAGAGATGCACTTTGCTTTGGTGGGGCAGGACCCCAATGCCCTCTACACATGAGCTGCCACTCCTCTCCAGTCCCAGTATGAAAACGATTAAATGCACCAGAGACAGCTCTGACTGCACCCTTCACTACAAAGGCTGCGAATGCACAGGCAATTACTCTGTTTGAATGAGACAGGAGAAATTTAAATCTGCACTCTCCACGCAGGCAATAAATCTTACATTAGCCTTTTATTAATAAGAATGACATCTCACACAATGTCTGCACAACGCTGAAAGGAAAAGGTTTAAAATTCTCTATAATTCCCTAATCAATTGCTGCCTCTCCATGTGACATTCAAAGCCTGAGTGTCACCTTCATTTTCAAGCCCTCTTCCTCACTATCAGGACCATACTCCGTGAGTCGGGGAACAGAAACAATCCCATGTGACTTCAGTGACCAATCTCAAGTACCATAGCCAGCCCAGCACCATTTTCAAATATTTGTGACTATTCAATGCTAGAAAGTTATTTGCAACACTGTTAAAAGACTCACCAAAAGTTGGCTGAGTAAATCTGAATAGTGCATACGTTGAAAGAAATTGTCATCTGCTAGGAGACTTTCCATGTGAACAGGAAAAGGGGCTTCAGTAATTCATCAAATAAACATTTGCTATGAATTATTCACTCCGTTCTAACACTAAGGTTTTTATGTTCTTGGGGTCACACAACTCTGACAGGGAGACAGAACTGGGAATCTGTTGGGAGGGACTTGTCTGCTTCTGTATTTTCTAAAAGAGGAAGAGGAATTGGAAATAATTATATTTCTCTTTTCACTTTTGAGGAGTCTCTTGGTGGAGTTACTGAGGAACTTTGCTCCTTCAAAGGGCCATTCCCCTTGGGAAGTTGCTGAGGGGAATTTCCCTTTTTGGCTGTAATTTTTCCCTTAAAGAATACAGAATCTGATTCCTTAAGGTGTCTTAGGGTTGGGGGGGATTCATGGAGGTGGGCTGGGGAGCTGTGATTAGCAGAGTTGTTTTCAGGCTTGTACCCATATTCAGGGTGAATATGAAGGGTGAAGGGACTAAGCCAAGAAAGACTGTTTTGAGACAGGCTAGATGATGAGACAGGGCAGGAAGGAGAAGAGAAGTGGGGATTGCTCTAGGCACAAACAGGGCCAGATTAGGGTTTAGGCACTATAGACCTATGGATCTTGGGCCCTAGCTCCTGGAGTCATGGGATTACAGAAGAATCTCAACTTTTCAGCTAAAAGAATGGTTTCTAGCCTTCATGGTTGCAGAGAAAAAGCTCAAAACATGGTCCAAGTGTAACTAATGCAGCACTGCCTACCTGTGTCTGCAAACAGCCTGAAACAACAGCTCTGAGGAGGATGAAGAGCCCTACACCTCTCAATGGACTGTTAACACCAAGCTCTCAGGGGCCCTGCAGACATCACCCCACTGTGTGTGTGTGTGGGGCGGGGAGAGAGAGAGTGTGTGTGTGAGAGTCAGTCAGTCAGTCAGTCAGTCGTGGAAGAATGCTGTGGCCCTGACCTGCCCACCTTTATAGGCAGATATACCCCAATTGCTGGGTAAGAATAGAGGGCTACCCTGCTGCTTTGGGGTGGGATGAAAGATGCCTCTCTGGGACAGGAGGAGACCTCTCACTACTCCGAGTGATGGACAGCTCTATAGAGCAGAGGCAGGGTCACAGCCTGGTGGGCGGGGTAACAAGGTACAACCAGAGTGCTCCCAGGTCATCGTGTGCTTAGCACTCTGGTTTATCAATCTAGCTCTGCGAGGACAAATATACCTCAGTTGCTCTCTTAGCAGCAAGTAGAGACAACTTGGGCTCCAATCCTGGTAGAGAGCTGATGGAGGAGGGGTGCACATGACCTACCCCTACTTTAGCATGTCCTTTTTTGTGAGAATATATTCACTGAGGTGGCAACCTGCTGGATGGTGGTGAGCATCCATTGGCTTGGCTCAGCGGTGGCCTCACCTACATGTTGGCTGATGGGAAGGAGCTCCTTGTGGATTTGACACAGACATATATTGACCTCATTCTGCTTAAGAGATCAATGAAGCAGCTTTTTCAAAGAACCTAGGATGGAACAAAAACTGAAACAAGGAGAGTTGCATCTCATAAAGAAAGGTTTGTGTAGCTTTGTAGAAAGTCCAAGCAAGGGGAAGCCAAACAAGTGACCCCTTTAAGAAGGTCTCAGGGAAGAAGTCTTAAGGTTCACAAGGCCCTTACCTCAGAACTCTGATCCAGAGCTCCCAAACTTGGAGCTAGCAAAGTCTCTGGGCCCTGGCAAGCTAACCCCCTGGAGCCTAACAGATCACAGCCTGCCTCCATGACTCTTAAACCCCTGCTCAGCTTCCTTTTCCTCTTTAAATAGCCCAGCACCAAAGTGGTGGAGCCAACCTACGCTGATTACACCTACGCTGGTTTGCGGTCTCTTAAAGGGATAGTATGCTTCTTCACTGGCTCCTACAAAACATGGTAAGTATTTGGGCTCAGAAACAACAAAGCACAACTGACATTCAAAATGTGTTAATATGGAAGTTGTGATCTAGTGGTTTCAGCGTGGAATCAAGAGCCAGGACACCAGGGTTCTGTTACTGCCTCACTGTGTGAACACTGGGTAGGTCATTTAAACTCTGCATCACTTACGCCACCTGTAAAATGGAGAAATAATGTTTACTCAGCTTGGTTAAACACAGAGATCTATGGATGCAAAAAGCATCAGATATGGGCCAAGACTCACATAATCATGGGGTGATGCTGTAAACCAGGGTTTCTCAAACAGGGGTCGCCGCTTGTATAGAGAAAGCCCCTGGCAGGCAGGGCCAGTTTGCTTACCTGCCCCATCTGCAGGTCCGGCCAATCGCGGTTCCCACTGGCCATGGATCGCTGCTCCAGGCCAATGGGGGCTGCTGGAAGCAGCGGCCAGTAAGTCCCTCAGCCCGCGCCGCTTCCAGCAGCTCCCATTGGCCCGGAGCAGCGAACTGCAGTCAGTGGAGACGCGATTGGCCGGACCTGCGGACGGGGCAGGTAAACAAACTGGCCCGGCCCACCAGGGGCTTTCCCCACACAAGCGGTGACCCCTGTTTGAGAAACCCTGCTGTAAACCAAGGAATAATGGGGGAAAAAAATCACAAAAACCAGGAACAAAAGAAGAATGGGTACAAATAGCTCAGGGATTGGTATCCTATTTGGCTTACTGGATGGAAGTCTCAGCTGTGAACCAAAAACTGAAAGGGAATGGAACTTCTCCATAAAGGGGGACCCAGATGGTTACTACTGAAGTACTTGGGTGAGGTGGTTTGGGGAAGTTTGCACTGCAGCTGCCTCTGCTGTGTTTATTCTACAGACAGAGGACTCGGTCTCCAGGGCTCTCAGTCCAGACCCTTTCAAAATACTAAAATCATGATAAAAGTTAAACAGTAGGGTCTTTCTCCTGTAAGCCCTTTCTCAGTGTGCAGCAAGCTGTGACAGTGCTGTACTCCAGGGCAAGGGTGAGCAGAAGCTATGCATGGGATCAAGTATGGCTAAGCACTAGGCATGGTTGTACATAAGGGTCCATCCAATCCAGTGCCCGCTGAAGTCAGTGGAAAGGCTCCCACTGGCTTCAATGGGCCTTGGATTAAGCCTTAACTCATGAACCCTTGGGCAGTAGCTCCCCTGCTTTCAAGTGCACAGGATAAAATAGAGGTGGTTTGTGGTCATAGAACTGGCATGATTAAGGAGACACAAGCTTAAGTGGAACCATCATCATGCTTCCTTCCCCTCCACATTTGCTGGAGCGACTGAGAAGGGCCAATAGGCTCCCAATGTGTGTGTGTGTG
The DNA here is from genome assembly GCF_011386835.1 of Chrysemys picta bellii. Classification (NCBI taxonomy): domain Eukaryota; kingdom Metazoa; phylum Chordata; order Testudines; family Emydidae; genus Chrysemys; species Chrysemys picta. Next base: position 68,407,878 of record NC_088797.1, on the reverse strand, counting down.
GGTGGGTGGGGCAACCTCCCTCCTGACTACTCTATGGGGTGGGGCGGGGGGTTCCCCTTCCAAACTGCTCTGTGGAGAGGAGGCTCCCCTTCAGAAGAAGTGGCACATTAATAGATAATATGAATAATGATGCCTGACTATCCCCTTGATTTCCTCCTGACCCATCAGTCCCCCTGCTCCATTGCCCCCCCATCCCATCAGTCCCTTGCACCCCCTTATTAGCTCCCGTGCCCCATAAGCTCCTGGCCAGGAGGGGGGAAGGGTGTCGTGGGGGGAGGCCATGCTTGTGCATAGACACACATCCAGTTACACTGGGGCAGGTTTCTCCAAAACTGTGAGCAGTGAGAGCCAGTAGGCTATAATGGGGAGTCAGACCCAGCTCCACAGGACAAGAGCTCTCCCTGTGGGGTGTGACAGGGTGGGATCATCCCATCCCCCCCTTCCGCCAAGAATATTTTCATCAGCAACCCATGATTCCACATCTATACCGCACTCGGACAAGCCCTAAAAGGAAGGAAGGAGAAAAGCGACTGTGGAGGGGGAGCAGACTATGTGGCCTAAAATGGAGTCTGTCTACATAACAGATCCTGTGTGTTTACCAAACTCCACCAGCATATTCTTTAATGGCTTTAGAAATGAACTTGGAGGCCTCCATGAACTTTGGCTCTCTTTATTAAGTAACTTGATATACCCCTCAATATATTTAAGGGAACCTAGATAGACATGAGGTGATGGGTGCCTTAGAGATGTGCACAGTAATATCCATTCAGAAATCATTTCAAAGGGCTTGATCAAATGGCCACTGAAATCAATGGAGGAATCTTGACTCTAATGAGCATAGGACTGAACCCTGAATCTGAATATAGTCTCTCCATTGATTCTATTGATTGATCAAAGTCTTCTCCTAAAGGACAGTGTTGGGTAGCTCTCTTGACCATCCCATACAGGAGTGGGGGGAATTTGCCCTTCCTAGGTCTCAAAAGACATCTTACCATAGATGCTGGAACTATGGGTGCTGCTGCACCTCCTGGCCTGAAGTGGTTCCCATCATATACAGAGTTTACAGTTTGGTTCAATGACTCTCAGCACCTCCAATATACAAATTTTTCCAGCACCCCTGTATCTTACAGTCCTCTTCCTTTTAATTTCTAGGAAGGTAGTCAGAGTAAATTGAATGCTCTCTTCTACTGTAGTGGATTTAAAGTAAAACATCCGTTAGCCTGATCTTCCCATTTAGTGATCAGTATCTGGCCCTTAACTCCAACAGAGCTCCTAATATTACAAAGCTCCTAAATCCATTATGTTCTCCTACATATAAAGTAAAGCAATTGTGAGTCCAGTCTTCAAAGGTATCTCTTTTCATGCTGTAATTTCTCTTCTGTAATACATCAGTATAATATTCAGCTAATAAATATGTATGCAGGATTTTTATTACTTAATAGTTGTAAGGTTAATAGTCATGGTGAATGCCCATATTTAATATGTCAATGAGCTGCAAAATGCCAAGCTGAATAGCTTTAACACACATTAGTTCTACTTGTGAATCTACAAATAAGAACCTTGTCAGAAAAGTATTCAAACCAAGATCAGTATTGATTTTGGTCCTCGGAAAAAGCACTGGACTGTGACACTTTAAAATGATAAATGTCTAGAGAATTATTTGCCAGTATTGATGAAAAGAGGGTAGCTGTAAATCTGACATCATGTGATGAACCGATCCCAAACACTAAGAGCAAAGAGAATATTGTAAGTGTGTCTGGTTAATGTCTTTTTACAGCTATATACACTAATCAACAAAGCAGTTCTGCATTCTGTATATTATAGAGATATTTAATAGGGGAAGCAGTGCTTGAATTAGGTGAGTGTGCCCCACGATAGCAGACCAGCACTTATTTACATATCCCCACGTGTTTTGCCACCCACTCTTCCACTTGCAGCCAGTGCTCTCTGGAGTCTTTATGGTTTGCACTTCATGCCTTTTTCTAGTCAGACGCAATCTTGTATTCTTTGCACATTCTGCTGGTATGGTGCTTGCACTATTTCGACTGAGGTTTGTCTTCATATCACTTTATCATGTCACATCTACATAGACCAAAAGCTCTTAAAAGCCCACTGAAGTCAATGGAAAGATACTCATTTCCTCAGGGGCCTCTTGGACTAGGCTCTAGTTCTCTAAACAAGAATGGAGAAAAAACTATTCATAGGGGAAAATGAAATGCATGGGACTAATATGCATTACACTGAATTAGGGGGCAAATTAAATCATTCTCCTACAGACGGGCAGCAGTGACGTTAAAAAACTGCAGATTTAGGAAGAGTAACTTCAAGATTGTCACTGAGGTGAGAAGTTTTTCAGGGAAGCAGTTCTCTCAGCCATACTATTCTTTTCATGTATGGAATGAAAGGATGCTACAGAAAGTCAGGTAGCCATTGTAGGATGGATTGCTTTTTAAGATAGTCATTTTCTCCAGGGACAATTTCCTAGATTTTCATAAATCAGTTTCTCCACTGTACATGGTTGTAGGCTCTACCATTTCACAGCTACACTAATTTGGGCAGCCAAGAGGAGGAACCAAAGGAGTTTTTCCTATATGAGTTGTAATCTATGGGCACCTCTCTCAACCTGCCAAGGCCCAAGTGGGGGATGTTAAGTGTAACAAAGGCTACAAATAGTGGACACATATTTAGAGTTGAGCAAAGAATTGATTTTTCAGTTCAATGACTGAATCAAAAATTCCAGGGGAAAAAGTGGTTTTAAAACAAACATTTTTTTCTTGCTGAAACAAAACAAAAATTTAAAGTCACTTGAATTAACATTTCGTTTAGAAAATGTTGATTCCAATGACATTTCATTTAAAAAATGTTGATTTCATGCTAAATGTCAAAATTCTTCATTTAGAAAATGTTGAAATACTTCCATATTTCCAAAATATGTTGGGGGTGGTGGGGAAGGGACTACAAAGAAAGACCACACTAATTATTAGTTTGGGTGCCCCCAAAATACATTTACTATTCACCAAAAAAAAAAAAAAAAAAAAAAATATTCACCCAGCTCTACACATATACATATAGGAAACTTATACTGCAGTCAGACTCATCCCTTCAGTGTGAGCAACTGTCTAACATCAGTTCCAGGGTTCTGCCTTCTGTTGCAATTAGTTTTTCAACAATAAAAGTGAAGCAGCACCAAATTTGTCTTGAACATATGTAATTTTGGGGTAAAATTAATAGTGTCCCTTGAAATGAAGGACATTTGAGAGATATGCCGGTAGGCAAGATTCTTTAGGGTGGCTGACCAGTGCTAGGCATTAGAAGCAAAAGGGGTTTTCATGACACCTTAGCAGACCTGTCCCTGAAGTAAGTCAAAGCAGCCCAAAGAGTCATTTCAGTAACCAGCAATAGAGCACAGAATTTACCCCTTCCTCTAACATGTCCCCAATGTCATGAGGGGGCACGGCATAGAACAGGCAAGAAATCTCTTAGGAGCCCCTTTAATTAGATTTCCTGTCACTTTGCACTACTGGAGTGGCCCAAAGCAGCCAAAGCCAGGGCCAGAACCTGGCCTGATATCCACGAGTGCCCCCCAAGCATTAAAGCAATTGCTTTATCCATAGCACTCCACAATGAGTTATATTAATTCTCCAAACACTTTGAATTTTGAAGCAATCCCACCAAATATCACTAAAAGAACCCATGGGTTTCAGAGTAGCAGCCGTATTAGTCTGTATCCGCAAAAAGAAGAACAGGAGTACTTGTGGCACCTTAGAGACTAACAAATTTATTAGAGCATAAGCTTTCGTGGAGAGTCCACGAAAGCTTATGCTCTAATAAATGTGTTAGTCTCTAAGGTGCCACAAGTACTCCTGTTCTTTTTGCGGATACAGACTAACACGGCTGCTACTCTGAAACCTGTCATTATGCAAGGCACTGCATTTAGCCGTATGGAGTGGAAATCCATCAACCTCATAAAAGAACCCATAAGATTATATCTCCCTGTGGCTGGGCCCCTCACCCATTAATGCACCCTCGCAGGGCTAGGCATTTGGTAACATCAGCCTTAGAATCATAGACTCATAGACTTTAAGATCAGAAGGGACCATTATGATAATCTAGTCCCTGCACAATGCAGGCCACAGAATCTCACCCACCCACTCCTGTATCAAACCTATCTCATGGTTAAAAGACTTCAAGGTGCAGAGAATCTTCCAGCAAGTGACCCGTGCCCGACTCTGCAGAGGAAGGCGAAAACCCCCAGGGCCTCTGCCAATCTGCTCTGGAGGAAAATTCCTTCCCGACCCCAAATATGGCGATCAGCTAAACCCTGACCATGTCTCCGTTTACCTTTGTATCAGTTCAAAAATATGGCCTATAGTGCTTGGCCTTTTCTTTTGACTTCATCCCTCCTTCTCCACTTTTGGGCTAGAAAGGGGGTCTCACCCCAAGGTCCCAAAGGTCCTATTATGGGCCTCCAATCACTCGTTCCAGGGCTGGATATCTCCCTGGGAGGAACAAAGGAAGTTGAAACAGACACAAAAAATACAATCCAATTAGCCACTCTGCATCTGGGTTTGGATTGCCACCTCTGAGATACAAAAACCTGAGACATCCACCTGCCCCCCACAACACACCACACCACATACATCCCCGGTAGCACCTGTCCTCCCCATGCATGGCACTTTCTCCCCATCCCACCTGCAGGATGGGGCACCAGCCCCCATGGCTGCCCCAGGCACCAACCTCACTAAGCAGGATGTGGCACCAACCAGATCTATCCCTCTCTCATCCAGCAGTGACCCCTGCAGACAGTGCCTATGCTGTCGGCATTGCCAGCCCCAAGCTCGCCCTGTTGTGCTCACTGCTCCTGAGCCACCTTTTCCCCATAGTTCCCAGACACTCCAGAGCCAGAGCTCCTTCTGCTCAGGTACTGCCGCCCTGCAACTCCTCCCCACCCCACACAGTCATTAAGCACTGGGGGAACCCACAGGAGCACGATTGATCAAACGTGGGACTTGAACAGCTACCAAAAAATTTTAAAAGGGTGGGCTGAGGGAGACAGTCCCAAGAAAACAGGTACTGGTGACAACCCTGCTGCCCCCCTTCCATGGGCGAGGGGATAGAGGAGAGGGTGGGCCTGGGTCTTCCTGTGTCTCACCCCTGCAGACTCTGTATTAGTCAGTCATGAGCTGATTGCATAAGTCTCCTGCTGCCTCTGGAACTACTTACTACCTATGGCCTTTGCAGGCATCTTCTGTATGGCAAACCTTCCCTGCACCCTTCTAACGGGAAACTGGTCTCTCTGGGTGGCTTTTCCCTGATGCTGTGAAGCTGTTCAGCTAGGATTCTCAGCTTCTGTCAGTCACCCTACTCTGTCTGGGTTGCAGCTTTTTATCCCATCTATTGCTAACCAACCATTTAGCTGCAGTTGGGGGAGGGATTACTTTCTTCACTAACTCTTTAGTGTCCACTGCTGTGTGGGGGTCTATACACCCCAACACACTTCCCTCACAATTAGCATGAGTCCAAGGCCCCATCTTGTAATTCCTGATGAGGATGAAATACGTTCTATCCAGTCCTTCATAGTGTTCTCAGGTAAGAGACACAAACAACGTGCATGCAGATGTCAGGCCAGAAGACACCCACTTTGCTAATGGCAATTACACTGTGTCAGTTATCTCCATGGATGTTTTGAGATGAAGTATGTGTAGAGCCCAGATTTTAAAATAGGGCGGATTTAAGATGGACTTTTCAGCCGTAACTGCATTTCCTGCCAAATCTTTCAACCTTAATGTCACAGTAATTTTGTATAAATGTACGTAACTAAATCCTACCATGGTGTGCAGGGCGGTCATAAGGAGCTTCTTTCCCTCCATCACCCTACCAAAGGAGAAGTAAGGATTCCTCTCTAATGCACTGGAGAGGCTTACAGAGCACATCGCTAAATGGTCTGTGTCAGGGAGCGTACCTAGGCCCTCCAATTGCCTAGTACAGTGTTTCTAAACCTTTTCACAGAGACTACCCTTTATCTCAAGTCAAATATTTTCATGTCCCCCTTACATTTATTTGTATTTGTGCATGTGCATGCACGCGCTTCGGGGGTTGACAACGAATTCTTGAAGAGTGATGGTGAGAGGAGTGGGGGAAGGAAGATTTTCTCTGCTTTAGATTGCAATGAAATTTTCAATGCCTATCCCTCCTCCACCTATTGGCGTTCATGACCCCTTTGGGCATTGTGACCCACTGGTCGAGAAACACTGGTCTCAGGCAGATGCTGCCCTCAGAAGCAAGTGCTGCTCCCAACCCCCATGGAAGGCATGCACATTGCTCATTCTGCACCCATGCTACGATCCTCAGGCCTTTTGCCTGGAATCCTGCCCCAACTGACAGAATGTGAGAGGCATAATGACTACCACTGTGACAGGTCAGGATTTGGGCCATAGTCTGCACAGTCAGTAATGTCTGTCAAGTGGCTGGATAGCTGTCTGGAGGAAAGCTGCTGTATAAAAGCAGGATTGTCATCTATATACTCATTTTCAAGGCAATGGGGAAAAAAATCACTTTTTTCACTCTGAAACAGAGGATGGAAACAGCAAAGGGAAAAGTTAGCAAGTTGCTTCTCACTCCCACTTCCAGACATGCTGCCATGTCTAGTCTGTGGGGTTTAGGAAGGCTTGGCAGTCAATACACTTACGGTCCATCTGCTCACAGCAATATCTACAATGCACCAGGTTTCTAAGTATACAATTCAGCAGTGCTACAGTGTTTATTGTTCAAGGCATAGATTGCTTTCCTACCACTTAATGCTGATTTGTAACCTCTCTCTCCAGCACTGTTTTTATGAAAAAGAGAGGGGGAAAAACAAACAAAACAGTAAATGACTCCTCTGTACCACTGATTTTGGTGCAGTGACTGTTGGCTACTGCTAATTTACTGAATAAGGAAAGGATCTACATCTAGATTTGAATGTGTGAATAATCCCCCTAGGTGGAGAAACAAGCATTTCCCCACAGTGTATTTTATTTCCACTTGCTACTAAGTGTTCTCCCACATGCTGGTTTGCATCTCTCTAAGACTTCAATTATTCTTCTTGAATCAGTCTCACAGCGCACACCCTGACGGCCACACCGATCTGCATCAAATTCACAAGAACACTTTCATGCCTACAGTTTAACTAGACTGTTTCTATGATTATGCCATATTTTATTGCTTTCGTTTAATTATATACGTTGCTCTTCAACACCTTATGTGATCTAGTCCCAGCATCAGGGTCTGATGACGTTAACAGAAGCTAAAGCAATCATCTTTGTTCGGCTGAAAAATATTGTAGGCTAAGAGAAATTCAATAATAAATGACAAGGGCCACAGACAGCTAAAAAACTCTGGCTTTCAGGATAACGAAAGGGTGAAAATCCTCAATTATCAAGCTCATGGAATTTGTGGGGGGAAGCCCCATGACATTTTTATTGAACGTGGGCCTGCTCCAAAGTCCATTCATGTTACTGGGAGTCTATTGATTTCACTAGACTTTGGATCATGCTGCCCATCTCTATATGGGCAGCATTTTGCAATCAGGCCATCTCTCAGAGCTTTTATATATCACAGCAATTAAAATTTTGGATTGGGGGGGGGGGGAACCACTTCATTCTGGTTTCCCATATAGCTAAACAGAGGTTGGATTGCTCCAAAGATCCTAACCAGACTGTAAAACCATACATATTGCACATCAAGGTTTTATTGTGTAATCTAATCAGTGATGCAGACATACAATGGCTAATCCCTAGCATTGCCTGATATATTGATCCCAGTACTCTTTGGGCTAAATTCATCCTGGGTGAAATACATCAGGAGTCCTCGATACCTGTTCGCCACAACTACAATACTGTACATTTGGGTGAGAAATTTTAAGTAACTTGCCACTAAAGATGTAATTCAAGGCTCAGGAAGAGTGAATCCCACAATGCTCTTCCTGCAGTGTCACCAACCTCACAGTGCGATGCAGCAGCCGCCTCCCTTTGTGAGGGACACGTACCATAACAGATCCGGGCCCTGATTCTGATCTCACATTGGTGTCACTCTATTCACTTCAATGGAATGTCTGATGTCCCTTGGTGCATGCAGATCTGACCCCCTCATCTGCAAGCAATAGTACTTTCAGGAGCATGTGTTTTAGAAACAGCACTAGTCTTCTGTAGAAGACAATTCAAACCCTTATTGCAGGTAGTACATGTCCACCCCCCCCACCCACACACTTACAAATGAAGTAAAAGTGGAGCTCTGCAGTTGAAAGTAGAGTGCAGATTCTCTGCCCTTCTCTGCTCCCTTTGCACACACAGAGTAAATAGTTGCTGAAAGTCCCCTTCTGGGCACAAAGCTGGTAGAGCTTCCTCCTCCACCTCCCTCCCTACATTGCCCCAGTGACTAGACAGCTGGCACATATCAAAGCAGCCTCCAGGGCTGCACCAAGGACCAGGTTGGAAGCAAAAACCCACAGAAACAATCACTCCCAAGGCAGGTTCCTGTCTGAAACGGACTCTGTGCCCATGGAAGCTGAATGAAGCAGGGAATCTGGCCCAGAAGCTGAGAAATACATGATGCCCTCCCTCTGGCTGTGCATCTTCCAGCTGGTTCTGACCTTCCAATCTACTCTGATCTGCCCAAGGCAGTAGAACCCTGTTCCCATGATGGCACCAAGGAAATTCTTTGTTTGGGGGCATCAGGGATGAAAACTGGAAGATGAACAAGGATAAAAAGAGTCTTGCTAATTGGTCACCTCCAAAGCACCATGGCGGGTGGGCTTGGGTAGCTGCATGGCCACCTTGGCTGCTCTGGTGGATCAGCAGCTACACTTCAAGCCAACACGTGCAGTTCTTCATTGAGCCTAACCTGACCAGAGGAGAGGGGCCAGACTATTTACGTGGCAGTGAAGGCAATGGTATTTGATGTCATTTCTGGAAAAGAATTGTATGTGACATACAACATCCTGGTTGGAAAGGACTCAACAAAAGGCATCACAAAGCTGTTGCTTGATCCAGCAGATCTCACTCATGACACAACCGAACTCTCAGAGAAGGAGCTGAAATCCTTGGATGATATCTTCAATAATATGTACAAAGCCAAATATCCTACTGTTGGCTACACTTCTCAAAGCACGCTGAATGATGATGGAAGCCCCAATCAGAATTTTAAGCCCAAGGATCTACCACATTTCAACAGTAGGATGAGTTTTGATGTATGATTCAATATCCTGAAAATCCTTAGATGAGCCGTGTAGAACACAACATGACTGGCAACCACTGACTATTTTAAGGAGGAAGAATGCTGTATATGAATTGGGTGCATCTTTTGTATTTAATTTTTAAACAAACCTGATGTTGGCTGCTTACTACTATAGTGAATTCCTTCAAGCAGTGAACCCAACAAAATTCCCCTCAGTGCATCTTCCAGCAGATATCATTGTGGATTGTGCATGCATATCAAGAACTATATGCAACTGATCCTAAGCCCAGTCCAGTGAGCGTCTTTACACTGGGCCTAGAGCCTGATGCAATCTGGCGCTAAGAGTTTTGGGACATTTTAACTATGTGGATATCAGCTGAGACATACACAATGAAGAATAAAGAGCACGATCCAGGAAGACTCATTTTCAAACACACGGCACTTCTCTAGAAAGAGATGTCTCTGCTCAGCTTGGGTTTAAAGCATAAAACAAGACTGGAGAGAAAATACATGGGATCAATATCCATGACAGGAGAAACCTAAGGCCAAAAGGAGGTAAAGTGAGGACACTTAAAGGGACTTGTTTTGAAAGTAGGAAGCAAGGGCTAGGAGATATCCTGTAGATAAAATAATGCATGAAATCCACAGAAGGGGAATGGAAAGCATTTAATGGAAAGTAATTGTAAGCCATGTAAAAATAAAAAAGGCACATAAAAATGTTAAAATAATACTACCTTACATTTACTTTTCATCCCAAAGCATGCCAGACAGGCAGATAGAGCAAGTGCAACACAGAGACTGCTTAGCAGTGCACACAATAGCTGAGGGCAGGAAGTGAGGAAGAACTATATTCAATTGAAAGGGCACGGAGAATTTAGGGAGACAACGTAATTACTCAAACTGGAATCTGGCCAGGATACTTGAGATATCATCTCTGTTGTAAAGGCCTGGGATGAGGTAAAACATCAGGTGCAGAAAAGGACAGGGAAGATTATACATTGAAGTTCCAAGAGTGTAAAAAGAAAAGTCACCACACAGGCAGCAAGGAAAGCTGCACAAGAGGTTAAGCTAAATAACAAGAAATTTTCAAGTGAATTAAAAAGAGGAGGTCAGGGAAGGAGACATATGGCAGTCCTCTAGGAGGTGGGAACAATAATTTATTCAAGAGAGGGGGAGAAACGCTGTAACTCAAAGTGTGTCAGAGCCAAGAAGCCAAGTATAAAGTTCACAAATGACACATTCTGTCAGAGGAATTTGAAAGAAATACATTTCACCAGGTCAAAACATAAAAATGTACCGGCTGACTTATAAAAAACCATCAGATTGTAATTGTTTGCAACTCAAACTTTAGTCTGTGGCAAGGGAATGTAGAGCTGGCCAGGCTGGAATAAGGTAGTAAATAAACTCTCAAGCCCTGGATGCAGGGAAAGATAAATAGCCAAAACATGTGATGTACAAATTAAACACTGAAAGGTTCAGGCCTAGTTGAAGGATAGAATGCAAAAAAAAAAGTCTCTCACAGTGAAAAGCAATAGTAGCAGGAGCACCACACAAACAAGCAGGCTGTAAAAAGGCATGAGAGGAGGGTGTATCCAAACAGTGCAGAACAATGGGAGCTGTGTGCTACCGGGTAAAGCTCATCTTCACACAGGTTGGTGATTCGGCCTAGTTATTACGTAGGCCTTTACCACCATAGCTCTCAAAGCACTTCACAAAGGAGGTCAGGATCACTATCCCCATTTTGCAGATGGGGAAACTGAGGCACAGAGCGGCGAAGTGGCTCACCCAAGGTCGCTCAGCAGGCCAGTGGTAGAGCCACAAATTGAGCCCAGGTCTCCTAAGTCCCAGTCCAACACTCTATCCGCAAGGCAACCCTGTCTCCACTTAAGCTTCTCCTTGATAAACCCTGGCATTGTATTATGTTGGTATTGGGGAAATAAAAACATAATATATAAAAAAGAATATAACCAGTGGAAATGGCCTGTGGAACCTGTCTTTGCTGGAATGGTTTAGTGCAGTCATGATATCTGTCTGAAATATACAAACTTGGGCCCCAGTTCTGCACACACTTAAGCATATAAAGGGTTTTATGCATGTAAGTGTCCCCATGAAATCAATTACATTACTTGCAGAGGTAAAGTTACTCTCCTGCTCAAGTGTTTTTAGCACTGGTACCTTAGTAGGAATACAACGGATAGTAGATATAAGATTAATAAAATATGGTCCCTATATTTATCCTACCTAGATAATACTAGATACTGGGTGGATGAAGATCTGAATGAGCCAGTACAGCATAGCGAACAGGATTACTGTACTAAGGCCCTTGGGGACTGATCCATAGGCCATCAGTACTAAGACACCCGCCAACTTTAGTGGATTTTGGATCAGGGTCTATCTAAACAATCTGAAAAAAGGATGCAGGCAATTATTTGGAGGAAAAAACTGGTGCTGAGATTAAGGGACAAATCCATGTATACAGCTTTCTTTTTGTCAGTTTCATTTCCTACGATCTTCAAATATTTAGAGGAAAATTAGGAATTTCTCAGTTGTGCCTAAAACTAGAAAGTGATTGTAGTAGGGACTCTTGCACAGAAACCATTTTCAGTAATGAACAAATCTGAACACTTAAGCAAAGGTTTCCTCAATGAATTTATTTATTTAACTCATGATGGTCAGCTTCTGTTTCTAACAAATGCCTTCAGGCCCAATAGAACTTCTCAACATCCATACCGATGAACATTCAGTGCTCATAAAAATGCTATTATTGGAGACATTTAGATACACACACTCCTCTCTCTCTCTCTCTCTCTCTCTCTCTCTCAATTTCCTGACTTAGAAGCCAACCCTCTTTGCACAGGATATAGTAAGTAAGGGAAGATGGTGCATCGTTGAATTAATTTCAGCTTTGTATTGCAGTGGCTAAGGGGAATTCTAATCAATATAGAGAGCGTTCAGCTTGCTAAACAGAAAGCACATCTTGTACAAAGCTGAACATTTTTCTCCTTGTCATACAGAATTATCTTAATTATTGTTTCAAGGAACAGCCTTACATGGAATCATCTAGTAGTCCAAAATGCGGCTCAGAAACTCATCACTGGAATAATTTATGATTTTTTTCTTCCTAGCATCTTGGGCTTGTTTGATATGCTTGCCATTTCTCGCTGACAGGGAGGTCGATTAAATCACATTTATATTGTAAACGTATGCATTGCTTTTTACCCTAGGCGCTGGATGAAGAGATACAGGACCCCATGGGAAAAGCAAGCCAATCCACTTTCATATTGCAAATTTCTGCTGTTCGGAAGAAATGAATGGTTGCCAGGGAGAGCTGGGAATTACTTGAGGATGCAAAATGTTATTTTAGAATTCTTTTGAGAGAAGCTTTTCTCTCCCCCCACCTCACCATTTTCACATCTTCTGCTAATGCAGCTCACATCAGTTTCTATGAAAACACTGAAGGAATGCACTTCACCAACATTCTTCAGAGGATCTGTATAAATCAGGCTTTTACTCTGCCTGTATAAAGCAGGACATTTCTTTACTTTAAAGGGGTGGGGGCAAAGGGATTTGTAACATTTTCCAAGGCATTATGTCTCCCAAATACCGCTCAAGATGGGGAAGGTCACCACATGGTTTTGAACTAAAAGAAAGTGTTAAAATTGGGGAGGGTAAAGGTCATTGCCTAGGGCCATGGAAAAATGAGGCTGCGATATCATTAACCTAACAGAACTAATTAGGAAACATTCAGCTTTTATAAATTATGCAAGGCACTCAATTTATCCTTTTTCAGATTCCTACCATAACATAGGTAATTAGAGAACATTTATAGCAACACTGTAATGTAATAAAACAACCCTTTCATTAGCATGAAACCTTCCCTCTAATACTCCCATACCTGCAAGACAGCAGACAGAATTATTATAACCTGGGAAAGCTACATGGAAACTCATTCTCTGACTGGCATCATGTTGCTACTCCTCCTCCCTCCCCTCCGCCGCCATTTAATGTACTAGTGAACACTCAAATGACTAGGTAAATAACGGACCCTACACAATTATATATGCTTTCTGCTGGAGTTTATTATGGCAGCACTTTAAGTTAACTGATTTGCTTTTTGGATTATATGCCCTGCTTTCCAGGGATCATGCAAACTTGGTTCCCAGTCCTGCAATAGGTCCACTTACAGAGTCATTGCAGGACTGAGGCCTTAGCAATTTTGTTGTCACCCTCATCAGAATAAAACATTCTCAAATATCAGCCTGGATTCCTGTTTATTTTTTAAAGGCTTAAATTGACAGAGCAATGAAAAAAAAGGGAGCTTTCTAGCTAAGCAGTCCCAAACTCAGAAATTTTGCATATACTTATAATGTAGTGGCATATGATATCTTTGAAATTGCCCAAGTTACTTAGTTTTGCATCCACAACAGATGCTTTTGAACTGTATTGTGCAGAGTTGGCCCAAAAAATCCCACAAAACGTATGCGTGGGGGGGGAAAATTGGGAGTGGGGAGTATGTTTACATCAAAAATCAACTGACAAAAAGTTTACTTGAAAATTCAAAATTCAGAAAATTTCAGCTAACTCTGGCATTTGGGGCTTTTTTGGCTTATATATTCAAGTTCTTCCTCACCTTCAGATCCTCCATATGTGCAGCTTTAAAAGGTGATTATATACTTGATCCAAAGCCTGCTGAAGTCCATGGAAAGTTTCTCTCCACTAGATGTACTGTAGAAAATATGGAAGCACATTCTGATGCCGGAGTGAGGTTTTGATAGATGAGTAAAAGACTGAGGAATTTAATATATGGTCATGGAGATTCAGCTGGTGGACAATAAAACATGAGCATGAATTCCAATATAATGGACATTTCCTAAAATGTGAGGAAAATATATTAGCAACAGAGACATCACTGTCCATCATTTTCCCTCCAGTGAGTTGCAGAGCCAGAGATACACACTATGTAGGCCTGACAACAAAACACATCAATTTTGCCTTTGCAACTTCTTAAGGTTTTTGCTCTTTGCAAACATGGAAATGTTTACAAACAATGTCTCCAGAAAACACTACATACTGCTACTGAAATATCTGCTCACTTCACAGAGCGATGCTGAATGCACACAGTTGTCACAGCTGGTGAAATTATGTACAGCAAAAACAATGAGGAGGAGAGTCTAATTTCCTAATAATTCAAGTCAATAGAGATACAGTGAATCAGTGGGAACTACTCCTGGAGTAAGCATGCAGAAAGAGTAATACGATATGAGCAAAGGTATCAGAAACTGGCTCTTACAAAACAGGCAAAGAAAAGGAGTCAGTTTTCCAGTGAACATTTTGCAAAGTGAAAAGCAAAAGTTTTATCCATAAAAACAGGATTTGTGTTAGATCAGGAAAAAATTCAATGTTAGATCAGGAAAAGCTTCCTATGACTGAAATATACTAGGCTGAGAATTCTCCAGCAGTTTCTTTCTGTGGACCACCTTGAACGGCCCTCTCAGAGATCTCTTCCCCATAGCCCAATCCTCACTCTAGTTGGCTCTCAAGGGGTGCATGATCCTGCAAACCTAAGGGCTCCACAGTCCAGAGTTTGAGAACCACTGTGGCATCTCCCAAAAGTGGTGAAAGCCCCATCATTTGGGTCATTTAAAGCTACAAATAGGGTGGACAAAGCACTAAAAAATATGACAGTAACAATCGTGCATTGGCAGGGCAGTGAATTGGATTATGTAATATGCTTTCATCTTCTATGATGTTTTATGAAAATTAAACTACTACTACCCCAACCTGAGGCCAGCTTGTTTAAAAATAAAGCAATTTCCTGGGAACATACTCAAGAACCTTTTTTCCCCCCACCCATGACTGTGTTATCACTCTGCTAACACTCCCTCTATGACTTAAATTAAAACCTACATGATTTTCCTCCCCATAGACATACATAACCAGTTTTCACTTGCTGAGATCTGATCCTGCATCACGGAAGTCCATGTGAGCAGGATCAGCCTCTTATACAGCTACACTAGTCGTGAGGCATGAGATAATTGGCTGAAGTGATCTGTACAGAAAGCAGCCAGTATTGAATGGAGTCTAACATACACTCTTTGTATACAAACACCAGCATTTTCTCCACTAAAAGTAATTGCTTTCTCTATTTTCTTATGTAAAATGCTCAGTGTGCTGTGAATCTTGTGATCCACATCAGTCTTTCAATGCTGCTTTTCTATAAATGACAAGAATGCCACTGACAAAAATATAGAATATCAGTAGAAATAATTAGAGAAGACAGAGTAACAATAAGCAAGATTCTCAGCTGGTGTAACTCAGCATACCTCCATGGCCTTCAGCAGGAGGCAATGTGGTGTAATGGATAGGGTGCTGGACTGACAATCAGGAGATCTAGATTCTAATCCTGCTTCTGCCTGTCAGTGGTTGTGGAACCGTGACCAAGTCACTTTACCTCTCTAAGCCTGTTTCCCCAGTTATCCTTCACTTTGTATGTGTTTCTGGGGCAGGGCACTGTTTGTACGTTGCCTAATACAGTACGATACCAATCTCGGTTGGGATCCCTACATGTCAGCATAATTCAGATACGAATACAGATGATAGCATAAGAGCTTGAGAAAAATTCAAAACTTTAATGACACTGTCACCAAGTTGTGGTCTGCCTTGCCTATTTCAAATGTTCCCGTTAAGACTGCATATGAGATTCTCCAGATCACATCATAGACAGCCATTAGGGAGATTGATGAGTTTGCCATGTGGTGCCGTATTCATGGGTACCCATTTAGTATCCCAGCAACTCATACATTAAGGAGTAACACCTGTGAGGCAGGGAAGTGTTAACCCATTTTACAGCTAGGGAAATGGCATGCAGAAAGCCTGATCTACTGTCCACTGAAGTTAATCAAAAGACTTCCAGTGTCATTAGTGGACTCTGGATCTCACTTAGCCAAAGACACACAAAGCCTCTGACAGACCTAGGAATTAAACCCGCATCTCCTGAGTTGCAGTCCAACATCCTAACCAGAAGACTATTCTTGGATCATAAAAAATATTCCAAGTGAAGATTTAGATCAAGTTCTGGATGAAGGTTCAAGTTAGTTCTTATTTTGGGCTCAGTCCTGCAACCCTCGCTCATTTGAGGAATCCTCTGAAATCAATGTGACTGACTGACTGAGATAGGGTTGCTCTGCTCATGTGACTAAAGATTGCAGGATCTGCTCCTTTATTAATACAAATTCTCCGAGCCCTTGTTTTTCAGCGTCTGGGTGAGATGAATAGATTTAAGTTGTATTCATTACTGTCCTCATTAAGACGTTTGCTACCAGAACAAGATATCGTAATTGTAAGACAGAGAGAGACAGTGGCATCCTGTAGCATTTTGACCTTTTCAGCATGTCGTATTGTGACCTACTGACCATTCCATCTGCTCATTGGACACTGCAGGGAAGAACCGAATAGTCATGCATGACTAACTAGGATGCAAAACAGCACAAACTTAACCCATTGGTGAGAGACTGTAAGCCTATGTGATCTTTGGAACACCTCATTAAAAATCCAACTTAGGTCCTCTGCCTTCTCCAGCTAAACTGCTGGGACTTCGCTGGTTTTGATATTATTAGAACATTTATGTTATAGTAGCAAAAGGCATTTTTATGAAGATACTACAATCTCTGCCTGAGATCTCATTGACAGATCAAGCTTCTTTCATGGAAAGTGACAATGGATTACCATTCTGTGCAGCACTTTGCAACAAGCGACAAATCATGTTTAATTTCTTGGGTATTCATTATGGTAACATTAATCCATCTGGCATTAAGCAGAGAGTAGTATGCAAGCTGATCATATTTCTCCAGTAATACAGTATTTTTCCTGTAATTTAGTATAATTCTGGAATGGCATTTCAAACCTTTTTAACAGTGATCTCCAAGTATAAACTTTCATAGTACATTAAATATGATAATATTAAGGTGTCATTAAAGCCTTGCATGATAGCAGACTTGTTCCTGGGCCAGAAGACTAAAGGCTGTGGGCTAAAGTCTCACAGAAGGGACTTGTGTTTATACATAGGATTCTGCAGCGTCTCTTCTGCCCACTCCTGAAGATGTCTATGTGCAAGTCAAAGACCATGTAGCACTTAGTCTAACCCTGGTTTTTTGGCCAACTTCCCTTCTCAATAAAAACAAATGTGAATGTCCTAGGCTTTGTATGAGCTATCACTGAGGAGCGCAAACAAGCTTTCTACAGACAGTGTCTAGTGTTCATCTACAGGAAAGCCTTTGCAACTGTGGCTGGGGTAGCAAAATGGCTAGAACTTATGCTGGCCATTTGGATATTGCATAACAGGCTACTGCGTTGGCCTATATGGATACTGAACTACTGCTGGACTTGGAGACTGAAAGGCAAAATATAAAACACTAAGACTTATGCACATGTTGAATTTTAATTTTTAGCATGCACGTAAGTATTTGCAATACTGAGGACTAACAAAAAAATAAACCCCAATAAGTCATGGACAGTTCCTGCAAGGGAGGGTTTGGAGGAGAGAACAATATAGGAAAGATTTATAGTTTCAGGGTCAGCTGCTCCTTTGTCCCCTTCCTGGTCTATGGGAGAGAGCACCCCATCAGGTGCCTGGCCTCATGTCTTTACCTATCAAGGGATGGAATTCTCAATTTTCCCACTTCTAGACCATTCCCAGGGCTATAGAATCATGTGCATCTGTCGTGTTTACCTAGCAGGTCCAAATGAGTTTTGATATCTGCAGTCCTTCCCTTTGGGAGTCACAAGCATTCAGTGACTAGTCAGCCTTCCTAACAAAAATGTATTATTATTTTACCAGAGGGGACAAACCATAGAGAAAAAGGATTTTAAAACAAAAGCAGTCTACAAGCATGTCTAGCTTACCAAAAGGCTCGTGTGATGGGGTGTAGCTACCTCACCCTGGCTCTGCAGGGGTTAACTGTGCGTTGCAGGCTGAAGAAGCCATGCCCCTTCACCTCTGCTGGGCATGCTCAGCCTGGAGCAGTATAAAGGGAAGCAGCCCAGCTAAGTCTGGCAGGCTGCTGAAGGGAGAGGATGTAGACTGCAGGTTCTCTCCAGGGAGCTGCTACAAGCCCCAACCCCAGAGTCAAGGCATGCAGAGCCCCAGACAGATTCCAGGTTGTCTGACAAACCCAGAGAGGTGGCCATGCCATCCGGAGCTACGCCGCCTGTGGAAGGAAGCAGCCATGGGGACTTAGACTTTGCTCCGGTGGGTGAACAGGGGACCCAGTCAGTGTGTTTTGGGAGGATTCTTACTGACTCGGTGGTGAGTAACCCTGCCACTGCCAGGGCCCTGGGCTGGGGCTCGGAGGAGCAGGGAGGACCCAAGTCCCCCTACCCTGGGTGCCACACACCCCCGAGTGGCGCCTCACTACCCCAGTGGGCCAATAAGCCACACAACCCCGTGGAGGGGTGCGACTTTATGGACTCCGGCCATTGGCCCCACAGCCCTGGGCGTCAGGGCCACTTTATGGACTCTGGCCATTGGGCCATATTACCCTGTTTCAGAGTAAGGGTCATTAGCACTGGACTTAACCACCTGCAGTACAGCCTCTTTCCTTGCTTGTGATCATATGTGACCAGACACCCCGTGATGAGTTTGAGGTGATGCAACATTCAGGAGGAGATGCCCAAGATATAGTTAAAAATACAAAACCACTAAGGGAATGAGGGTGGGCGATTGAGAGGCAGCTATAAAAGCACATCACTGGCTTTACAGAAATACATTTAACGGCACATATGTATCCACATGGGAAACCTGATGGTGATGTGGCCATCAAACCAAATCACTGTCCCTTCTTTTAGCAACATCCCTGTATTTTGGCATCTTTAATTTTAAGTTTGTGAGACAGCTACTCCCTTCTAAATAAATGGACACAAATCGGACATCAGGAATGGTAACATACAAAAGCCAGTAGGTGAACACTTCAATCTCCCTGGACATTCTATAACAGATTTAAAGGTAACTATTCTTGAACAAAGAAACTTCAGAAACAGACTTCAAAGAGAAACAGCAGAACTAAAATTCATTTGCAAATTTAACACCATTAATTTGGGCTTGAATAGGGACTGGGAGTGCCTGGCTCATTACAAAAAGCAGCTTTGCCTCTCCTGGAATTGACACCTCCTCATCTATTATTAGGAGTGGACTACATCCACCCTGATCGAATTCGCCCTGTCAACACTGGTTCTCCACTTGTGAGGTAACTCCCTTCTCTTCATGTGTCGGTATAATGCCTGCATCTGGAACTTTCACTCCATGCATCTGAAGAAGTGAGGTTTTTTACCCACGAAAGCTTATGCCCAAATAAATCTGTTAGTCTTTAAGGTGCCACTGGACTCCTTGTTGGTTCCCTTCTAATTGTTCTTCACCTAACTAATTTACTATTCAATATGTAAATAATTCCAAAGTCAGATATAATTAATAATTCATAAGCAATGAAGTTAAAATTAATTCTCCCATGTCTGATTTTTTTCATTTAAAAAAAATACATAATGCATGGTGGAAGTGCAAACGGTTCAAGATGTTTTACATTGGCTAAATGTATTCATGTTTTCTATGATGCTCGCTCTTTGTGTGCCCATTGCTAAGCCTTATTATTATTCAATTAGATTAGTAAAAATTAAATTCTACTGTTAAAACACATATTTCCTTTTGTTTACAGGTAATTAGGTAATTTTAAACAGCACACTTGGAGAAAGAAATTAATTAATTTGAAGAAGAAAAAAAAAGACAAGGTTGAGGTATTGTATGTATAGGTAATAAGAGGCACTCTCTTCTGGATACATACACAATTCCAATTTAAAATAAAATAATACCACCTAATAAAATTTGAACACTTTAAATGTTCACTGAGGCCTGGTCTACACTAGGCGTTTATGTCGAAGTTAGCGCCGTTACATCGAATTAACCCTGCACCCGTCCACACCGCGAAGCTATTTAGTTTGACATAGAGGTCTCTCTAATTTGACTTCTGTACTCCTCCCCGACGAGGGGAGTAGCGCTAAATTCGACATGGCCATGTCGAATTAGGCTAGGTGTGGATGGAAATCGACGCTAATAGCTCTGAGAGCTATCCCACAGTGCACCACTCTGTTGACGCTCTGGACAGCAGTACAGGCTCGGATGCTCTGACCAGCCACACAGGAAAAGCCCCGGGAAAATTTGAATTTTAATTCCTTTTCCTGTCTGGACATCGTGGCGAGCTCAGCAGCACTGGCAACGATGCAGAGCTCTCCAGCAGTGATGGCCATGCAATCTCAGAATAGAAAGAGGGCCCCAGCATGGACTGATCGGGAAGTCTTGGATCTGATCGCTGTGTGGGGCAATGAGTCCGTGCTTTCCGAGCTGCACTCCAAGAAACGGAATGCAAAGATCTACGAGAAGATCTCTAAAGACATGTCAGAGAGAGGATACAGCCGGGATGCAACACAGTGCCGCGTGAAAATCAAGGAGCTGAGACAAGGCTACCAGAAGACCAAAGAGGCAAACGGACGCTCCGGATCCCATCCCCAGACATCCCGTTTCTACGAGGCACTGCATTCCATCCTAGGTGCGGCCGCCACCACTACCCCACCACTGACCGTGGACTCTGAGGATGGGATATTGTCCACGGCCGGTTCCTCGGACATGTTAGCGGACGGAGAAGATGAGGAAGGAGATGAGGAGGACGAGGCAGTCGACAGCGCTCACAACGCTGATTTCCCCGACAGCCAGGATCTCTTCATCACCCTTACAGAGATCCCCTACCAACCGTCCCCAGCCGTTACCCCGGACACAGAATCTGGGGAAGGATCAGCCAGTAAGTGTTGTAAACATCTAAACATTTATTTTTAACAGAACAGGAGTATTAATAATAACAAAAATGGGTTTCTCATGATTAGTTTGCCCTAGGCGCTTAACGGTTCAGTCATGGGCAGTGCAACTATTGAAAAAAAATCTAACAATGTCCGGTTTTGCATGATTGTCCTGCCCAAGCCGCTCTACTGTTTTGTCACTGCTAGTGCAGCTAGAGTAAAATGCGGTCTATATGTCCGGGGATAGAGCAGAAATCCTCCTGTGACATCTCGATGAAGCTCTCCTGGAGGTAATTGGAAAGCCGTTGCAGCAGGTTCCTGGGGAGAGTGGCCTTATTGGGTCCTCCGTAGTATGACACGTTGCCGCGCCACGAGATTATCAAGTACTCGGGAATCATTGCTCTGCACAGCAGGGCGGCATACGGCCCTGGTCTTTGGAGGCTTTCCCGGAGCATTCTCTCTTTCTCGCTGTCAGAGATCCTCATGAGGGTGATGTCGCTCATGGTGACCTGCTTTGAATTAGGTAGGGGAATGTTAGTGTTGGGACTGCTTGCCCGTTCCTTTACAGAACTGTAACCGCTGGTTTGCAGCCACACTGTGGAGGCGGGAGAGGGGCAGCATACACGGATCTTTCCCGGGGACAGCCGCGAGGGGGTGGGACAGGGGCAGAGTTCCTGCTTGCCGGATTGCTGGCAGCAGGGACTGACATTGCTTTCAATGTGAAATGAGGCCATTTCTAATATTAAATTTTTAAGCTGCCACAAGTCTACGGCTTACCATGTCTGCCTGCAACAGAAATTCCGCTGTCCTGCCCCGCTTCTCAAATGTGCTGTGCAAGACCCCAGGCACTGAATGCGAAGGCCGAGAATTCGACCTTGTGCTGAGTGCGCATGTGATAGGTGCTGTGCATGGTCTTGTTCACAGAGAAAGACTATGTTCTTTGTTCACAACTACATTTATCTTTCTGAGGAATTCACTCCCTTTTTCCCATTCCCACAGCCACATCTGCGACTGTCTCACAACCTAGCCTGGCATCACACTCCCAGAGGCTAGCGCAGATTAGGCGTAGGAAGAAGACGACACGGGAGGACATGTTTTCGGAGCTTATGGCCTGCTCCCGAGCCCAGGCAGCACAGCAGACCCAGTGGCGGGAGAACTTGTCCCAAATGCACCAAGCAAACATGGATCGGGAGGAGAGGTGGCGGCAGGAAGACCAGCAGGCGACTCAAACGCTGCTTGGACTACTGAGGGAGCAAACGGACACGCTCCGGCGCCTTGTGGATGTTCTGCAGGAACGGAGGCAGGAGGACAGAGCCCCGCTGCAGTCTATCTCTAACCGCCCTCCCCCGCCACCAAGTCCCATACCCACCTCACCCAAAGTCCAAAGAAGGAGGGGCGGCAGAGTCCATGACAACTCTCACTCCACCCCTGCAGAGAGCTCTAGTAGTAGAAGGCTCTCATTCCCCAAAATTTAACAAGTGATTTCCTTCCCGCCTGACAAGCCCCCGTCCAAGTTTCACCTCCCAGTTCCATGTGTAGTTGATAATAAAAAATACGTTTCTGTTAACTACTGTTTCCATCATGTTCTTTTGGAGGAGGAGGGGAAAGGGGGTTGGTAATTGGACAGGACAGTCACCTTTGGCAGGGTACATAGGCGGGGGCAGGTACAGCAGCAGGGCACATACACAGTGCAGTGACTAGTTACCCTGGTCAGTCTGTGAGGTGGTTTTCATGTTATGTGGTGGGGGGTGGGTTGCTCTGTGACTTTGTGGCGGGGGAGGGCAGTTACAGATCTTATGCAGCGGTCCTTATCCTGGATCACAGAGCCACGCAGCAGGGGATCTGTAACCGTCCTCCCCCTGCCACAAAGTCACATCGCCCCCCCCATACACACAGTCCTGATCAGGAGGGGTGACAGGCTCCGTTGAAACAACCAGTCCACCACAGCGGAGCCTGTCAATCCTTGAGTTTAGAAGCTTCATTTGCGTCACTACACTACACCCGCTCCCCACCACAGTCTGCGTCCCAGTTTTCAAACATTCCTGAGAAAACAGTAATAAAGACAACAGTGTTCATTAACAAAGTAGAAGTGATTTTATTTCTAAACATGTGTTGGAAGGGGGTGAAGGGGGTATGTAACTGGAGAGGATAGTCAACATTAACTGGGTAAAAAAACGGGGGCAGGTTCAGCTTCTCTGTACACTAACTTAAAAGTCACAGGTTACCCTGCTCACTCAGGAACCTAGCTTTCAAAGCCTCCCGGATGCACAGCGCGTCCCGCTGGTCTCTTCTAATCGCCCAGCTGTCTGGCTGTGCGTAATCAGAAGCCAGGCTCTTTGCCTCAACCTCCCACCCCGCCATAAAGGTCTCCCTCTTGCTCTCACAGAGATTGTGGAGCACACAGCAAGCTGCTATAACAATGGGGATATTGGTTTTGCTGAGATCACAGCGAGTCAGTAAGCTTCTCCATCTCCCCTTGAGATGGCCAAAAGCACACTCCACCACCATTCTGCACTTGCTCAGCCGGTAGTTGAAGAGTTCTTTTTCACTGTCCAGGGCGCCAGTATAGGGCTTCATGAGCCAGGGCATTAGCGGGTAGGCTGGGTCCCCGAGGATGACTATAGGCATCTCCACATCCCCAACAGTTATTTTGTGGTCCGGGAAGTAAATACCTTGCTGCAGCCGTCTAAACAGACCAGAGTTCCTGAAAACACGAGCGTCATGAACCTTGCCCGGCCATCCGACGTAGATGTTGGTAAAACGTCCCCTGTGGTCCACCAGTGCTTGCAGCACCATGGAAAAGTAGCCCTTTCTGTTAATGTACTGGCTGGCCTGGTGGTCCGGTGCCAGGATAGGGATGTGAGTTCCATCTAAGGCCCCACCGCAGTTTGGGAATCCCATCGCTGCGAAGCCATCTATGATCGCCTCCACGTTTCCCAGGGTCACTACCTTTGGCAGCAGTACATCAACGATTGCCTTGGCTACTTGCATCACAACAACCCCCACGGTAGATTTGCCCACGCTAAACTGGTTCGCGACTGACCGGTAGCTGTCTGGCGTTGCAAGCTTCCAGAGGGCTATGGCCACTCGCTTCTGGACAGTCAGGGCTGCTCGCATCTGGGTGTCATTGCGCTTCAGGGCAGGGGACAGCAACTCACAAAGTTCAAGGAAAGTTCCCTTCCGCATGCGAAAGTTTCGCAGCCACTGGGATTCATCCCAGACCTGCAGCACTATGCGGTCCCACCACTCAGTGCTTGTTTCCCGGGCCCAGAATCGCCATTCCACGGCATCAATATGACCCATTGCCACCGTGATGTCCTCAGCGCTGGGTCCCGTGCTTTCTGAGAGGTCTGTGCTACTCTCAGACTTCAGGCCCTCACCGCGGTGCCGTAGCCTCCTCGCCTGACTTATCTGCATCTGCCTCAGGGAAAGGTGGATGATAAGCTGCGAGGCGTTGAGAGCGGCCACAACTGCAGCGATGGTCGCAGCATGCTCCATGCTCGCAGTGCTGTGGCGTCCGCGCTGTCACTGACTAGAAAAGTGCGCGAACTGATTTCCCGCCGGCGCTTTCAGGGAGGGAGGGCAGGAGTGATGGACGGATGACGACAGTTACCCAAAAGCACCCTCGACACATTTTTTTTACCCAGAAGGCATTTGCGGCTCCACCCAGAATTCCAATGGGCAGCGGTGACTGCGGGAACTGTGGGATAGCTGCCCACAGTGCACCCACAGTGCACCGCTTCCAATGTCGACGCTTTCCCCGTTACTGTGGACTCACAAAGTCAAATTACTGTCCTTAGTGTGGACACACACGTTCGACTTTGCAATATCGATTCCAAAAATTTGATTTAAGTAAAATCGAACTACTCTCGTAGTGTAGACATACCCTGAGAGACATTATCTCATGAACCCTCACAGCATTCCTATGAGGTAGGTGGGTATGTATTATTATCCTTATGTTACAGATGGAGAAACTGAAGGCAGATGTGACTTTCTCATGGACCCAAAGTGTGTCAGTGGTCAAGCCGAGTTTAGAACTCCTGGCTCTGGAGCAAGATCTGGTGTAGTGCTTACAAGAATTTAAGAGAAGTTACTGGTACTCAGTCATGATTTTTCTTGCTCCGCAAAGCAATATGAATACTTGAAAAGATGACCAGTGCAGGGTAAGTGACTCAGTAATGCTGGTCATGTAGTCAAATTAAGGGAACACACAATCCTGAGGCCTTCATCCTACTTCCATTCGAGTCATGAAAGCAGGATTAGACACAAAAGTCTTCTTTTACCCTTACACTTTTTTTTAACCCTTACACAGTATTCAAGGTGTGACTATATCATGGATTTACATAGCAGTGTTATGATATTTTCTGACTTATCTATCCCTTTCCAAATGGTTTCTAAGATTGATCGCTTTTTTGACTGCCACTGCACATTGAGTGGATGTTTTCAGATGTGTATTACTCTCTCTTTCTTGAGTGGTAACAGTTAAACACCATTTTGTCTGTATAGTTGGGATGTTTTCCAATGTGTATTACTTTGCATTTAACAACATTGGATTTCATCTGCTATTTTGTTGCCCACTCATTTTCTGCGATCCCTTTGTAACTCTTTGTAGTCTGCTTTGGATTTAACTAGTTTCGGTAATTCTGCATTATCTGCACTCTTTGCCATCTCACCGTTTACCCCTTTTTTCCAGATCATCTATGAATATGTTGAACAGAACTTGTCCCCCAGGGATTTGTACTTGGACATCACTATTTACCTCTCTCCATTCTGTATAATTTGGCTAAATTGGGCTAAATCCTGAGCTCATTTACACCCAAGTGGTTTGCACAGAAATATCACAAGACTACACACAATGATTCCAGCACTTCACCTGAGGGTGGTTATCCCTTAACCCATGGGTTGGAGTAGGCACTTGATAACCTGGCCCATCAGATGAACATCTTCACTAAACCATCACTGACAGTAGTAATATGCATGGACATGAGGCAGCCAATATTTCTGTTCATACCACTTCCAAAAAAAGATACAGCACAGCATGATAAGTAATGTGAAGATGCAGAGTCAAGCATTCTGCCCATGACTTCAAGTATAGGCTATGCAGACTATGTAAGATTAAAGCCAGACATGTGAAGGTAACTCACCATCACACACACACACACCCCAAAAACAAAAAAAAACCCAACCCACCACAACCTATGATATTAACAGATTAGAACACAAAGCCATTTTAGTGTCCAAATGACAAAGTGTGGCAGGGAGCTCAGTGTAAGTCATCATACTTGGTTGGGTTTGAAAATCAGTTAATTTTAAAGACCATCTTGGTTTATCCACAGAACCAAAAGAAAATCTGAAAAATATAACTTCACAAGTTCTTGGAAAGTCTCTTATGTCTTCATGTGTTAAGGGGTATTTCTTGTATCTCTTTCTACATCATTTATTATTATTTTTATTACCATTTATACCAGGGGTTGGCAACGTTCGGCACGCGGCTCGCCAGGGTAAGCACCCTAGCAGGCCGGGACAGTTTATTTACCTGTTGACGCGGCAGGTTCAGCCGATCACGGCCCCCACTGGCCGTGGTTCGCCGTCCCGGGCCAACGGGGGTGGCGGGAAGCCGCGGCCAGCACATCCCTCGGCCCACTCCGCTTCCCGCCGCCCCCATTGGCCCAGGACGGCGAACCGCAGCCAGTGGGGCCGCGATTGGCCGAACCTGCCACGTCAGCAGGTAAATAAAGTGACCGGCCCACTAGGGTGCTTACCCTAGCGAGCCGCGTGCTGAACGTTGCCGACCCCTGATTTATACTATGTCACAATATAGTTTATAAATGTTAGTCTCTGCTCAAAAAAGTTTATCATTAGACTGAAATTCTTGTTGGGAAAATATCAGTCAAAGGGCAGCTACCACTTAAATACAGCACCAGTATTCACAAATACTTGTATATATATTTACACAGTAATAGTGTTTAGAAAATTCATTTCATATCAGTGAATATTCTTATATTTACCTCAACTCTTATTTATGATCAGTCACAGCCATTTTCTTTTAAGAGTCTTGTTATTCAGCTCACAATGTACAGTGTAACAGGTATTTTTCAACAATATTTTCCTGGTAGAGGATTGCAGATTCACATTAACATGTGGAACATGAATTCTGCAGATTCACTATATTTTGCTTAAACAATTTTTACCTTCATATGAATATTGCATGTGTTGTCAGTCCTAGTTGGCAGCTCCTACAAGGGCAAATTTAAATCAGAAGCATCTACAGAACTGTCTACAGTTTTAAGATACTGCATTCTAGCACCCCAATCTAGCAGCCAGTTTCTAGACTTTGATAAGGAAACACTGAATACAAAGATATTTTAGCTTATGCATGACTAGCTTCTTCTCTAATGCAACTATGAAACTGTTCTCTTTACCTTAATGCTTTTGCTGCTGATGAACTGTTCATACACCTTCTGAGTTGTAGTTCCCAATGGAATGTCCATTCAAATGAAAGAAACATCTCAGGGTACTTAGACTGAATAAGTGTATTTCCTGGATGTACCTGGTGGAAGTCTATCAACATTAGAGAGGTTAATTAGTCAACTGAGAGCTGGAATCTCAGACTAATTTTTGCTGTCAGGGATATTGATAGATTTTTCAAGCCTTAAACCAACAATTGGTGCAAAAGATCAACCCACTAATGATTGTCAATTAGTTGTGTGACTGTTGACTTCATTTTTCTGCCTTTGGAAAACATGTCATACTCATTCACCAACATCCTATGCCACCTGTATTTTGCAGCTGTGAGAATTTTCCAAATAAATCCTCAGAGATACAAGATTCGAATGGGGCGGGGGGGGAATGGGTTGGGGGAGAAGGTTGGTAAACAGTAAGGTCTTATCATTGTAACATTATTAACTGTGTTCATTTCTCTAGAAAAACAGTGGACTATTCATAACTGCAAACTAATCTAAACATTTCTGGAGACACATTGATGCATTCACAGCTCACCTATTCCCAGGTAAATTTGTCATTCAGGAATTATAACAAAGAAGGAAAGATACAAACCAAAAAAAGTGGGGATCTACCACAACAAATTTATGTTAGAAATGAATTCTAGCAAAGTAGACCTGATTCCATAAAGACAAAGGATATAGTTATTTCACAACTTAGGGGTTAAATTCAGACCTACTTAATGTTGTTTTGTATATGAAAGAGTGTTTCATAGACTTTAAGGTCAGAAGGTACCATTATGATCACCTAGTCTGACCTCCTGCACAACGCAGGCCACAGAATCTCACCCACCCACTGCTGTATCAAACCCCTAACCTATGTCTAAGCTATTGAAGTCCTCAAATCATGGTTTAAAGACTTCAAGGTGCAGAGAATCCTCCAGCAAGTGACCCGTGCCCCACGCTGCAGAGGAAGGCGAAAAACCGCCAGGGCCTCTGCCAATCTGCCCTGGGGAAAATTCCTTCCCAACCCCAAATATGGTGATCAGCTAAACCCTGAGCATGTGGACAAGACTCACCAGCCAGACCCCAGGAAAGAATTCTCTGTAGTAACTCAGATGCCACCCCATCTAACATCCCATCACAGGACATTGGACATATTTACCATTAATAGTCAAAGATCAATTAATTGCCAAAATTAGGCTCTGTCATCATACCATCCCCTCCATAAACTTATCAAGCTTAGTCTTGAAGCCAGATAGGTCTTTTGCCCCCACTGCTCCCCTTGGAAGGCTGTTCCAGAACTTCACTCCTCTGATGGTTAGAAACCTTGGTCTAATTTCAAGTCTAAACTTCCTGATGGCCAGTTTATATCCATTTGTTCTTGTGTCCACATTGGTACTGAGCTTAAATAATTCCTCTCTCTCCCTGGTATTTATTCCTCTGATATATTTATAGAGAGCAATCTTATCTCCCCTCAGCCTTCTTTTGGTTAGGCTAAACAAGCCAAGCTCTTTGAGTCTCCTTTCATAAGACAGGTTTTCCATTCCTCGGATCATCCTAGTAGCTCTTCTCTGTACCTGTTCCAATTTGAATTCATCCTTCTTAAACATGGGAGACCAGAACTGCACACAGTATTCCAGATGAGGTCTCACCAGTGCCTTGTATAACAGTACTATCACTTCCTTATCTCTACTGGAAATACCTCACCTGATGCATCCCAAGATCGCATTAGCTTTTTTCACGGCCATATCACATTGGCAGCTCATAGTCATCCTGTGATCAACCAATACTCCAAGGTCCTTCTCCTCCTCTGTTACTTCCAACTGCTGCGTCCCCAATTTATAACCAAAATTCTTGTTATTAATCCCTAAATGCATAACCTTGCACTTTTCACTACTAAATTTCATCTTATTACTATTACTCCAGTTTACAAGGTCATCCAGATCTTCCTGTATGATATCCAGGTCCTTCTCTGTATTGGCAATATCTCTCAGCTTTGTATCATCTGCAAACTTTATTACCACATTCCCGCTTTTTGTGCCAAGGTCAGTAATAAAAAGATTAAATAAGATTGGTCCCAAAACTGATCCCTGAGGAACTAGTAACCTCCCTCCAGCCTAACAGTTCACCTTTCAGTATGACCCGTTGTAGTCTCCCCTTTAACCAGTTCCTTATCCACCTTTCAATTTTCATACTGATCCCCCATCTTTTCCAGTGTAGCTAATAATTCCCCATGTGCAACCGTATCAAATGCCTTACTGAAATCAAGGTAAATTAGATCCACTGCGTTTCTTTTGTCTAAAAAAATCTGTTACCTTCTCAAAGAAAGATCAGGTTGGTTTGGCACGATCTACCTTCTGTAAAACCATGTTGTATTTTGTCCCAATTACCATTGACCTCAATGTCCTTAACTACTTTCTCCTTCAAAATTTTTCCAAGACCTTGCATACTATAGATGTCAAACTAACAGGCCTGTAGTTACCCGGATCACTTCTTTTCCCTTTCTTAAAAATAGGAACTATGTTAGCAATTCTCCAGTCATACAGTACAACCCCTGAGTTTACAGATTCATTAAAAATTCTTGCTAATGGGCTTGCAATTTCATGTGCCAGTTCCTTTAATATTCTTGTATGAAGATTATCTGGGCCCCCCGATTTAGTCCCATTAAGCTGTTTGAATTTGGCTTCTACCTTGGATGTGGTAATATCTACCTCCATATCCTCATTCCCATTTGTCATCCTACCATTATGCCTAATCTTCTCATTAGCCTCATTAAAGACTGAGGCAAAATATTTGTTTAGATATTGAGCCATGCCTAGATTATCCTTAACCTCCACTCCATCCTCAGTGTTTAGCGGTCCCACTTCTTTATTTGTTTTCTTCTTATTTATATGGCTATAGAACCTTTTACTACTGGTTTTAATTTCCTTTGCAAGGTTCAACTCTACATGGCTTTTGGCCTTTCTCACTTTATCCCTACATGTTCTGACCTCAATAAGGTAGCTTTCCTTGCTGATCACTCCCATCTTTCATTCCCTGTAGGCTTTCTGCTTTTTATCAATCACCTCTCTGAGAGGCTTGCTCATCCAGCTTGGTCTACAATTCCTGCCTATGAATTTTTTCCCTCTTTCTTGGGATGCAGGCTTCTGATAGTTTCTGCAACCTTGACTTGAAGTAAATCCAGGCCTCCTCTGCCTTTAGATCCACAAGTTCTTCAGTCCAATCCACTTCCCTAACTAATTTCCTTAATTTTTTAAAGTTAGCCCTTTTGAAATCAAAAACCCTAGTCACAGATCTATTTTTGTTTATCCTTCCATTTAGTTTGAACTGAATTAGCTTATGATCGCTCGAATCAAGGCTGTCCCCTACAACCATTTCTTCTATAAGGTCATCACTACTCACCAAAACCAAATCTAAAATGGCATCTCCTCTTGTTGGTTCAGCAAGTACTTGGTGAAGGAATCATCGGCTATCGCATCCAGGAAAATTATTACTATTATTACTAGCACTTGTCCTCCAGTCTATATCTGGGAAGTTAAAGTCTCCCATGATCACACAATTCCCATTAAAAACATTAAAGAGGTCTCTATCCATATCCAAATCAGATCCCAGTGGTCTATAGCACACCCCAAGCACTATCCCAGTGGAGGCTCTAGTGGCTTTCTTCCCCAATGTGATTTTTGCCCAGACAGACTGTCTTATCCATTCCATCTCTTATTTCTTTGCAGTCTACCTCATCATTGATATACGATGTTTGTGTGATGCACTGTAGCATCACAGGCATGCTGTTTTCTGCAGTTGTTTTCCTCAGGATATTAACGCTAGGAGAGCTTATTAGTATCCTCTGTGTTGTGCATGCAGAGAATCAAAGCTAATACTGAAATATGGGTCTGTTTACCAACAAAGATAACTTCCAAAAGCAGAGTATGCAATTCCACCACCTAACTAGGACAATTAATGCCAGGATTCAGATGACTTTGAACACATGCCTCTTGTCTGATAAACATATTTTTAAACCCTTAGAATTGAACACCCTGTAATGTAAATGGAAACATAGAACCAAATCTGCTCTGTTAGACACATGCAGTCCCCATTGGTTTCAATTCAGGTTGCACCATGGGAGTTCTGGGGTTGTTATTGAAGAAAAAATCCAGCTCATATACTTCATTTAGGCAGAGTTACTTGTATTATAGAGATTGTGAGTCTAGTAAGTGTTAAGTGATGGGCAAACCTTAAAAGGCCCCAATTACTGAGGATTTCAAGTATTTTCACTTCTCTTTAATTTCTTTATAAATGATTTTAGTTCTTATGAAACTTGAATTGTCAGTTTTCAGCTTGAGAGCAGTTGCGGCACGTGCAATGGTAGGGCTAATAGAGACTCCACAGTAAGGTAATAGAGCCACATAGAAAAATGTGAAAAGAAAATCAGGTAAAAATTGTACCGTCATCCCAATTCAATGCACCCTTCACAGCTGTCAGTTCGGCAGACTAACTCTTTCACAGGGAAAAATCACACTCCTGTGTGGGACTCCAAAGCACCAGCAGGAAAACATCACTGAACAGCTGAAGCAGCCATAACATAGCACAGAGGAGCACTTTCAAAACTGCCCTTAAGCAATAAGCATATGTTGGACTAAAGTAAATATATTGTCTCAGCTAAACCAACAAGGTAGCACTTGCTTCCCCACACTGCCTAAACAATGGGCTTTAAACTTGTCCTATGTGGAGCACCTGTAGGAGTGAAAGAATACATCAGTCTCAATAGCCATTTTACCCTCACACATTTTATCTGACTGAGATTGCTGACAAAGATGCTGATTAGTGCCAGCTATGGGGATGGCTGTAGGAGTGATTCCACTACTCAGAATCAAGCAACAATTTCATTGAATTTTTACAGTTTTTATTTTTAGTCTAGGATGTTATTAGCATCACAGGTACAGAACTGCATCCACAATACATGACATTAAGCTGATAATGTCCCTTTAAGGGCTCTACTGTGCTTTGACGGCACAGGCCCACGTTGGGGGCAGTGCAGAAGCTTCCCAGCTTACCACCCCAGTGGCTGCCTCAAAGGGCACAATGGCTCCTTAAGGTCCCATTTAACAGGCTGAAGCATGTAGTCTCCTCCATGATTCTCTAGCAATCAGTGCTGCGGGAAGTGGAGCCAGGGTTTAAACTCCTTCCCCTCTTCTACCAGCCTTAATGATTGACACAGGGTAAATCTAGCACACTCCCAGTCCCAGATTTCCCCCCCAGAAATGTATGTCCTGTACTTCCCAGCTCTCTCCTGGACAGTACAAAGTCTGTTATTCCTTTAAGGGAATAATATGCATACAACTTGTTACCCCAAATGGTGTTAACCAGACACTTCAACTTGAACACACCGGATTAGATTAAAAAAAACATTTATTAACTACAAAGAGAGAGATTTTAAATGGGAATAAGGAATGAGGTATAAGTCAGAAATGGTTAAAAGAAAAATAAAGATAAAACACTTACTGGTGCCCAACTTAAACTACATTACATTCAAAGCAAAGTTCTCTCATCATACGCTCCAGCAGATTACTGACCAACCTCTCAGGTCAGGACCCCTCCCCCAGAGTCCAATGTCTGCTTTCTTTGTCTCTTCAGTGCCATGAATGTGATGGTCAGGGAGAGGGAGAAGTGCCTCCTCTTTATAGTTTCAGTCCCCCTCTTGAAAAAAAATGTTCTCAGCTGGGACCTAGGAGACAGAGTCTATGTGGAACGATATTCCCTACTAGGTGTTGCTTTTTTGTTTCTGGTAAAATATAGATTTTTGTCCCTGCCCTGTTTCCTGCCAAAGAATGGCCACTTAGCAGGTTCATCAGCCTTGTTTACACCTGGCTGATGTGGCAGCTTGCCCCTTGTCTCTGAGGAACTGGTTTAGACACTCCCCAGACTTATTTGGAAAACACACTTTTAGTCATCACCTTGGTTTATGGTTATAGCATCACATATAATGCTGCTACATGCATTTTAAGTGATACCTCACAAGACATGGCTCGTACAAAAATTCCTGCAGTAGGGTGTAAACACAGGGTATGTTTTGTCATCTTGGGAAAGGCACAATTAGATAATGCCCTAAAGTGGGACACAACACTTTTCTAGTCTCTTTTAGAGGTCTCTAGATAAAACATACAATATATATTCTACAGCAATCAGTATAGAAGGGTAAAAGGGTAGAAAGGTGTGGTTTTAAGGAATAATTGACTAAAGAGATATAAGCAGGGAGTATGATCAGGATAGAAAGCAGAGAGTGTGGGGTGGTTGCAAGGAAAGGCACAGGTAAATTTGTGCATATTCACCCTGGCATAACACAGCAGCCTTAGACTCAGACATAGTTTTGCTTTTCACTTTTTAATTTCTTTTTCTAAATTAATCTCCTATCCTTCTGTTTCTCAAGTTTTGTTCTTGCCTGGGCAACTGCCCAAGCTGCTAATCCATAGAGGGCAACAGGACAACTGGCAGAATAGTAAATGAACTGAACTGTAACATCATTCATGTAACTGTCTTTCTGGAGAACAGGGCAGCAGCTCCATTCTTTCAGGCATTCGTGGGGAATGTAATAGTAATAGAATGGTCTGGAAAACTACAAACAACGTTTTCCAGTCTATATTGATGCACTATCTCAGGAAAAGCTTGGGAAGTTTATCAGCATTATATATGAAGTGAGTACAGTGAAGGCTGAATTTGTCTTGTTTAGCTTCCTGCAAATTTACCAGAACTGAGGAAGAAGTCAAGCAAACTATTGGCTCATAGACTCAAGGAACAGACTAAGGCATACTGGTGATATGAGGCTACAGGCGAGGCTTATATACATTCCAACTAGCCAGAAATGCCTTGTAATAAATTGTACAAGAAGTGTTACTCAGCCAATCCAATGCTCCTGCAACCATTTGTCCCTTCCCAAATTATCAAAAGGACTTTTCTGTAGCCCTAATTACTTTAGGGGGAAGCCATCATAACTAGAGCTGGTTGGGAAAATCTTGTTTCCCCCTACAATAAATGTAGACAAAACCAACCTATTAGTTCTAATTATGTATAACTTTTTTTTACATTTTTGGGGTTTTCATCAAAAAACTGAAAATCAAAATATTTTATTTTTTCACCATGAACATTTCCCATGAACCCATTTCACCATGAACATTTCCCATGAAAATGGAGATATTCTTGGGAAAATTTCCATTTTCCGCACACCCACTTTCTGTTGATAAATGTTTCAAACAGAAAATTTTCAACCACCTCTAATAATCACTGTTAAACCAGGCACAGATGGCCTCCTCATGGAGCTTCATCAATGCTTGTCCAAACTAACACCACCTTTATACTCGTAAGTATCTTCAAAGCCAAGGCTCAAGAAGAGCTCCCTTCAGATAGCATCTATACTTGTACTAATAAAACTAAATAAATGGCCAGACAGATGTGCCAATTACAGACCTATTTCTTTGATAAAATATAGCTGTAAAATATTGGCAAAAGTCCATGCCCAAAGAGATTAATCCTACCAAGGTACACTCCCAAACTAGGTGGCTTTGTACAAAAACAATACTGCAGAAGTAATTTGTGGTAATTGATTGTTATAATTGACTTGACACAGAAGTTGACCAAACCCATGATGATAATCTCTCTGATAGGATGACCTGCAACTTCCTATTCAGTACTTTAAGAAAATTAGGTTTTAAGTGTGAATTTTGTTCTTGTATTAAGTTAATGGAACTATGGGGGTCTATGGTGACTAATGGCCACATCTCTAAACCCTTTCAACTGTATGGGTTGGAAAAGAAAAGGGAGAAAGGGCAACCCTATTATGTGAATTAGCTGTGGAAACATTAGCTGCAGCAATAGCAGCCCACTATACCAGCCATAGAACTAAGGTTATAAAGTAACAACATGGAGGTATGCTTAATGCTGACCTTGCTCTACTCCTGCTGTCCAACTCCGTCCTTCATGCAAAAGTTCAGGCAGAACTAGGATAGAAAACTTTTAGGAACGAATGTAAATTTCCTTATGATTGTCAAGACTTTCAATAGGGCTTAAAATATTTGTATATGTTCGTTTTGAATTACCTGGGTATCTCCCTGTTTCAGGCAGAGATCTGAATGAAAGAGCAGGAAACAAGTGTGGAAGAAGGGCAAAATTATTATTCATATAAATGTTTACCATGTCTCCTATGTACTCAGTTCCTTTTCCCTCTTTGTTCATCACTTCAACAAGTTAGATATCACGTTTAAAGATTTCCTGTGGAGGAAGCTTCAGTGTTCATGAAGTAACTAAACCTCCCTACCAAGGATAGAGAGGGGAAATTCTGATTTCTCAGTACTGGAATGCATCTCAATGCCTTTTTCTTGGGACACATCTCCTAGTGGTACCAGGATATATCATAATCCCCAGCATAAACATAAGGGACTACAATTTTCCTTCCCATATCTTGCTGTGGTTGATGCTACAGAAGAGCCTGGTTTAATCTGACATTAAAATTAAATGTTTTATCCATTGTTACAAGAGGACTCAATACTGTTGGGCTAGTAATCCGTTTCACGGGGTTTTCTACAGCACCTATTACAATATGATCTGTACACTTCTCTAATAATCAGAGACATGCTGATGTGGAAGCAATTTCTTTTTTTAAACCAAACTTTTTACGAAAATTGTAGACATTTCCAAAATGTTTTATTTATTGAAAATATGCTTTACCAAAAACAAAAACTGACAACAAATCATACAAAATGAAAACAACTTTGAATTTTTTTGTGGAAATTAAGGAAAAGATTTCATCAGCTCTATTGTGGAGCTACTTCCATATTACTAGAGTCAGAATTTAGGAATTCACCCAACCACACAGTAGCAATGGATCAAGGTTCAACAGAATACAAAAGTATCAGGGGGTAGCCGTGTTAGTCTGTATCTACAAAAACAACAAGGAGTCTGGTGGCACCTTAAAGACTAACAGATTTATTTGGGCATAAGCTTTCGTGGGTAAAAACCTCACTTCTTCGGATGCATAGGATACAGAATACAAAAGACGCCTCAATGGATTGCCACCTAATGCATTAGCACTATGCTCAATAGCAATGTTAACTTTAAAGAAATTGCTGCTCCAGCATCAGTAGAGCCTTTTTCACAGAGAAGGAGGGAAAGGAGAGAGAGAGAACGGATGCTGGCACAGTGTTACATGAGGAACTTGTAGTTAGAGAGCTGATCAGAAAATGTTTTCTTCCCTGCAAAAGATTTTCGATGAAAACTCTATTACATTTTTCTATAAAAGTCTCAAGACTTGCATCAAGAACAGAAATATTTTCAGTTTTCTGCAACCAAAAAACAAAAACAAAACAAAAGTTAGTATTTGGGCAAAAGTTTCGGTTTTACAGAAAATTTTCACCCCATGTTGCTGGAGGAAAAAAACAAAACTGTTTTTCAATTAAAAAACCCTCCCTCCCCACACCCCAAAAAATCTTAAGAAGAATATTTCTGAAGGCAATTTCTGGTTTGATGAAACAGCCATGTTTTGGCTAAAAATAATTTCAAACAAAAAAGATGTCTACTTTTAACATGCATAGCAGGTGTGGCCAAACTTACCGACCCTCCGAGCTGCATATGACAACCTTCAGAAGTTTAGAGCTGGGGCACGTCTGCCAGGTCATAGGTTTCAGCCCTGTGGGAGGTGCCTGAGGGGGCTCAGGGCTGAAGCCCCACTCTTGTTGAAGCCCTGAGTCCTGGCAGGCGTGCCCCATGGGGCTGGAGCCCCGAGACCCTCCTCCCTGCTAGGCAGAAGCAGCCCTGCCACAAGGTAGAAGCCCCAACCTTCTTTCTCTCCCACCCCCGTCTTCTAGTTGGAGAATCGGGGTGAGTGTGAGGGGGGGCTCTGCAAGCCACACTTTAACTGTAACTGCATGTGACTCGCAAGCCAGAGTTTGGCCACCCCTGCTGTACAGGATGAAAACAGGCCCAAAAAGCTAGAGTTATTTGGGGGGACCCACTGTAATAACATTTTGTACCTATGTAGATAGAGCAGTTTCTCTCAATCTCAGGGTGATTTACTTAGTATGTATCATCCCTATTTTGCAGATGGGGAAACCGAGGCAGTTTTCCATGTTGGATGTCTGCTGTGGCACACATTAGTTTTAATGACTTCTCTAAGGTCATATCAAGGTCAGTGGTAGAGGAAGGAACCCAACTCAAGCCTGCTGATCACCAGTTCCTTGCTCTAACCAGTGGGAAATTCCTCTCTCTCAGAAAGGCACAGCCAGCTGGTACCTAGAGAAAAGATAGGCAACCTTACCTATAGGTAAGCACCACCAGCTCTGTCTATAATAAAAACAGGACCCATTTCATGAATCCCAGTGTTCAAAAGTCATGAGTCAGCCTTAGCTGACAAGAGGCTTAAAATCATGCTTTTTTTTTTAAATCAATCTTGGGCTCTTTTAATTTGTCTTGTGGTTTGAACCTTTATGATGCACTAGCACAGGGGTGGGCAAACTTTTTGGCCCGAGGGCCACATCTGCCTGCCCTGGCCTTGCGCCGTTCCCAGTAGCAGCCGGCAGCACGCCCCTGTGGCCCCTGAGCGAGGGGGCATAGGGCTCCGTGCGCTGCCCTTGCCTACAGGTACCTCCCCCGTAGCTCCCATTAGCCACGGTTCCCCATTCCCAGCCAATGGGAGCTGCAGGGGGCGGTGCCTGCAGGCGAAGGCAGCGCATGGACTCTCTGCCCTCCCCCGCCCCCCATCCTCCCCCAGGGGCCGCAGGGACGTGGTACTGGCCGCTTCCGGGAGCGGCGCGGGGCCCGCAGCGCCACAGGGGTGGCAATCCCGCGGGCTGGATCCAAAGCCCTGATGGGCCGGATCCAGTCTGCCGGCCACAGTTTGCCCATCCCCTGCACTAGCGTCACATTTTCAAGCTGTTCTCTACAGCTAGAATCTTTTTTTTTTTTTTAAAACAAAAGCAGAGATTCTCATGCAATTTGTTGATTCTGACAGCTGGGGCTTTAGGAAAAGCACCAAATGTTGAGAGATGACAAGAGTGCCTCATTTGCAGTGCTGCTGAACAGCCACTGCTCCCACAGATCCAGAGTTTTGGGTGCTTAGCAATTCTGAAAATAAGCCCTTTCTATTAAACCATCATCAGCCTGTACATATAGCATATGTCTATATGAAATGACACACACAAGCACACGAAAGCTGATATTGTGGTTGAGACCTGGGCTGAGTCACAACAGTCGTTTGTTCAATTCCGGCTTCTGCCACAGATTGATTGTGACACCTGTGGCAAGTCACAATCTTTGTGCCTCGGTTCCCCACGTGTATAACATGAAAAGAATAACTTCCTTTTTCCCCCCTTGGTTTGTCTATTAAGATCATAAACTCTGAGGGGAGGGGATTGTCTCTTACTAAGTGTATGGACAGCACCTAGCACAATGGAGCATCTGGGCCTTGCGACATTACAATAATACAAATTAAATTAATTTTTATTTGTATTTCTGCAAGCAGGTAGACACAGTGAGTGACTTCAAATAAAAACACTGGCACTGGGAAAGTTCTCTAGCTGGTAGTTTCCAGAGGATGTTTGTGACGCTAAAGAGGCATGGTGAAATAAGGACTTGTCTGGGGACTCACATTAAGACTGGAGGTAAGATGGATGGCATGTAATATCTGCAGGGAAAAGAAGAAAACTTCACATCAATGGATTTCTGTCTCAGTGGAGGCTTAGAGCACTGGATGTTCTGTGATTATTGGTATGCTGAGTGCTAAGATGGCTGTTAAATATTTTATCAGGCATGGCTAAAACCAAGAAATGTGCTGAAAACAAGAGCTGAATGATCCCGTTTTTGAGCTTTGCATCGTGCAGTAGGTCTCTTTTTTATTTCCCCAGATACTTCTATTTATGTTTCTCTCAAATTTCACCCCACAGCAGCTACTCCAAAGGTTTTTTTTTTTTTTTTAACCTTAGCAGTAGCTGTGGTACAGTTCACTTTATAAGGGATGACAGTTAACTGAAGTAAACATAAGGACACAGCAGCATTAGGGATGTTGGTCTGCAAATAGAATTTCACTCTAATTCTCTGTGTGAGGTCTGGGAGCTGCCGATGGCTGAATCAAGAGTGGTGCTTTTGCAGATTTTATGAGGCTGATGCGTGCGAACTATTCTCCCTCCCTCTGTCACACTAGAGGCTTGGACGATGGAAAAATCATGTGAATTTGTGTGCGCACGCATGTGAATGCACAGCAAAATGCTTCTCTTTTCACAGTTTCCTACTGTTCTGTTTCTTTACTGTTAGCTGTTTTCAAGGACTCCTTGACCACCTACACTGATTTATTTATAGGGGAAGAGCATGAGAGTCTATTCCCCTCAAAAAACACAACCACCTTCTGGTTCTGCTCTAATCACTCCTAACTTGCAGCCAGGAATGTATTTGCTCCTTCCTCTCTCTACTTCTCTGTGGTTTGCACTATCATTTGCTAATGACACACTATTTACCGCCATCTGCAGCACTGAGAGTTTCCTGTGGTTACCCCCTGCCATCCTATAGGAATTTCACATATAAATCACTGAGGAAACATGAAATATTTGCTCATCACATTACACCTTCATCTTTGTTTCAGGGCGCTGAAGGGACAGACGAGTTTCTCCTCACAGATCATTTCCCACAAGTAGAGGATGAGGGGTTTGGTTCTTTGTGTGTGCGTGTGCAAGTGCCGCTGGAGGGCGGATGTGACTGTGTACACATGCATGCGTGTCTGTAACCACCAATAGAGAGTGGGTGCAAGTGTGCATGCATGAGTGTGAACACTGCTAGAGTGTGAGTGAAAAAGCACGGATAGGTGTGGGGAGGTGTAAGAGCACTGCTAGGGCATGTGTGTGTAAAAGCATTACTAGGGTAGGAGGGTGTGCATGCACACGTACGTAAAAAAGCACTGCTGGGGGTGGAGGGGGTGGGGGGGTGTAAGTAAAAGCACTGCTAGGATAAGAGAAAGAGGAAGGAATCTCCTCTGGAAATGTTCTCTTTGTTGCATAAGCTGCAGCCATTTCATTTAAGGTTGATCAGTTTAAGTAGGCAAAACTGGAGAAAAAATAAACTGTCCTGCTTAGCTATGTGGTCTTTTCATTTATCAGAAGTCTTGGGATGAGAAAATGTCTGCAGCTGAGGCCATGTTTTACTTCCTCTGAAATCAGAAGGTATTGATTTTTTCTACTGATACTCTCCCCTCCGTTTCCTGCGTCTTATGCGGTTGCAGAGCAGCTGCAGCCCAAAGAACTGTGGGAACGGCTTTCACATCTGAGCCCATTAGTCACCAGATGTCACCTTCTGCTGCCAGTGCTTCAAACAGCCAGGCAGACAATGTCCCATGCATGCTGAACATCTGAATGCCGACTCATTCAATAATGTGGACAGCTCAATGGGTTAGAATGACATCCACAGCACCTGACCTCAAAGCCATGTTTATACTGACACCTACAGCTCCACAAGGAAACATATGCATCCTGAGATGTTTTTTCCACGAGCAGCACAGTGGGTTGTTTTTCTAAGAAACCCCTCTGCTCCAAAGATTTAATTGCTTTTATTCATTAGAGGAAATATCAGCCTCTGCATTTGCTGAATTTATTTCATTTTCTGCTATGTGTGTGAGTCAAAAACACGTTATTAAAATGGTGCAGTAGATCACAACAAAATTATTTGTTTACCCCTAGAAATGCTGTATCGAACTGCCAGATTTTAAAGACATCCATCTTTAAATCCCAGCTTGATTGCTGGAAAATTGAGTGTAGAATCCCAATTGTGACCGCAACCATTCTCTGGCATTTGTTAGCAAGTTGTTTATGGGTTTGCAAAATACACTGTAGAGGGTACTTCACACTGCACAGGCACATTCTCCGCATCAGTGCTTTCTTTCATATCATCACCTAGTGTATCCAGAGCTGCTTTCACTATAAAGAGCCAAGCAGTTACTAGTATAAGATTTTCATAGTATTTTATGGGGGAGAAGGAGTGGAAGAATTATCCCCTTGAAGAGAATACTATAAAGTATTCTAAAGTACATTATATAGTACACGTTAGATTAAAAAATAAATTTTAAAAAGCTATGCTGAGCTAGATGAGTGCAGCTTTCATACCAGGTTCTGTCCTTATAAGAAATAGGATAAAAATGTCCCTAAACAATACAGTATACAGTAATGTTACTAGATTGTGATTTGGACCAGTACTGTAGTATTGCTACTGGGGGACTCACCTCCCCCCCTCCCACACACACATTTCATTAAATTTGTGGATGTTTGAGATCACATTGCACTGAAACAGTACATAGTGTCTCTTATACAATGCAAAATCCTGATCCCACTGCAGTCAGTGAATGTTTTGCTATTGACTCCAATGGGCACAAGATTTCACCCATAATCTTTTTCAAGAAAATAGTATGAAGCATTTAAGCATAAAACTACTTTGCAACAAAATAGATTTTTTACATATTAATAAATGAATGGTTTTTTTAATGAAGGCTTTGATTTTAATAAGTGAAATATCACAGACAATTAATTCTTAATATGGAGAGATGTTATTTGAAATTTTGACCAGTTTTTTTAATCTCCTACATATTCAAGTTTAAGATAAGATACAAAGCACAATTTTCAAATGTGGGCATCTTAACAGAATTTCACAGGACTCAATCCTGCCACTTCCCATTGAACTTCATGCAGTTCTCCACGTGAGATCAGATAGCTTGCAGCCCTGGGACACAAAGGATTGCGGCCAACT
Source organism: Chrysemys picta bellii (assembly GCF_011386835.1). Lineage (NCBI taxonomy): Eukaryota > Metazoa > Chordata > Testudines > Emydidae > Chrysemys > Chrysemys picta. The sequence continues at coordinate 68,365,624 of NC_088797.1, read as the reverse complement.
GTTAAGATGCTTATTTTGGAAATTACAGTTCCTCATATTAAAAGATTGTATCTGGAGTGAGTTTTTTTGCTTCCAAGGGATACCTAGAACCATACCCAACAATTCTCTGTCCAATAAGAGTTACACACAAGGAGTCAGAACTTACCAGACTGCAAGTAGGAAAGGGCTTATTTACACAGCTCTGCTCTCCTGGGGCAGCTCACCATCTACCCCACCATGGAACTGGAGCAGTACATTAAGTATACACAACAGAATAGCTTTTTCCCTGAAGGGGAGAGGCTGCTGGAGCATCCAATGCCTGTGCCACTCAGAAGGCTATTGATGTGGGCAAACATGCACAGGAAATAATGCATCATCTGTATTCTCCTGTACACTGAAGAGATGCCCTTTCTCCTTCCAGCTCAGGCTATGCTCTGTAAAATGGGAATAATAGTACTTCCTTACCTTCCCAACAGAGGCACTAAGTGAATTAAAAAAATGAATGTTGATACAGGTGCTTTGAAAGCATAATACAATCAATTGATGTTATCATCCCAACTTGTTACAGTGATTCCACAGGGTCACTATATAGTCCTAATGCACTGGGCATAGGCATTTCTGCTCATTGCTATCCTTTACATGGTTTAGCCTGCCAGCTGAAGCAGTGTCCCAATGTACGGCCCTGGTGATGTAACAGTAGTTACTTGGAGCCACAGCTAAGAGCTGAGGGCAAAGGGAGGACCAATGAAAGAACCACTCAAAAAGTGTGACTGTCCTGACTGTCAGGGGTACTACCTCTTCTTCTACACCCCAAGATCTAACCCAGCACCCCAGACATGAAGCAATTGTTCAGTTACCTAGTACTGAGGAAGTGCAGAAAGCTATCAAATAAATGAAGTCAGATCAATCACCAGGCAAAGACAGCATGCTAGCTGTAATCTTTAAACTTGCAGGTCCCAAAACTGTCAATGGTCCATAAGAAATTAAGGAAATCTAGAGAACTGAGAATATTCCTCGGGATTTCAAAGATGTAATCAAAGTTACACTATACAAAAATAAAACAAGTCTTATTGTGGCAACTTCTGGAGTAGCTCCCTGCTATCTGTAGGTGGCAAAATCTTCACTTGTATCTTGCTCAATTGGCTTGTTGAAAGAGTATCAGAGAAGTTTCTACCAGTGTGGATTTAGATCAGTTTGGAGCATCACAACCATGATGTTTGTTGAGAGACAGATTCAGGAAAAATGCATTAACAAAACATGGAATCGTATGCTGTCTTTATTGCTCTAAAGGAAGTATTTGACACTTTGGGCAGAACTGACCTCTGGAAAATTCTAGAAAAGTTGGCTGCCTCACCAAATTTGTCGATTCCACAAAGACAAAACTGGACAAGTACTCCCAGATTATGGCCTCTCTAAGCCATTCCCCAGACCTAATAGGGTGAAACAAGATCGTGTGCTGGCACCAGTCCTTTTTGGTCTCTTCTTCACAGCTGTTCTGAATTACACAACTGACAACCTTCATAAGGTACAGAACTTATGGAAAAGTTCAGTCTCTGAATGCTTACTGCAGACAGAAGTCCTAGTGAAACTCATATGTGAAGCCTTTTTTGTGGATCATGGGGCTGTATTGAGTCGCAGTGAAAGTGACCTACAGCTTATCCTTAACAGGTTCTCGGAGGCAACTAAACAGTTTGGATTCACCATTAGTCTGGAAAAAATGATGTCTTCTCTCAACCAGCCCCATCAACCACTACCACTGAGCAAAACATCACCATTGATGGTGCAAAACTAAAGAACGTTGGTCACTTCACAGACCTTGGCAGCACCATCTCAAGTGACAGTTCCTTGGATCAAGAAATAGCCTACAGAATACAAAAAGGAAACTTTCAGAAGACTGCCCTAGGATACTCAACCAGCACACCATCCAACTGTGAACACAACTAATGATATACAATGGAGCAGGTACACCATCTTTTCAATAGGAGTGTGAAACATGGACAGTTTACCACAGACACATCAAGCAACTTGAAACATTTTACATGCTCTGTCTGCACCCTCTTCTGAGGGTCTGCTGGCAAGGCAAAGTGACAAACATTAACTTCCTTGAAAGATCAAAAAGAACAAGCATCAAGGCCATGATTATCAAATTTCAGCATAAATGGACAGGTTATGTTATCAGAAGGGGGGGTGATAGACTCCTGGGGAAAAAAAGTCCTCTATGGCGAGCTGAAACTCGGAAAGCATGGAAAGGTCAGTCAAAGTAAATGCTTCAAAGACATCTTAAGCAGAACCTCAGATCATGTGGCAGAAATACTGATAACTTCGAAGACACCATCAAGGACAGGGCTGAATGGACAGCAACTATCAATAAAGGTTGCAAACAAAAACAGATGCGTAAAACTGACTGAAAAAAAGGGGCCAAGTATCATGCCAAGTTTTCAGCGGGAGCCTACATATTCCCATGACACATTTATTCATAGTCTTGCTCCTCATAGATCAGCCTATACAGCCACAAGAGCACACATGACATGTGGATATGACATACAACCATACAGATCCTTAACGTTAAGATTTTTTTTACATTGTTATTCTGAGTTGTTCTTTCACTTCTAGGTACACTTCACAAGGCCTATCTCAAATTTTTCAAAAGTATCCCCTAATTCTAAGTGTTTTCAATCAACTGGGATGGTGTGTGTTCAGCACCTCTGAAAAAAATCAGGCCCTGGGGGTCTAAGGTGTTCCTAGGGAACACTAGGAAGCTTGGCCTGAGCCCTAGGCCTGTGCTTTAAGCAGGTGTCTCACTGCTGGTTGAGGAAGCTTAGGACCTGATCCCACAAACACTCATTGTGATGCTGGCAGAACAGGTGCCAGCTCCTGCCAAGGCTTCAGGCTTCATGAGCGCTGACAAATTCATTGCTGGATACCATTCTGTTTCACCTATGTATTAGTAGGGTTAAGATAGTTATTGAACTTGTTACAATGTGTTTAGACTTTATGAAATACTTGTAAATTGCTGCACGCATTAATCTCACTTATAATATCTTTATCACTATATTAATAAGATTAATCTCACTTATATCATCTTTATCACTTAATATTTAAGGTTTTGCTTTATAACTGTAACAAATGTATGCTCCGAAACTGTGAACCCAGTCAGGATGGATTGTCTTCTGCCCATGAAGAAGGGCTATCAAAACTAGATGGGCCACTGTGGAACATCACAATAGAGAGACTTTGTTAATTGCCCACTCAGATCGTGAAGAAGCTACACGCAAAAGGGCTCATCCCATCAGCTTGAATTCTGGAAGAAGGAAAGAAACAGCTGACAAGAAAATTTTTCATCTCTTTTGCTGCTTGGCCTCTGACAGGGCTGGAGCTATGAAACAGAAGCAGAGATCCCCTGCGTCAATCAGGGTTAGCCCTAAAAGACATTCAAAGCTGACAGATTTCTACAACTTTCACCTTTTAAACCACAGACTAACTCATTTGTGTATATACATTTTCCTGCTTTAACCTTTTAATAACGTTCAGTTCTCTTCTTAGTTAATAAATCTTTAATTAGTTTGTTACAGGATTGGCTACAAGCATTGTCTGTGATGAAAGATCTAAGGTACAAATTGACCTGGGGTAAGTGACTAGTCTCTTGGGACTGGGAGCAACCTGAATATTTGATCATCTTCAATGTATAGGAGCCAACTGTCACATAGTCCAGCTTGTCTGGGTGGCAAGATAGACTGGAATGCCCAAGGGGACTGTCTGTGACTCCATGGTAAAACTGCTATACTGCTTTAGAAGTTCACACTTGTTACTGGGTTGGTAAAATCTAATTATAGAACATACAACCAAGTTTGGGGTCTCTCCCCTGCTTCTTGACAGTCTATCCTGAGGCTGGCATTTATGGTCATGAGTCACTCCAGACAGCGTGACACTCATGGGCTTAAGTGTTTGCAGGACCAGAGTCAGACATCATCTACCTGCACTTTGTTTGTGAAACAGCTGAAGAGCATGCATAGTAATGATGACTTTTCATAAATTAATCAAATTCATTCAAAGCCACTTGAGAGTAGCAATGTTAATCATTTAATCTCTAGAGCCATTTAGGACTGTCATCCCTATGGCTCTGGAACCTATGAATGTTCCATGTAAAAGGCTGTTACATTTTCATTATAAAACCCCATTTTCAGGATTTAATAAACCAGATCTTTCAAAACATAGCAGGCTAAAACTTGGCATGCTAGTTTTGCACCTGGAAGCTATTTAAGGGGCAGAGGAAGGAAACACACAGAGAAAATCTAGTAGATAAGTGAGACTAACAAGGTCATTTTCAAAATTAAGTCCCTTTATTGTTACGATTGCTGGTCAAAAGGTGCCCAAAACCATGTAAAATTGATTTTGTTTTTAGCACTAATGATCCAAGTCTGGGGCATTTGCTGTGAATTAATGACTGGTTGGGAGGAGTTGATTCCATTAACCCCAGCTGCTCATTAATCTCTAGGAAATACTTTGCATCAAGGTCATTATTGCTATTATAAACTAAAATATTTAATTTACAGATGCATTTCCAGGGCCTCATCAAGGGCATTTTTGCTGCATTTCTTTCCCATTTCATACATGTGAAGTCACTTATAGTATGATGGCCAGGCACTTCTTGAGAAATGATACCCAATATAGTAGCCAATCAAAATGTGGAATATATTTTCCAACATTCTGTTTAGCTTAAAAGTTCATTTTAATGACTGGGCCCTTTGTGAGTTGTTTGAATCCAGCCTAAATCAACAGTAACGGAAAGTTTGGTGATTCTTGCACTATGAATTAGTGGTTCATCAGTATATATTGCAGAAGTGGACATATGCAGAGCACACTCGCATAACTGAATATTTGCTCCATATTATTATTTGTATATACCCAAAAATATTGTAAAGACCTGCTTGAGATACAGCTGCTGTTATTTCCTTCAAACTCAACTCAGGTTCTCATACCTTTATATAAACCAGGGACAATAGCATCATAGGTATATTTGGCACTTTATAAACACCATTCCTCTCCTACCCTATCCCGGCTAGTATCTGAGCACTTCACAATCTTTACTCTCTTTATCAGTTTCAGTAACAGAATAACACTCAGTAGGTCTTTTTTTCCCCCCTTAAAAATATAAAAGTAAGAAGCATGGCATATTTTTTACTTCATGTCATCATATAAACCAGCCAACATTGCATGTTTGCCGCTGTCTTGTCAACTTTTATAAGTCAAAGAAACAACTGAATTACCCATTTGGGATAGGATGATATTGATTTATAGCTAACAGACATGATAAAAGACCAGGTGAGTATCAGCCAAAGAGCTACTATAGAATTGGGAAAGTATCTATCATTCCCAGTTCTATAACCTCCTTGGACCACACTACATCACCACCCTCCTTGGTGCCTACAGCCTTCATATACTTGTGCAGTTGTTACATCTGCATAATCATTTTTTGGCCAAGCTGCACGCTACATGTCTAGTCTTCTAAGTCTTTCCTCAAAACTCTATTTCTCCAGGCAATAAAGTCATTTTTGTTCCTTTCCTCCAAATTCTGTCCCATTTATTGAGTCTCTCCACTATGCAGACAGTCAAAGCTTAACAGGGATGGCGAATATACATCATTGGTTCCCCAAAATACCTTTTATGATGCCTGTTAGGTAGGTGCTGAAGGGTTTGGGGGTGGGATTTTATTGTTTTGTTTTTTGAGATACACAGTGATGTTTGTTTCCGATATCTTGTGAGGCAGACTAGCTTAAATAGGTTTTCCTATGGCGCCCATTGCTGTGGTATCTGAATTTGGTGTTGACTGAGAGTCTAAACAATTCAATTTTAATATCAGAATAATGGTGTGCATCATTACTCTGTTAACACACAAATGTGCAATATCACAATATATGAAGCTACATGCTCACATATATCAGGTATAAGATTACAACTTAAAATGCCCTAAATCTTGGGTAATCTTTTATTTGCCAAAAACCAGTAGGATTTCTTTTGGCACAGCCACAAAAATAAATGTCTTGGTTTTGTAAGTGAAGAGCTCATTTCCTTTGTATTTAACCACCAATTCAGTAGTAAAAAGTGTTTGTCCGTTTCACTACCACCCAACACACTTGAGACAGGGTATCTACAGAAAAGCCTAGCTAAGGCGTGTCTGAGAATCTGATAGCTTTGAATGGGAAAAAGTTCAGAGGCTTCAGTGAACATCTGTTTGGTTGGGTCATTCTCCTATCCCTGCTGACCCACTGCATTGTGTCATACAGAACTGACACGGAAGGATTTTTACATTGGGAGATAATATGATGCAACTAGTGTGACACACTAAATATTGCTGGTTCTTGAGTACTCCTGTGCTATACGTGGCATGGTTCCCTGAAGGCTCAATCATGAGCCTGGCTGCATGCCTATGCAAGGGGATTAGGAGCTCCCTAACTCCCCTGCATGGGCTCCTGTATCATCAGATCATGGGGTGAGCAGCCACCATCAAGTGCCCATTCCCCATCCCATGGAGGTAGGCAGGGAGTGAACAGTCATGGGTGGGGAATGGGCTCCTCCCCTGCATACTAAACTGAGCACAAGAGAGACACGTAACCTTTGCCAGCAACTGGGGTGATACAACTTTCTTTGCCCTGAGAGCAAAGCACAAAGCAGGAACCAAATTGTGTCAGAGGCACAATCTCGCAAGTCACAATTTAGTTCCAGCTGTGCTCCTGAGGCAATACAACTACATGCTGCCCCTTACTTGCGTTGTACTGCAAGGCAACAATCCAGCCTTACGTGCTGGCCCCCAAATTAACCAGGTCAACTCTCAGCGATGGCTGAGATTTATTGTGCTTTAATTTAGATAACCATTTGGAATGTTTCTATGAGCTACGGCACTGCCCCCTCTCTGCTATGCCCACTCTTTTCCTGGACTCCAGGCCCAGGCTGCCAGTGGTGGGGCATAAAAGGCACACAGCCATGCAGTTGAGGGCACAACTGGTCTATTCTTTGTAGTACTTTTGAAAACACAACAATTATTTTAAAATTTAATTAAAGAAGATTCCATATAAGCATTGTCCAAGTCCTTTGGAAAAATTCAGGCTATAAAAGCCACCTCTTTTTTTGTCAGCAATTCGCATACAGGTACCTCTACCATAAAAGTCACATGCTATCCATTAGTGATGTCACTGGGACATAATGGTTAATATTTCACAGACACTGCAGAAGGTTCCATCCTGGTTCTTTATAAACAAATTAAGGATGAGCAAACTGACTGAGAATAGGAAGACATCCATTCTCATCAGGAATAGTAAATAAGGTCCGACCCTACATGTGATATCTTAGCCACGAGGACTTCTTCAGTCTGGGGGAAGGTTAATGACAGCCAGCCAGCATAGATGGTTTTGTTTCTTAGATAGCATTTCCTCATATGCCTTGTCTGATATCTGGATTGTTAGAAGTCACAGGTATTTTTAATCACAAAAGCATTCTCACACCCCAATTCTACACTACTGCAAAAGCATAGGCTCCAATAGAATTAACAGCAGTGTAAATACCAGGCTCGTCTTATGTCTTCCCTGCTGTGGTTTCATGGGGTGTGCGATTGAGAGGTTATAGTCAGGGATCCTAGTTTTCCGTGATTTAAAAACAGAAAATACATGTTTTTTCCGTGATTAAAATGAAACGCTGAACGTCAGCTTCCCTAGCCACAATAAATATAGGTATCAGTTGAACACAATGTTTATTGATATATTTACAGTTGTAAAACAGTCACAATGCATTGTTTCTTTACTGTTGTTGATGGCCTCTTGATTTTGTTTTTTTTCCGTTCAGTTTGTGTTTAGCACTTTCCACGTGTTCTACAATTGTCTGCCTTTGAATGTCATCTACAGCCTTGCTGCACACAATACAGAACAGCACATTACCATCAACGTTAAATTTATCCTTGCCAAACTCAGTGACACGGTCTTTAGGGGTGATTTTTAAAGTTTTTGGCATCTTTTCATAACGAATTACTCACGTCTGGAGACTGAAGTGAAATTTGAGGTGCATTAAATCACAAACCCCTATACGCCATTGAGTAACCGCTATATGCTAGAAGCAGTTTATTGCTGTATGTTTAGCAATGTAAATTTAAAGTGCATTCAAAAATGAACCACAAGAGGGGGAGGTTGCGCGCATTGAATAAGTGACACTGGTACTTTCAGTAAAATTTGGTTAGTAGTTAATTAGTTTTTACATTTTGTGAAAAAAAAGATAAGATTCTCTGTATAAAATGCAAATTCCACATTTTTCCATGGCAAATGGATTTCTAGGATCCCTGATTATAATAGGATTTCATTCCTGATTAAATCTAGCAGCATCTAGGTATGGACAATGACTAGCCAATCAGACAGTCTTGTCCCATACAGTTGGTCGCGAGAGCATGGTCAGAGATTAGGTGGTGGTCAATGGGAAGAATGCAGCCTTGTTGACTTTTTAATTCCTTATATAAGCCTTCCCTCATTCCAAACTCACTTCTGGCAAGGGAGCCAAGGGGTAGCTTCTGAACTAACTAATGAAGAAGTAGGGAGCTGGAGAAATGGAGACTAATTAGCACACTGTAGGACAGTTATGCAAATATAAGGCTTAATCCAAATCCCATTGAAGTCAATGGGAGCCTCTCTGTTGGCTTTGGCTCAACCCCATAGTGCTGGAATGCCTACCTATTTTGTTATATTGGTATTAAATATTATTTATGTTCCAAAAGTGCCAAGAGATCTGTCATGGACTGGGGGCTATTGTGCTAGGCACTGTACATACACAGTGACAGACAGCCCTTTGTCCTTAATAGTTTACAGTCTAAATAGGCAATGCAGACAAAAGGTGGGAGAAAGACAGTCGAACAAAATCTCCCTCGGTCAATAGGTTAGTGGGGGGGGGGGGGGGGAAGAGTGAGCAATAGTAAGTGTCTAATAATTGGATTTGGTTTCAAAAAGCACTACAGCCTGCTAGGAGGGGTCACTTTGGCCAGCATGGACAGAGAAAACAGTGTCTGTCACAGCCAGTTTGAGATATCCTTGATGCTGAAGCAGCTTACTACAAAGGGGAATAAGGAGAGCCATTCCTTCTCTATCTGCCATGCTGGCATCGCTTTTCTTCTGCCAGGGTTAAAATGGCAGCCAGATAGAGTGGCCAATGGAGAGCAGCTTTCAGGTGTAGGCACAGCACAGGATTTTATTCTGGATCCTGCTGTAATTGGTTAACCCAAAGGTAACAGTCTTATGCATCCACAGTAGACTAAAGGCTCCATTCTGTTCCCATTGAAAACAGTGGAAGGTTAGACACTGATGTATCAAGAGCCGAATTGGGTCCAAAGTCCCTCATCCTTGGTGTAGGCCAAACCTAGGCCCTATAGACTGGTTTTCTAATTCAGTGTATGCAGCAAGCTAGAATTAAGGGGCCTTCCTCAACCCATCCACAGTCTTTGACAGGACTGCTGACCTCACAGGGCCTAGCTCTCATCTGCTCCCTCAAGGGCTGATATCTGTCCTTCCCTGAGGATAGTATGTAAGCTATTACCCGTCCTGAAGAGAAGCTCAGTGTTCCTCAGTTTATCCTCTGGAGGTTCCTCCACAGAGCAGCTGCTCTGCTCACAAAAGAGCATGTGCTAGAGGCAACAATCAAGCCATGCAGCGCTGCCTGGAGGATGGTACAAGCATATCTCGGCTCTCACATGAGACCCACTACAATGCATTTAGCTGCTGCATCCCCTTCCTTTGCAGCATCTTTACACTCTTAATGCCTGGGTCTTTCAGCTGCTCCGTCCTGTCTCTGTGGAGTAGTCTGGTTTTTCATATCCTTGACCTGGCCTCTTGCTGATCCTCCTACACTTCCAATATGTTGTCAGTGACAAATGACTACAGCGGTGCAATATAAAAACAAGGGGGAAGGGAAACAAGAAGCAACCACCAGTCAATCTCATTCTAAAGAAAGGAACGCAGCATTCAAAACGGTGCTGCCGCCTCCATTTGCTGCCACTGGTATTCCTATGATAAAATAGTCCTGTACATTCGTGTTATCAGGAGATCCTTTCCACATTAAATTCTCCTTCATTCTGGATCATCCCTGCCACTTTTCCTCTGCATCATGCATATTTCCCTTCTGCATTTTCTCTTTTCTCTGTGAATTTAGTGCTAAATGACCTGTGCCTGATAGATAGCCGGGGAGACCACATACTTTTCTCAGCAGCATTGGATTATGTACAACACAGACAGCAGCAACGCGTTCTTCCTCAGCCCATCTCATCAATATCAAGATGTCAGGGCCACCTCTGAGGGCAAAAACGGAGCTTGGCCTTCCCTGTGCCTATGGCTTCTCAGCCCACACTGTCAAAAAGGATGCTAAAAGCCAGTTAAGTTCTGGTGCTCTATTAAAGTGGATGCCTGTCCAGTCGGAGTGGGACTGGGCTCATTTTACAAACAGGGCCACCAAATGGTAAACATGTATTTGATTTCAGTTGTTTGCATCATACTGTCAAAAAGTCAGTGAAAAATTCAAGGCAATAAAAACACACCAATCAGTGTGATTGTAGGGGCCTCGTATACTTCTTGGGCCCAGTCTCTCAGCGAGTTAATTGGGAGCAGGCCTCTCATGTGGCTTGTAACAGGGTTGGCTGGCTCCTGAGTGCCCCCTTGTGGCCAGAGGTGCCTCTGAAATGCCCTGTTATCACTTTCTCCCCTCATCAGGGCCCCTTACACAGCCTCCACTCACTTTTTCTGTAGTCAGAATACCACCCCCACCTTTCGGGGCTGGATTTATCCACAGAAAAAAAAGACTCAAGGTCCCAAATTGAAGTCCAAACAAACAATCTTCCTTCTCCAAGTCTAGCCACCAAGCTAAAGGTTAAAAAGGGAGGCCTCCTCTGGCCCTTTTTTGTGGAGTTGGGTGAGGGACCTACGCTACCTGACTCCAGGAGGGGATTCTCAGATGTAGATTGTTAGCAGAGATAGGGAGAGGGCTTAGGACACAACCTTCTCATTGGCATCTCCTATTGGCTAGCTTAGGTGGCTCCTTGCCTAGCATGCAGGCTTGTGTTGATCCCATTCTTAGGTGCCTCTCCTCCCATTTATGAAGAGGGAACTTGGGCACCCAGCTCAGACTTGGTGGAGCCCAGTGGTTTTGAAGGTGCCTCAGCATTGCAACACCTAAGTTCCTTTGGGGATCCAGGCCTGTGTTCCTTGTGACTTGTTTGTACAGTGCCTACCATAATGGGGCCCTGATCCTCCACAAGGGTTGACAGGTGCTTTCTTATTGGAAATACAGTGCCATGTTCTCCCAAAACTCTGAAAGTAAGGAAATTAAAAGAGAATAAGGCTTTTAGTCCTGTGCCTAATGATGCTCCCAAGTCTTGCCAGAATTCCCCAGCTCTCCACCATCTGCACTGTTTTAACGTTGCAACATTCCTTCCACCTCCCTCTCCCCATCCTTATAGCCTTACCTACAGAGCCAGCCCTGACTAAATCTTCCCTAGTATTGTTTATTTTCTGCAGGGTATTGAGTGGGGGTGGCTAGTACAGACAGGGTAGAATATCCTTTTGAGCCTCATTCTTTGCATGTACACAGTTTCATTACCAGCATTTATTCCAACAATGCAACATGGTAATTAATTCTCTTAAATTAATTAGTGTCACAGAGGGGAGGAGGAGGAGCTGCAGATCACAATAGACGTGTTAACAATAAGCATTTCCAAGGGCTGGTCGCTGTTTGTGTTTATTCGTATTTGTATCGTTGCTGTTAGAACAGGTTTAATTAGAGTTTGGAAACTGAGCCTTTGCTTTTAGCCACCTACCAGCGATGACACTAACAGTAAGTCATTTCAAGTGAGGAGGCGGCCCCATTTCTTCATTTATGTCAGATAACTGTTAAGGTTTCAACACTTAAGAGCTTTACCAATTAAAAAAGGGGCAGATGAGTCTCCCAGTTGTCCAAGCGCCTATAAAATCAGCCTCAGAAAATAATATTCTCTTTCAACTTGGATATTATTCTAATTTAATCAATTTTGCAAATCAGGCCGATGCGCTTAATTGATCTTGTTCACTTCTAATATTGTCTGTCTTTCTTCTATGCTTTGCACCTGCCTTTTCCTGTCATCTCATTTTGCAACAAGCCAGAGTCACAATTCTTACCCCCTCCCTCCACTAACTCCCTTCTATTATATCTCTGCAGTTAAAAACAAAACCAAAAAAGAACCTTGACTAAAGAACATATTGACAGTACAGTGTGGCTAAGCAATGTAGCACACACTGCTAGTTTTCTATAAGGTGTCAGACATTAGAGCTGAACTTTTGGCTGGATCCTGTCATTTGAACTAATCTATTTCTGCTAGGAAACATGTTGGCAGTGGCAGGTGAGGGTCTTATGGTCTAACTGAAACAACAATATCCCCACTAAGGCTTTAGAGAAAAGCCAAGTATTGACCACAAGAAAAAAAGGAGAGAGAAAGCAGATTGCAAGAGCTGACAGGAAACCCAATTGCCCTGACTGCTTAGTTGGGTATATGAAAAGGTCAGACCTACACTGCCAGGATTGTTCTGAGCCTTTACACCAAAAATAAACAAACAAACTGCTCTAATTTTCCCCTAGAAGAATTTCAGCTCATTCTTGCAGGTGGACAAACAGTTCACTTGCATTTTTACTATGAGTCTTTCTGCTGTTATGTCTAAATGCTGTTAGATGGGGTACCTTTTCTGGGAGAGCCTTCTGCATTTAACTACAAAAGGTGACATAAAATAACACTACCAAATCTCAATGCAACTTCTCTCCAAAGGGATCTTTTGCTTTGGCTCATTTACTTACATGACAAGAGTTTCTTACTTATCCCCAGAAGCAGGCAGCATCTAACTTCTGTTAAATTAATCTTAGTTTAGTTAATGTTTGTCCATGACTCTGAAAGTATAAGTTATTATCCATTAATATTTTATTAAACTAGCCTATATTAATTGGAAGTATTTTGTTATACCAAAGCAAGAATTTCCCCTTTCTTAGGGAAAAAAAATGTAGGGTGTGCGCTTTGGACCCAGCTTGAGTAAATATATTAGGATGAAATTCTACTCAAATCCATTTGAGCTTGAATATTCTGCTTTCTTTACATGCAAGGAACTCCCTGTGTTATCAATAGGAATTATGGGACATTTAGCAGAACTATCCTCATCGGCCCTGTCAAACTGAACAAGATTTTGCTCTCATTTAGGTCTTGTTTCCTTTTGTGGTTTAAACCAAAACCAATCAAGTACAAAAAAAAGCAAGGGAAACAGTGGTGTTTCTTTTTAAAAAAAGAGATATCAGGTACATCAACAATTAAGCATAGAGGCAGAACATATAGGTTCAAAAAAGTGGTTCTGCCAAAGCTTATAAAATTGTTCACAGGTTTTTGGAATGTGCTGTACTGTTTGATGCCAGGGAAGCGGATGTGATACTGTTGTAGCCAGGTAGAAATGCATGGTTTCAGTGCAGAATATGCTCCATTTTGCAGGCTTCCTCCATGCAGTTGATATGCAGTGTTTTGAAGCTGTATTCCCATGCTGCATCACTAATGTATTGCCCCAGCTGCCATAGGATTAAGTGGTGCCAGCCTCTTTCGGGTGAATTTTGCCATCACTGACAAAAATCTCAATCATGGACTGAGGAGCAATCTGTGCTTCCTGATGGCATTGGATCAAAGTAAAACTATCATTTATTCTTTCTTCCATTCTGTTTCAAGGAGCTGTTAATTCTGGATTTGGGTTTGGTTAGGTCAACATTTTCATACTCAGACCTCACTCATTTCAGCATGCTTTATATTGCATTGTACCATCACACTCCTTGTTCTATGGTTGGGAATTTTCTGGTAACCCATTGGAGAGAAAAAGGCAGGACACCACCCAGGACAAGGCCTATCCCTGTCACAGGAATACAGTAATGTGGCATTAAGGAGGACAATAAACCTCAGAGGAAGAGCAATGTTAATGGGAATGGAGGCAACTTGAGAGTGAGGGGCAGAGAAAAGGAATAAAGAGACTGCAGAGCAACAGAACAACAATCTGTGCATTGACGTGGCTTCTGATTTTTAACTGAAGCCTAAGAATGCTGGAGCCCCGTTAGAAGGAGCAGCAAAAGACTAGCCATACTCATTGTCTTTGCAGATGCCAAGCAGCTGCATTAAATGGAGCTATGAGTGAATATACATATAATGGGTGTGTAAACATAGCTTTGAGATACAGAGACTCAGCTTCAGATACAGTATTCTTTATGTAACCCTTCTGCAAGGTATTCTCAACACAAGAGCTGGTTCAAATAGCTTGGGGTCCCTATTAGAACAAACACCATCTTGAGCCCCCACCCAGAATTTCTGGGTCATTAACACCTGAGTACACAGTGTGTCTCCACTCACAGGAGTGGAGTCGGTGTATGAAACAAGGAAAACTTTATCAGAGGAAAAGGGACCAGCATCGACTTGAGAAAGCATTTATAAAAAAAAAAATCTACATAGATGATAAATGAAACATTCCCCTGTGGGAATTTTGGCATCAGTCTGCCAACTCTGTTCCACACATGCCAGCATGATGTCCTGTCATGGTAGCTGAACCCTAGACCCCCTCAATTCTCTCTGAGGGCACCTCCTCCAGATGACCTGTCTCTTACCTTCACCTGACCTGGGGTGGAGGCCCACAATTCTCCCACTGGGTCCCTGGGCTATAGCACTCTGCATACCAACAGTGATTTCTCAGCAAGCCCACCTGGGCTCAAGCCCCACAAGGCTTCCCTTTGGGACTTGCAACTAGTGTGCGAAAACAGTGACGAAGAGCCTCTCCAAAACCAAGTATCACTTAATCTTAACAGTAAGAACATAGCAGAAAAAACGAAGAGGGTTTTCAACCCAACGAACGATCTACATGCAGATCTGTCTTACCTAAAGCTTAGGTAGGCCTAGCTTATCAAGACACCCCTACTTTTGGGAACTGGAATCAGTTTGTTTTCCCACAATCCCTGTCTTCAAGGGCCAGCCATTTATCAACTGCTCAGTTTTGTGTCTCTTGAACCTAGTCATACCAGTTTATGCAGCACACCGGGAGGAGGTTTGGAGCAGGATTGGAGAACATAGCAGAGTTAATAGCCCTGGGTGTTTGCTGAGGAACTCTTATTTGGGCTGCCAGATAACTCCTGCTAAAGGAGTCCTTAGTAATCATACACCAAACACCATGACAATCCCACAAGTAGATATACATATAATTCCTAAGTTATTATAGTATCTTCCACAACCTTCACATGTTCAGTAGGCAAGTTCCGTTTTAACATGTGACTTCCCCCTTCCCTGTCAGCTAAACTCCACTTGCAGTTTGCTGTCAGTGGCTAGCTAGTCCCAGAGTCCTGAGGTCCACTAGACAGGCTGTTGGGTGATTTTTATATAGCTGCTCCTTGGGAATCTCAGAGCAGTCATGGATTGAAACATACCCCAAGATTACAAACCTCTTTGTCTGGAAAAAAGTTTGCTAACCCTTTGCCAGTTTTCTAAATCAGCATCACCTCTGTCATAACTATAAAGGGAAGGGTAACAGCTGTCCTGTGTACAGTACTATAAAATCCCTCCTGGCCAGAGACTCCAAAATCCTTTTACCTGTAAAGGGTTAAGAAGCTCAGGTAACCTGGCTGGCATCTGACCTAAAGGACCAATAAGGGGACAAGATACTTTCAAATCTTGGGCAGGGGAAGGCTTTTGTTTGTGCTCTTTGTTTGGGAGTTCGTTCGCTCTTGGGACGGAGAGGGACCAGACATCAATCCAGGTTCTCCACATCTTTCTAAACAAGTCTCTCCTATTTCAAACTTGTAAGTAAATAGCCAGGCAAGGCGTCTTAGTTTTACTTTGTTTTCTCAACTTGTAAATGTACCTTTTACTAGAGTGTTTATCTTTGTTTGCTGTACTTTGAACCTAGGACTAGAGGGGAGTCCTCTGAGCTCTAAGTTTGATTACCCTGTAAGGTTAATTTCCATCCTGATTTTACAGAGATGATTTTTACCTTTTTCTTTAATTAAAAGCCTTCTTTTTAAGAACCTGATTGATTTTTCCTTGTTTTTAGATCCAAGGGGTTTGGATCTGTATTCACCAGGAGTTGGTGGGAGGAAGGAGGGGAATGGTTAATTTCTCCTTGTTTTTAGATCCAAAGGGGTTGGATCTGTATTCACCAGGAGTTGGTGGGAGGAAGGAGGGGAATGGTTAATTTCTCCTTGTTTTTAGATCCAAAGGGGTTGGATCTGTATTCACCAGGAGTTGGTGGGAGGAAGGAGGGGAATGGTTAATTTCTCCTTGTTTTAGATCCAAGGGGGTTGGATCCGTATTCACCAGGGAATTGGTGAAGGTCTCTCAAGGCTTCCCAGGGAAGGGAACTAGCCTTGGGATGGTGGCAGCGGACCAGAGCTAAGCTGGTAGTTAAGCTTAGAAGTTTTCATGCAGGCCCCTACATTTGTACCCTAAAGTTCAAAGTGGGGATACAGCCTTGACAACCTCACTCTTACGGAGATGAAGGGCTGTGGTTGCAGGATAAAGCCCTAAGAAGCCAAACTACAAACTCTCTGTGTGGAATGCCTATAGCCTTCCATGGGAGTTGAGCATGGAAGGTTTGCAAGATCCAGGTTTTTAGTGTCAATCAAACTAACTTTGCCATTCTTGTCCCTATCTCAGGCTGGCCAGGGAAACTGACAAACTGCACTACAAGGAACAGATACAACAAGACAAGGAGCTAAGCCTCAACAGCATACTGATCACTGGAATCTAAGAAGCCTCACACTTTCTAGTGGAGTAATGTACAAGTTGGGAAACACAGGACAGACCACCCTTCTATGGAAACCCTGCATGATTGAGTTCTTTGAGTGCTTACCCAGCACTACGCCTGGTTGAATTTTTATTTTTTGACATTTCAATAAAATTGTTTTGCAGATTTTTTCAAGACTTTTCACAAATAATTTCTGCCATGTCTGACCATCTTACAGAGTGGACCAAATTTTGCAACAACAAAAAATCATTTTTTGCGTTTTCTGACAAGCTCTACCCAACACCTTTCTCTAAGGCCTCTTAAGTCTTGTCTACACTTGAAACACTTCCATGGCACAGCTGCACCTTCACCACTGTAGTGCTTCAATGAAGACCCTCTCTATGCTGATGGGAGGGATGTCAAGCTGTCTGGAGAGGCTCACAGACATGAGTGCCAACCTCAGGGCAGACTGTCAAGAAGCAGGGCAGAAACTCCAAATTGGTTGTATGTTCTATACTTAGATTTCATCAACCAAGAGTGAACTCCTCAAGCACTAAAATAGCTTTACCATGGAGTCACAGGCAGTCGCCTGGGTGGCATGATGGACCAGAATACCTCAGGGAAGCCTGTCTTTGTGATAGATGATTCTTTACACTAAAAAATCACAATAGTATTCAGGTTACTTCCAACCCCAAAGGACTAGTCTCTTACCGAGTCGCCAAAGACAATGCTTGTATCCAAACCTGTAATAAGCTAACTAAAGATTTATTAACTAAGAAAAGAAATCAGTTAATTACAAGGTTAAAGCAGGTAAACATACACACAAATGAAATACACTCAGATTCCAAAAGGTGATGATAGCGAGCTTACATATATAGTAACTATGTCCTTTAGGGCTAACCCAAACTAAACTTAGTAATATTGCCCTCTCCAAATTCAAAGCAGCCTAGTGAGGATTTCTTCTTAACAGGAATTTGTATTCCCTTCCCCCAGCATTCAAGCTGTGATGGGATGAAAGCTTGTGCACACACCTTCATGGGAGTGTGGGAAGCAACCAACCAACCAAGTCTTTTGTCCACTGATGTCCCACAATGGTTTGTCTGGTGTCTATGGGTCTTCTTTTGTGGAAGAGGAGAGGACACCTCGTGGTCAACTAGTATTTCACAACTGGTAATGCTTCTCTTCTGACAGTGGGGGTTTACCCTCTTAGTAAAGACTTTTATAGTTACAGATCAAATCCTTAAATATTATCTTGTAACATAGGGTACAGATGTTATAAGATTAGTACATGCAGCAACATACAAGCATTTATTGAAACACTAAACATTCGTATGACTATCTATTTTAACAATATTAACATGGGCAAGCCAGACTGGTTTTCAGCTATGCATTTGTCAGTAAGGCTTGGGCACGAGCTGGCACCTGGTCTGCCAGCATCCCAAGGGTTTCTTCCATCACCATAGTTAATTCACCTCCCTGAGAAGCAGCAACTAGGTCAACATAAGAATTCTTCCATTGGCCTACAAATGTCTACACTGGGGGTTAGATCATCTTAACTACATTGCTCAGTATTGGAGATTTCCCCCCCACACACACTTTGGAGGATAGAGCTAAAATTCAGAGGGATCTTGATAAACTGGAGACCTGGGTTCTAGATAACAAAATTACATTAAACAAAGAAACGCAAGGTACTACTCTTAGGGAAGAAAAAACACACATGCACAAATACAGAATGGAGGAAAACTGGTTTGCCAGCAGCACTGCTAAAAAGGATCTGGGAGTTGTGATGGATTACAAACTCAACAGGAGTCAGCAAAGCAATGTTGTTGCAAAAAGAAAAAAAAAAAGCGCAAATTTTAGGTTGCATTATGTGACATGGTGTGACTCACCACTGTGGCGCCTCCTGCTGGCTGTCTGGGGAATTAGTGCTGTGCCCTCTTCTGGTGGTGTCTCACCTGCTGTCACCTCAGTTCTCAGACCCACATCAGTCCCAGGACCATGGTATCCTCTTCAGTGACACTGCCCTCCAGCGATGTTGCACTCTACATTCCCCCACCTTCTGGGGGGACTTGCAATCTACTGTCCGGCCACTCCCTTCAGTGGCAAACTGTAGACCACAGTCTGGCCACTTCCCACATGGCTCCAGCACACTCTTTGCTCTTGCATGAGGGCCTCAGTCTGCAGATCCCTGCTGCCTTTAGCTGTCTGGATCTCTGCCTGCAGTACTGCTCTGTCCAGGGTGGTTGCTGCCCTCTGCCTACAAGACAGCCAGTCTAACTCCCTCCTCATGCTCCAGGGAGTGACTGACCTGCTCTGCCCTGTGGCTCTTCTTATATGGGCCTGCCCAGCCCTGATTGGCTGCTCCTCATAACCATCTCCAATTGGCTGCCTGTTTGCGCAGCCTCCCTAGGGTCCTATTAACCCTTTATGGGCTCATGTGGGGCAGACGCCCCATCGCACATTAACAGAGGCATAGCATGCAAGTCATGGGAGGTGATAGTACTCCAGCTGAGGCCTAACCAGCACTGAGTAGAGTGGTACTGTGTCCAATTTTGGTCACCAACGTATAGAAAGGATGTAGAGAAACTGAAAAGGATCCAGAGGTGAGCGACAAAGATGATGAAAGGGATGGAATGCAAGCCATATAAGTAAAGGCTGAAGGAACTGGGTTTGTTTAATTTGGAAAAGAGAAGATTAAGGTGGGATATGACAGCAGTCTTCAGATACTTGAAAGGCTTCCATTAAAAAAAAAAAAAGAAAGAAAAGTTGTTCTCTCTTGCCAGAAGGCAGGACAAGAATCAATGAGTTCAAACTACAGCATAGCAGATTTAGATTTAAAAAAACTTCCTAACTGTAAAAACAGTAGGCCAGTGGAACAGACTGCCTAAGGAGGTTGTGGAACCTCTTTCACTGGAGGTTTTCAAAAGGAGGCTAGATAGCCATCTGTCTTGGATGGTTTAGACACAACAAATCTTGCATCTTGGCAGTGAGTTAAACTAGATGACCCTTGTGGTCATTTCTAACCCTATGATTCTATGGGTTAGCCTTAGAAAAGAGCAACAGAGGAGTAATAAGAGAAGGAACTTTGAATAATTCTGCTCACCCCTGCTAGATCCCACAAGTGGGCCACGAGCACAATAGCTGGTTATTCCAGTAACTTGTTATACATCTCAAAGTCCTGAATAGGTATAATGAAGTAACAAGATATTATTGCTAAAACATAGAGCAGACTATTTCATTATATATAAAATAGATTTAGTTTAGCTTACAGTATTTGAATTCCTGAGATATTTAGCAAACATTCATTGGCTAAGAGAGAAAACAGCTGGACTGAACAATGGCTACAAAATATTGTAATGATTTCCTTTTCTATGATTTACTTCAATGAATGACTTTGTATAACATTATATGGCTACTTTTCATAATACATTTGATCATCATAGAATGTTTGTGGAAACATGGCACACTGGCAATTGCTTGTTTACAGGCGTTCAGAATTATTTCCATTCTGATCATTAGTGGGATTCATCTGATGGTTTCTCAATCTGCATTCAGTCTCCTCCCCCCGTCCAAGACTGCTATAACTATGTCATACTCTCCTCACTAACTCAGGGCCAGACCCCACTGAAGCCATTCTCTTTGACGGGCTTTGAACCAGGCTCTAAGCATTTTCTGTAGAGTTGACAGAACCGGTTTGGAAAAGTTCAGGCCACTGCAGATGTGGATAAACTAATATACAAGAGCAAGCGCTGCAATACATGAAATTGTCACATTTGGTATGTTTTTAAACTCCCTTTATGTTGATCTTTTCAGCACAAATTAAATTGCACTCTAACGTGTCCAGGCAAGTAGGGAATAATATGGCTCTAGAATATTAAGCTAATTGTAATAAAAATATATTAGTGATAGTCATCCTCTGTGTGATATTTGTAAGGTATTAACAACCCATTTTATTGCCTGTATAATTCCAACTATCAGCGTTGAGGGAATGCCAGTTCTACAGGCTACACAGTGGATACCAAGCACATTCCTGTATCATGTGATTTACACACGAGGGCCTCTCAAAGCCATTTTAGTTTGTCAGCAACCACAAGCTACAACTAAGAATCAGAATCTTGGGATAAAGAAACAGACACTGGTAGAGGAAGAGGCAATTCCTTTGAAATTCTTGGGGATGGATATGGGGAATTCATTGGTCATTTTAAAAGATTTGAGAATTACTTTGTAGTAGAGGAAATAGGCTAGTAGTCCTGTTGGCAAATAAATAAATCGTATCCATCATTAAAGTGGAGAGAAACTTGGCTCAAATTTGGCGAATAGTTTCAGCCAAATAAGGAATGAGGGAACAAATTAAAAATCAAAAAGGCTCATTTAGAAAGTTTCATTTTGAGTAGAGATTTCATTTAGAAAACATCATCTCATTTGACCCAAATGTTTCAAAATAAACTAAAAGTTTCAATTTTTTTTGGCGTCAGCCTTCTAAGACAAAGAAAAAGAAAAAAAACACAACACCACAACCCTGTCTCCTTCCCCACCCCCAGTTAGTCACTCAACTCTGCACCTAGATAATTCCTTGGAGGTCACTTATCTGAATACTGATCCTGCTCAGCCTAACCCAGCATAGTTTATGAAAACTGATATAATAGCACAACAATGAGGTGAGTCTGCAGACAATTAGTAGCACCAATAAATTATAAGGAGAGCTGGGTAGAAAATAGTTTTCCTGTCCCACAAAAATTTTAGATATTGAAAAGTTCCCCCATCCCAAAAATAATGAAAAGTCAAAGATTGTTACAAAAACAAAAATCCAAAAACAAATAAAATTTGGTTCAATAAAAACATTTCATTTAGATAATTTTTAAATATTTGTGATATCGACTTTTAAAAATTTCTTTAATTAGCATAAGTTTGGAAACCAATCGTTTTGAACCAGAAAAGCCTGAATTTTGCATTTTGAAAATTCAAAAAAAATTCAACATTTTTTCTAGTAAAAAAAATTGTCAACCCTTTCCTGCAAGAAGTTTAGGTTTTGATGACTCGTTAGTCTCAACAAAAATGTTTTATTGGAAAAATTCAAACCGACTCTGATTGCAAGATCTTTGGGGCAGGGACCATCCTTTTGTTCTGGGTTTGTTCACTGCCTAGCATAACAGGATCCTGGTCCTGACTCGGACTCCTAAGTACTACGCTATGCAAATAATAAATGCATAATTAACCACAACAATTATAAATATGCTTTGAGATATTTACCATATTTATACATCGGTCTCACCAAATTTACTCCCACTCAACTCCACCACATGCCCAGGCAAAAGTTTTAGGGAGGGTTAGGTTTTCAAACTCTGCTCTGTTTAATATCTATTCATGACATTCTTCATAGCCATCTGCTTCCAAGTATTTCGCTTGTAAAGACCTCTGAATATGGCCTTGTCATAACTATAAAGGGAAGGGTAACAGCCCTCCTGTGTACAGTACTATAAAATCCCTCCTGGCCAGAGACTCCAAAATCCTTTTACCTGTAAAGGGTTAAGAAGCTCAGGTAACCTGGCTGACACCTGACCCAAAGGACCAATAAGGGGACAAGATACTTTCAAACCTTGGTGGGGGGGGAAGGCTTTTGTTTGTGCTCTTTGTTTTGGTGGTTGTTCGCTCTTGGGACTGAGAGGGATCAGACATCAATCCAGGCCCTCCAAATCTTTCTGAACAAGTCTCTCATATTTCAAACTTGTAAGTAAACAGCCAGGCAAGGCGTGTTAGTTTTTATCTTTGTTTTCTCAACTTGTAAATGTACCTTTTTGCTAGAGTGTTTATCTCTGTTTGCTGTAACTTTGAATCTAAGGCTAGAGGGGATTCCTCTGGGCTCTTTAAGTTTGATTACCCTGTAAAGTTATTTTCCATCCTGATTTTACAGAGATGATTTTTACCTTTTTCTTTCATTAAAAGCCTTCTTTTTAAGAATCTGATTGATTTTTCCTTGTTTTTAGATCCAAAGGGGTTGGATCTTGATCCACCAGGAGTTGGTGGGAGAGAGGAGAGGGAATGGTTAATTTCTCCTTGTTTTAAGATCCAAGGGGTTTGGATCTGTATTCACCAGGGAATTGGTGTAGAGTCTCTCAAGGGTTTCTTTTTCTGACAGTTTAAAGAATTCTGCTGTCACTCTCTCATGCGGTAGGTAAGAATAATTACTCCTAGACAGGACAGTTAGACACTTGGCATTCCATTCCAAGAGAAGAGCCTTGGAAATTCCAAGGCTGGACTGGAGATTTTATATCTGCAATTCTGACTCATAGTACTGCAAGGCTATTTTAATACAATGAAAGCTGTTTTTGATTCTATAAAGCCAGGAGAGAGAAAAGGAGGTTGCTTTAGTATTTGGGCTTGCTTTTATTTTTTCCAAAGATGCTGCCTATATCATCACATCCAATAAAGCTAAAAAATGCAGATGATTCATAAATTCTAAGGCCAGAAGGGACCACTGTGATCATCTAGTCTGACTGCCTATACCAATGGTTCTCAATCTTTCCAGACTACTGTACCCCTTTTCAGGAGTCTGATTTGCTTGGTGAACCCAAACTTTCACCTCACTTAAAAACTACTTGCTTATAAAATCAGACATAAAATACAAAAAGTGTCACAGCACACTATTACTGAAACATGGCTGACTCATTTTTACCATATAATTATCAAATAAATTGATTGGAATATAAATATTGTAATTACATTTCAGCAAGTAGCTTATAGAGCAGTATAAACAAGTCATTGTCTGTATGAAATTTTTGTTTGTACTGACTTCGCTAGAGCTTTTTATGTAGCCTAATGTAAAACTAGGCCAATATCTAGATGAGTTGATGTACCCTGGAAGACCTCTGCGTACCCCCAGGGGTACACTTACCCCTGGTTGAGAACCACTGGCCTATACAATAGAGGCCATATAACAGTGGTTGGCAACCTTCGGCACGCAGATCATCAGGTAATAGGCTGGCAGGCCACGAGACATTTTGTTTCCATTGACTGTCGGCAGGCACAGTCCCCCTCAGCTCCCAGTGGCCATGGCTCATCATTCCTGGCCACTGAGAGCTGCAGGGGGCCGTGCCTACGGACAGTCAATGGAAACAAAATGTCTCATGGCCTGCCAGCGGATTACTCTGATGGGCTGCGTGCCAAAGGTTGCCGACCCCTGCCATAAAACTTCCCCAAAATAATTCCTAGAGCATCTTTTAGAAATACATCCAATGTTGATTTGAAAATGGTCAGTGATGGAAAATCCACCACAACCCTTGGTAAATTGTTCCAATGGTTAATTACTCTATTAAAAATTTACACCTTATTTCCACTCTGAGAAACCCCGTCATTTTAACAGCACTAATGAAGTTAAGTCTTGGCATAAGTCACTGGTTTTGCCTAATAAAAGAATGCAGGTGATTTGCCAAGATATGCCATGAGGAATCCCATCTCTTGAACAGTAAATGTTATAGCTCCAGTAAGAAAACTATGAGGATTATTTATCAATACTCATGCTTTCGGGCATAAACTGTGGCAATCAAAGAGGAATGTTTTCCCCAGCGTATACAGCATTCCCTAGTTGTCTACATGATTGTAGACTATTGGAATAAATGGACCAATAGCCTGGTATGATGCTTTTTTTATTTTAAAACCTGGATTTAATCACTGAAAGCAGTGAAAAAATGTAAGTGATAAGGTTCCAAGAGCAACATGAATTCAGCCTAATTGAACTTCCTGTGCATTTAATAGTATGTATTTTATTACATGAAAGGTGACATGTTATGCTACACATGGAACCGGGGGGGGGGGGGGGGGAGGGAAATAGTTCATATTTGCAAGCTAGTCTTGCAGCTGAAATCCTGACTATTGCATTTTCCACTTGAGATCATTTTAATTGTAGAACCTTAACTTTGCATTAAAACACATGCAGTGGTTTTGTTTGTTTGCTTGCTTGCATTTAACTTTCTAAGGCCTTGTCTACACTACGAGAGTAGTTCGATTTTACTTGCATCGAATTTTTGTAATCGATATTGCAAAGTCGAACGTGTGTGTCCACACTAAGGACAGTAATTCGACTTTGTGCGTCCACACTAACGGTGATAGCGTCGACATTCGAAGCGGTGCACTGTGGTCAGCTATCCCACAGTTCCCGCAGTCCCCTCTGCCCATTGGAATTCTGGGTGTAGCCGGCAATGCCTTCTGGGTAACAAAATGAGTCGAGGGTGCTTTTGGGAAACTGTCGTCATCCGTCCATCACTCCCGCCCTCCCTCCCTGAAAGCGCCGGCGGGAAAACAGTTCGCGCGCTTTTCCAGTCATTGACAGCGCGGACGCCACTGTACTCCGAGCATGGAGCCCGCTGCGACCATCGCTGCAGTTGTGGCCGCTCTCAACGTCTCGCAGCTTATCATAAAGGTTTCCCTGAGGCAGATGCAGAAAAGTCAGGCAAGGAGGCTACGGCACCGCGGTGATGTCCTGAAGTCTGAGAGTAGCACAGACCTGTCAGAAAGCAGGCGACCCAGCGCCGAGGACATCACAGTGGCAATGGGTCATGTTGATGCCGTGGAACGGCGATTCTGGGCACGGGAGACAAGCACTGAGTGGTGGGACCGCATAGTGCTGCAGGTCTGGGATGAATCCCAGTGGCTGCGAAACTTTCGCATGCGGAAGGGAACTTTCCTGGAACTTTGTGAGTTGCTGTCCCCTGCCCTGAAGCGCAGTGACACCCGGTTGCGAGCTGCACTGAGTGTACAGAAGCGAGTGGCCATAGCCCTGTGGAAGCTTGCAACGCCAGACAGCTACCGGTCAGTCGCGAACCAGTTTGGGGTGGGCAAATCTACCGTGGGGGTTGTTGTGATGCAAGTAGCGAAGGCAATCGTTGATGTACTGCTGCCAAAGGTAGTGACCCTGGGAAACGTGGAGGCGATCATAGATGGCTTCGCAGCGATGGGATTCCCAAACTGCGGTGGGGCCATAGATGGAACTCACATCCCTATCCTGGCACCGGACCACCAGGCCACCCAGTACATTAACCGAAAGGGATACTTTTCCATGGTGCTGCAAGCACTGGTGGACCACAGGGGACGTTTTACCAACATCTACGTGGGATGGCCGGGCAAGGTTCATGACGCTCGTGTTTTCAGGAACTCTGGTCTGTTTAGACGGCTGCAACAAGGTATTTACTTCCCGGACCACAAAATAACTGTTGGGGATGTGGAGATGCCTATAGTCATCCTCGGGGACCCAGCCTACCCGCTAATGCCCTGGCTCATGAAGCCCTATACTGGCGCCCTGGACACTGAAAAAGAACTCTTCAACTACCGGCTGAGCAAGTGCAGAATGGTGGTGGAGTGTGCTTTTGGCCGTCTCAAGGGGAGATGGAGAAGCTTACTGACTCGCTGTGATCTCAGCGAAACCAATATCCCCATTGTTATAGCAGCTTGCTGTGTGCTCCACAATCTCTGTGAGAGCAAGGGGGAGACCTTTATGGCGGGGTGGGAGGTTGACGAAAATAGCCTGGCTGGTGATTACTCACAGCCAGACAGCCGGGCGATTAGAAGAGACCAGCGGGAAGCGCTGTGCATCCGGGAGGCTTTGAAAGCAAAGTTCCTGAGTGAGCAGGGTAACCTGTGATTTTATAGTTTGTGTACTGAGAAGCTAAACCTGCCCCCGTTTCTTTACCCAGGTAATGTTGACTATCCTATCCAGTTACATACCCCCTTCACCCCCCCTCCAACACACGTGTCGAAATAAAAATAGTTCTACTTTGTTAAAGCACACCGTTTTCTTTAATACTGTTTTAGCGGGAATTTTTTAAAACTGGGACGCAGACTGTGGTGCGGGGCGGGTCTAGTGTTGTGATGCGAATGCAGCTTCTAAACTCAAGGATTGACAGGCTCCGCTGCGGTGGGATGCTTGTTTCAACGGAGCCTGTCAACCCTCCTGATCGGGACTGTGTGTATGGGAGGTCTATTTGACTTTGTGGCAGGGGGAGGACGGTTACAGATCCCATGCTGTGTGGCTCTGTGATCCTGTCTAAGGACCGGCGCTTAAGATCTGTAACTGCCCTCCCCCGCCACAAAGTCACAGAGCAACCCACCCCCCCCAACATTACATCAAAACAACCTCCCAGACTAACCGGGGCAACTAGTCACTGCATCACTGCACTGTGTATGTGCCCTGCTGCTGTGCCTGCCCCCGACTATGTACCCTGCCAAAGGAGACTGTCCTGTCCAATTTCCAACCCCCTTTCCCCTCCTCCTCCAAAAGAACATGATTGAAACAGTAGTTAACAGAAACGAATTTTTTATTATCAACTACACATGGCATTGGGAGGTGAAACTTGGACGTGGGCTTGTGTCAGGCGGGAAGGAAAGAACTTTTCAAATTTTGGGAAATGAGAGCCTTCTGCTACTAGAGCTCTCTGCAGGGGTGGAGTGAGAGTTAGCAGGGACTCTGCCGCCTCTCCTTCTTTGCACTTTGGGTGAGGTGGGTATGGGACTTGGTGGCGGGGGAGGGCGGTTAGAGATGGACTGCAGCGGGGCTCTGTCCTCCTGCCTCCGTTCCTGCAGAACATCCACAAGGCGCCGGAGCGTGTCCGTTTGCTCCCTCAGTAGTCCAAGCAGCGTTTGAGTCGCCTGCTGGTCTTCCTGCCGCCACCTCTCCTCCCGATCCATGTTGGCTTGGTGCATTCGGGTCAAGTTCTCCCGCCACTGGGTCTGCTGTGCTGCCTGGGCTTGGGAAGAGGCCATAAGCTCAGAGAACATGTCCTCCCGTGTCCTCTTCTTCCTACGCCTAATCCGCGCTAGCCTCTGGGAGTGTGATTCCAGGCTAGGTTGTGAGACAGTCGCAGACGGGGCTGTGGAAATGGGAAAAAGGGAGTGAATTCCTCTGAAAGATAAATGTAGTTGTGAACAAAGAACATAGTCTTTCTCTGTGAACAAGACCATGCACAGCACCTTTCACATGCGCACTCAGCACAAGGTCGAATTCTCGGCCTTCGCATTCTGTGCCTGGGGTCTTGAACAGCACATTTGAGAAGCGAGGCAGCACAACGGAATTTCTGTTGCAGGCAGACATGGTAAGCCGTACACTTGTGGCAGTTTAAAACTTTTATATTACCACTGGCCTCATTTCACATTTAAATCAATGTCAGTCCCTGCTGCCAGCAATCCGGCAAGCGGGAACTCTGCCCCTGTCCCACCCCCTCGCGGCTGTCCCCGGGAATGATCCCTTTCGGCTGCCCCTCTCCCGCCTCCACCGCGTGGCTGCAAACCAGCGGTGACAGTTCTGTAAAGGAACGGGAAAGCAGTCCCAACACTAACATTCCCCTACCTAATTAAAAGCAGGTCACCATGGCCGACATCACCCTGATGAGGATCTCCGAGAGCGACAAAGAGAGAATGCTCCGGGAAAGCCTCCAAAGACCAGGGCCGTATGCCGCCCTGCTGTGCAGAGCAATGATCCCCGAGTACCTGATAATCTCGTGGCGCGGCAACGTGTCGTACTTCGGAGGACCCAATAAGGCCGCTCTCCCCAAGAACCTCATGCAACGGCTTTCAAGTTACCTCCAGGAGAGCTTCATCGAGATGTCCCAGGAGGATTACTGCTCTATCCCCGCACATATAGACCGCATTTTACTGTAGCTGCAGTAGCAGGGAATACACAGTAGAGCGGCTTGTGCAGGACAATCACTGAAAACCGGACATTGCTAGATTTCTTTTCAAAACTTGCACTGCCCCTTACTAAACCGTTAAGCGCCTAGGGCACACTAATCATGAACAACCCATTCTTTTAATTGTTAATATTCCTGTTTTGTTAAAAATAAATGTTTAGATGTTTACAACACTTACTGGCTGATCCTTCACCAGATTCTGTGTCCGGGGTAATGGCTGGGGACGCTTCGTAGGGGATCTCTGTAAGGGTGATGAAGAGATCCTGGCTGTCGGGGAAATCAGCGTTGTGAGAGCTGCCAACTGCCTCGCCCTCCTCATCTCCTTCCTCATCTTCCCCGTCCCCTAACATGTCTGAGGAACCGGCCGTGGACAGTATCCCATCCTCAGAGTCCACGGTCACTGGTGGGGTAGTGGTGGCGGCAGCACCGAGGATGGAATGCAGTGCCTCGTAGAAACGGGATGTCTGGGGATGGGATCCGGAGCGTCCGTTTGCCTCTTTGGTCTTCTGGTAGCCTTGTCTCAGCTCCTTGATTTTCACGCGGCACTGCGTTGCATCCCGGCTGTATCCTCTCTCTGCCATGTCTTTAGAGATCTTCTCGTAGATCTTTGCATTCCTTCTTTTGGATCGCAGCTCGGAAAGCACGGACTCATCGCCCCACACAGCGATGAGATCCAAGACTTCACGATCAGTCCATGCTGGGGCTCTCTTTCTATTCCCAGACTGCACGGCCATCACTGCTGGAGAGCTCTGCATCGTTGCCAGTGCTGCTGTGCTCGCCACGATGTCCAGACAGGAAATGAGATTCAAACTGGCCAGACAGGAAAAGGAATTCAAATTCAAATTTTCCCGGGGCTTTTCCTGTGTGGCTGGTCAGAGCATCCGAGCTCGCACTGCTGTCCAGAGCGTCAACAGAGTGGTGCACTGTGGGATAGCTCCCGGAGCTATTAGCGTCGATTTCCATCCACACCTAGCCTAATTCGACATGGCCATGTCGAATTTAGCGCTACTCCCCTCGTCGGGGAGGAGTACAGAAGTCGAATTAAAGAGACCTCTATGTCGAACTAAATAGCATCGCAGTGTGGACGGGTGCAGGGTTAATTCGATTTAACGGCGCTAACTTCGACATAAACGCCTAGTGTAGACCAGGCCTAAGACTACCTAAAGAAAGAGTAAAAAAAAAATTGAAAAGAGGAAAAACATAATATCCAACAGTGTTTCATTGTGGAGCTTACAAGCTCTACTGGCTTGATCAGTGGAGCTCCTTGCTACAGAGCATTTGAGCTTGTGAAGCTTATAACCTATAGAGCAAATCCTGCTCAATTTACAGATCTGAATGGTACCAGTGAATTCAATTGGACTGTCTGTGCATGGAAGGTGAACAAGGGGACTCACACTTGACTTGCTGCATGCATACATGTGCAGTGCATCTGTATAGAAGTATTTGTAGTCCTAACATTTTCTACTGTGTGCCCCAAAGGTGCAAGTTTCAGATGGTCAAATCTGTGCTTAATCAAAACTAATACCACTTTTCAAAGTGCATAAAGACAGTAGATCTCAAGGAGAATTTTGTCCATCCCATTTCAAACCATTTCACTCTTGGATCCTGACTGCAATGAGCATCATGATGCTGAACTTCTGTTGCCTGCAGGATTTAAGCCTTAATCTTTGATCCTGCAAAGCTTTACACACACACTTAATTTAACACACTACAAGGAGTCCCCTGTGACAGTAAGTCTCAGGGTGTAAAGCTGGGCACGTGCATGAATCACTGGAGAAGCAACCCCAGTTTTTAAGCTCTTTGGGACAGAGAGACTTTGTATTCATACCTGTTTGTAAGGCACTGCTCGGGCACCTGCTCCTAGCTGTTCTGGGGATTAGCTCCTTCCAGGTCCAACGCCCCCTTCTACTGCTTGTTCTTGCCATGTCTCTCTCTCTCTCTCTGAGGTTCATGTGGTCTCTCTTCATGGCTTGCCTGTCCAGCAAAAGTCACTATAATCCTCCCGCACAGGGGCACCACTATCCCACTGGACAACTGTCCTAGGCAGTCTTCTGGCTCCTCTGCCTGGTCTGTGCCACTTCCCCAGCGCAGGGACCCTACAACCAGAAACCAAGCTCTGCACTGTCCCAAACCCTGCTACTGTTTCCCTGGGCTGCTTTACACTTTACCTCTATCAGGCTCTTTTTCCACCCTCATCTGGGTACAGGTTTTCCCCAGGGCTTCTAGTCTCTCCCTTACTTCCTCCTTTCCTTCTCTAAAGCTAGAAATGATTACAGATATCTACACTACAGCCCCCTCTGTTCCCAGCTTCTTAGTTTTAGACCAGCTCAGCCTGTTCCTGTCCAGCTGGGCTTCATCTTCTATTAGGGCTTGCCTAGACAGACTAATTTTCCCTCAGGTGCAGCCTATCAGGTTAATTAGCCCCTTCCCAGCTACCTTAACCCTTTCAGGTGAGGGGTGGAGTGAACACCCCCGCCCACACACGCACACACCACTGTTGATGTTAAACAAATAGATGATAATTTACCTGAGCTGGATTTGAACGGGCAAAGTGAAAGTAAAAGAACCTATTAGCCATCCCCTGAGCCATCCAGCAATGTATATGTAGGTCTCTCTATAGTATAGTTTCTAGAGCACATTATTATGGTAACTCAGACCATGATGGGAATGGCCTTGATCTCAGTTAAATGCATTGTTAAAATACTCAAGATGTGCTTCTTCATCATTGATATTTTTACATGGCTGACAAAGAGAAATACCATTTTCCTTCCTCCTCCATTTCACTTTTCTTCACGATATAGTAATTAACAAGAGCCCTTAGATGCTGGCAAAACTGTCCCTTTTGAAGTCTCATCATAGCTGTCACCCTGGAGATAAAGGCAGATTATTCAATCTTGACATTATAATTGTGGAGTCAAGATAAAAGCCTGGATTAGAAACTTCATAACCTCATGCAGAGAAAAAAAATGAGATCACCATGAGGTAATTTTACTCCTGGTTTTGAAAGTTTAAGGAGTTCCTTGAGGGTGAAGAGGGGGAGAATATCATGTCTTGAACTGGTATGGAATGAACTATGTTACTTTTTTTCTATTACTCCAGTAAAAAAGGTGTTAGATGAGCTTTTATTTCTAAAATGTACCTGAGCTCTAGGGCAAGCAAATTATTCATTTGAATATGAGATGCTTTTATTTATGCTTTACCTCTGTTTTTCATCCCTTCTGCTATATATTTTTCTTCTCCTCTCCATCCCCATTTTTATATAATGTAGAAACAAGAAAAAAAATGGGAGCCGGATGGTGTAGGGGATTGGCTGAAGCAGCCTTTCACATCTAGGAGCCTAGTTTGAATCCAACCCAGGTTGATGGAGCCCCAAAGATCACAACATCTCAGGGCAGTGTTGGTGGCCTTGGTTCTGCTCTTCATCTATGAGACTCAGATCCTCAGAAATTTAGGCACCTCACTCCCACTGATTTCAATGGGCATTAGGTACCTAAATACCTTTGAGGATTCAGGTTTGGGGCATTGCTGCACTCAGTGTCACAAAGCCTCACTGACTCAGGGACCTAAATCTCATTTTCAAAAGGGATTTAGAAACTTAGTAGTCTAAATCCCATTGATTGTCCAAGGGATATGAGTTAAGTACTGAGCACAGCAATGCCTAAATAGCTTTAGAAATCTGTGCCTAAGCATCTACATCACAAAACCCACCGCTAATGGGAACTTTGTTGGCAGACTCAGCAGGAAGTGGAAGGACTGAATGGGTAGTGGAAGGACTGAATTACCTTTTGACCCCTAGAAGTGGTCTCTCCAGATCAATTTGGTGCACACAAATAAAGCAGTATGGCAGCCACACACATGGACAACCCTTTTCTTTATCCTTTGCGTGGCTGACAAGACAACATTAGTCTTCAGAATTATCAGTCTAGCAGGTTCATGAGCTCTAAAATAAAACAAACAAACAGCAATGGAGTGTTAAATCTCAAGAGGCAATGCTAACCTCATTAAGCATTTTAAAATAGTGTTGGGGAGGGTCAATCTAATATAGATAATATAAAACACACAGAGAACTGGAACAAGACTTCCCTGGAGGTTCTAAAAAGAGGCTGATGCTTTTTTTCCCCCCTTCACTTTTGTGTCTTTCTGGGATCTACCAAGGAGTAGCAGAGGAAGAGCAGAAATGTGAGAAGAAACTCTGTTCTTGCAAGGTTCACAGACTATTTTGGCAGTCCAAAAGGTTCAGATAATGTTTGGATAAGCAGTTGTAGTGAAATCCTGGTTCCATTGAAATCAGTGGGAGCTTTGACTTCAGTGGGGCTAGGATTTCATCCCCTGAACTGGAATCAGGCTCTATTTTTTTCTGAGCAGAACCATTAGAAATGTAGCTATTTCCCCTAAAAGCCATATTCTCCCACAAGATCAATCAGACTGATCTCTACTTGAGATCTTTGAGTGCTTCATTGAAATATTTTGGGGTTTTACTCTGTGTGAATAGTTCTTCTATGACTGAAAAATGCTCATCTGGAAACTCATCCCATCCTGTGATGTTCTCCTCCCACCAAAGCAATTTACACAGCAAAACCTGCATTTCAGGCAGGGAAGAATTCACACTGATGTCCTCTGTGCTGCTCAAGAGCAGAGAACTGCAGCCAATCAGGAGAACTGCCCAGGAGAGGAGAATATTACCTTTAATGAAGATCACTTCATAATGCTTTCAATAGATCTTGCTAGGAGTCACCTTCTTATATTTAATTTGTTAAACATGATGGTGAATTAAGATGAAATGTAAACATTTATATGACATTCATGATAACAGAGTCATCATTTAATATAGAAACATTTGCATTTCCATTGTCATTTCATTTTCATTTTTTTTAAATGGTCTTTGGCTTCTTGATGGAAACTCTTAAGTTTTATTTCAAGCTGTTCATTTTCTGAAAACATCCTGAATGACTCTCCAAATAGCATAGCATATTTTGGATGGGCAAAGCATCCACCCTCGAGTAAATAAAGAAGGCACAGTCAGGAGGGTTGCATATGTCTAATGCATGATTCCTTCCTCTTCTATGGCATGGAACTTCCACATCATCAGTATATGGGGTAGATTCTCAGCTTATGTAAACAGTCAGTCACTGACTTCAATGGCACTATGACAATTTACACTAGTAAAGATCTGCCCCATGGTTTCTATAATAAGAGGTATAGGGATGTAAGAGGCCTCCACAAAAGAAGATTGGCTGTTATTTAGGGTAATTTGAACTCTCTGGGGCAAATATTTCATTCAATAAACCTAGCCCATTTTCTTTTTGTGAGCTCTCCATATTACATCATGGTATTTAGGAATTTGTTGTTCAAAAATATTCTGTGTGAATGCATTTCAGACTATGGGTAGTTCTCAGACTATTCACTTGAGCCTGATCCAAAGTCCAATGAAGTCAAGGGAAAATTCCTAATGATTTCAACAGGCTTGGATCAGACCCTTAGGGGGTTCAACATTCAAAATATACTCTTCTGAATGACTGATCTAATGTTTCCTTTTTCTGATTGGAGGATGGATGAATGTATTTATGTTGTACATATCAGATGATTTCTCTCCTAGACAATCTGTTTACTTCCTTCACTCCCCAGAAATATTTCTACAGGATTTCCAGTTGAGCACTTCCAGAGCAAATATGCCTCCTACAGTAAACAAGTAAAGGTGCACAAATACAGTCTCCAGTCCAAACATTCATATGAACAACAACAACAAAATCACATGCACAGATGTATACAGAGAAGCTAATAAAAACGGTATACCCTCAAATACAATATGGAATCTACTAATTGCTCACGACTTGCCCAGCTCTACCCATTATTTATTTCCTAACACAAATGGCGGTCCAGTGAGCAAAATATTTGCCAGTGAACCAGGCATGGGAGCTGTAATTGCACCCAAGAGCTATATAGGGTATGAACGCCCTCGCAATAACAGATTAGTGCCGTACAACATGATTGTTGGAGAGAGGAATGGGAATGTTACAAAGAAAGTATTTCTTCAAACAAGGTACTGGAAACACAAGCCTTCCAGCAAAGTGTGATCACTGCTAATAATCTAAAGTGTCTAAAGCTATTCCATATACCAGTGAAGAGAAAGAAATAGAAATGATATGCAACATAAGGATTTGTCCTAGTAGAACGAAAACTCTCATATTTATATGCATCAAACTGAGAGACTGGGCAGCAAAGAAGCCTTTTACCCTGATGTTCTATTATTGACTTGGCTTGGGGAATGAATGCCAGATCTTTTGCTGAGCTTTGTGGCCGCTGAACCGCTGTGGAACATTAGTGTGGAAGGGAGAAGATCGGGAGTACAACTGATCATCCCTGTTCTTGTATATACGAAACACTGAGGCAGCTTCAGCATCTGATAAAGTCCCTCTAACTTACCATCTGGTAGGAGCAGGTGGTATTTCATTCTTAGCTTATTTCAGTAAACCTTCAGAAATGAAAGCACAAGATCGAGAATAAAGGGAAGCTATCTCCTGGGAATTTTTAACCATTTGTGGGAGACTGCAAATTAAACAGCCTCCCTGCACTTGAAACTATTGGGATCCCAGGCGCTTGCTTATTTTTTTCCCCCTCAAGGGCATGAATAACAGCCCTGTTAGGCAGCCTTTGTTTTCCAACATTGGATAGGTAGGATAGCAAGACAAATAGAGAGATGTTGGGGACCAATTTCATCCCTGGTGTGTCTTGGTACAATTCCCCCTGCACATGCTTACCACAGGTCTCAGTTTGGGCCTTACTGTGTAATGTGATTTGAGATCCAAATGGATACAGAGTTATATATAAATGTAGAGCTTTCATTATTCATTTTTAAATGCTCAGTAAATTTGGCACTGATTCTATATCTGAAACAGGTGCACACAGATGTATTTGTTATGCCTGACTTTAGTCTTTAATGCAACAGCACGAATCATGACTAATTCTTTTGCTATTCACATGCAGGTAATGATAGCCTCAGTCCTGCAAAGATTTATGCACATGCTTAGCTTCACAGATGAACAGTCCCACTGAAGGCAATTTCATGCATGTAAACTTATGCACATGCATAAGTCTTTGTAGGATCAGGGCCATATATTGTATTTTCACTGATTTCTATTAATTTATATATTAACAATGTGTGAAATAACATCATTAAGTGACAGGCAGGCAGACTACAAATGTTGTAAAAAGACAGAGAAAGAGAGATTTTAGGATCTCAATCACTGCTCTTTTTCTTTTCATAGGTGTAGGTCAATGTATTATATATAACCAGAACAATAACACTGGGGTAAAGAACTGTATACTTGTTGCTTACCACTAATTTTTCACTTTCTAGATAAAACCAGGCACTCAGTAGTCTACTTTCAATACCTAATAGAAAAAGTGACCTGAAGTGAGGATTACCTCACTCTTATCTCTGGATTAATTATCCAGTTCAGCTAAATCCAGGACCTTGTTTTTGTGAGGGAGGAGATACCAACCAATCGGAGAAAATGGGAAAAATTAAGGAGTTTTGTACTTCTTAAAGCAATCATTGTTAGACAAAGAAACTTCTTCAAGAAGGAGATTAGAAATTCTGCAACAGGATTAGAGTCCTGGACGTTAACGGGAACACACTGCACAGTGAGCAAAAAAGGCACTTTTGTTATAAAAGAAAAGAAGGAAGAAACAGTTCATAAAGTTTGCCATGATGATAAACATTTTTATTTGTGTGTTTGGCTGTATTCAATCCCTCCCTCCCCAACAAGAGTTCATACTAGCTGTGATTTATATTTCTTAATGGTATCTTTATGATGTTGCTTAATTTAAGGGTAATCATTCCTCTTTTTGTTTTTAGTCTATTTTTTTAACCTGACCATTTGTCCCGGACACCAGAGATATGTTTCCACTAAGTCTTTTCTCCTACTTTCCCCAGTTTTGCTGCCACCGGTTCAGCTCTATCAATGGTAGCACTGCTCAGAACAAGGATAAGATTTTCAAAAAACACTGAAGTGATTTAAGAGCCTAAACCCCATTTTCAAAAGTGACTTAGGCACTACAAATCTAAGTCAACCTAATACATACCGCCACCGCAGTATTTACTAAGGTGGTGCATGTTCACACTACCTTCCTGGGGTCGGTCGTGCTGGTCCTCACCAGGAGTGCTTCCACTGACCTAAGAGGGCCACTGTGGGGAGCTGAGATCCTGGTATCTCAACTCTGCTGGCAGCTCCCTGCCAGGAGTCTGGCTGCCCCACAGGCTCCTGGGATCCCAGCAGGCTGCTCCCCCACCCCCAGTGCTCCCCGCTGGGAGCCGGGGAGAAGCCACCTGCCCAGGGCTTCTCACCCCTCCCCATTCCCTGCTGGGAGCTGGGAGAAAGCCGCCCAGGGCTTCTCAACTGAGCTTCTTGCCCCAGCTCCCAGCCAGGGAGCAAGCAGGGGGAAGCCCTCTGGCCTTCTTGCCCTAGCCCCCAGTCAGGAGCATGGTCCAGCCACCCAGCTCTCCAGGGGAACAGGGGGCAGCTGGGCTCTAGCTGCCTGGCTTTCCTGTCAATTTCTGGGCTCCTACATGACCTAATTACACCTACATAAGCCTTATGCCTCTTGTGGAGGTGAAGTTATGATGTTGGTGTACTAGGGTGGGAGGAAGACTGTAGTGTAGACACTGACATAACTAGGTTGACATAAACTGCCTGATGTCAACCTAACTGTGTAGTGTAGACCAGCCGTTAGTCTGATTGAAAGTCAATAGGACATAAGTTGTAAGACTCAGCTCCTCAAAGGTATTTAGGCACCTAACTCCCAGGCTCCTTAATATCTTTGAGAATTTGGTCCTGAGTGCCTAAATCCTTTTTGAAAATGTGACTTAAGCTCTTTTGAAAATTTAACCCCAAGTGTAAAGAGCACTGTGGTAAAAACCCCAGCATCTTGTCTGCAACAGTATTCCCATCATTGCTTCCACTGAACTGATGCTAACACCAGTAGGAAGTTCTGGGGTAAAAGCCTAATTTGGACAAGACGAGCTGGTCTAGAAAGCATTGGTAATAATCCCACAGAAAGTGCAGGGCCAGATTTTCTTCCCCTTATACTGGAGTAAATGAGGAGTAATACCACTGAAGTCAAAAGACTTACACCCAAAGACAATCAGGCTTGTGCTGCAGACTAGGCCTAGGTATCCAGCCTCTTCTTGGTATACATGGATAAATGCCATAAACTTTAAAGTCACAGGGTTAGGTCCTTATCCCACTTTAGTCAATGGTAACACTCCTAAGAGACTCTCTTTCTTTATTGTTAAAAATACACTCTGGGCCACAGGCTCCGCTTGTGTAACTTAGCATACCTTCATTGGCTTCAATAGTACTTTGATTTACATCAGCAAGGATGTGACCCGCTGAGGATGTGACCCACACAGTGGGGTACAGCACTGCTATACAAGAGGGGACACTCAAGGACATCAGCTAAAAATCTCACTGCCAAATCTAAGGGAGATTTGAGTTGATTGCTTTGCCTCTAATGGAATAGTGAATCCTCCTTTTCTGTGATGTCATATGGCATCATGCATAGAAAGTGTTCCTTAACTGTAACTCCTTAAAAGTAATGTTCCAAAAAGAAACCTCATCCAAAAAAATCAACCGAATTGCTCAGAATTATTGCTAGAAAGTTTTATTGTCAGGTTTTAGTTGGATATATTCTCTCTCACATCCTGTACTACATTGTTGCACAGTGTTGTCTGTTGTTATCTGATACTGGTGCGTGTGGGGGGAGAGGGGCAGGGGTTAATCTAGTAAACAAAGGCCTGGTCTATACTGGAAAAGTAAGTCAGTATAACTATGTTGGTCAAGGGTGTGAAAAATTCACACCCCGAGCGATGGCATTAGCCTACCTAAGTCTCCATGTAGACAGCGTGAGGTCGACAGAAGAATTCTTCCATTGAGCTAACTACCGCCTCTTGGGGAGATGGATTACCTACACCAATGGAGAACACCTCACATCAGTGTAGGTAGCATCTACACTGAAGCGCTACAGCAACTCAACTACAGCAGCACAGCTGTGCCACTGTAGCATTTTAAGTGTGGACAAGCTCAAATGCATAATAAGATACAGTGGCTGGAAGTTGATGTCAGCAGAGCTCAAACTGGAAATAAGAATTTTTTAACAGTAAAAATAACTGCCCATTAGCACAGATTGCCAGAAGATGAAGTAAATTCTCCATCATTTGGAGCCTTTAAAACAAGATGTGAAGTCTTTCTGAAATGGATGCTCTTGTTCAACCAAAGGTGTTGGCCTTGATGCAGGACTTCTGGCATGAAATTCTATGGCATGTTTCATACCAGAGGTCAGACTAGATGGTAATCCCTTCTGGCCTTATAACCGATAAATCCATGTTGCTATTTTATATTAATGAGTTCCCACAACCTCCTTCTCATTATCACCTCATTCCTTTGAACCATCCAATCACCATATTGTTAATAATCAATGTCTTTTTCTTGTTACATGTTTTTCAGATTATATCTATAACACATTGTAATGATTCTTTCAGAAAGGGCTTGTTTGCCTAGTGTCAAGACTCCTCATTAGTGCAGCCTTTGATCGGTGGTACCCGCAGCATGGGGGGGGGGGGGGGAGTATTATTATTGTATGAAAATTTTCACAATAAGAGGTGTCAAGTGTCCAGTCAAATGCACACAGAAAACGATTACAAAAATAAAAACTAGTCACAGCCATAACAGAGGGTTTCTCTAGCAATTACCAGTACTTGGGAGAAAAACTGTAAAAGTTTTTCTCAGCACTGTTCAAAATTACTGGGCCAGGTGGTGTAAAGGTCTGTAGTTCCACTAAAGTCACTGTTAGTAGAAGAGGGCATTGATCTTCACTCGAGGTATTCAGCTAAAAAAAAAGTGCAGATGGGGAGAGAGTAAATATCCTAGTAAAAAACGAAGTAGCTTGATAATCAAATCCAAAAGGCCTAAATCTACAGCCCTTAATCTGCAGAACTTTTATTAAGCATACTGCACAACAAAGCTTCCATCAATTCCATTGAGAGTAGTTTAATTAAGGAATGCAATATTTGGCTCAGTATTTTTAATGGAGATAGGATTCCTCTGATGAAAGCCTAAACTTTTTGGGGGGGGGGGGGCGGAGGGAGGACGGACACCTCAATGCTTCTCACCATTTTCTATACTCCTCTCATTTAGCAATATGAAAGGATTGGGTGGTTCTGACGTCTGTTCATGCCCCCACGTTGAGAAATCTTGCATCTAGCCCAACAAGGTGAGCCTTCCCCTCCTCTAGGTTTTTTTTAACCCATATCATCCTTTCAATTTAGCCCAGGAGTTTTTCTTTCCAGGTTTAAAAAGTTGGGAATTCAAATAGGTTTTGAACCTTCCAAACCCAAAAGATAGTCTAAGATGTTTGCAAAACCTCAAAACTCCACAAGCTCCCTTGACTGAACACTGATTTCAAATCAAGGGCCATATTCTGTCCTCTAAGAACCCCCCACTTTTCTAGAAAAGTATCCATGAAAAAAATGAAATAGTGTACAGTATTGGGGTGTCACAAGCTAAATCAGTTCCACCATCTTCCAACTAATATTCTTCACCAGTTCTGGATGCTGAATGTTCAGAACTGGATGGCTCAGGGAATTTGAAGTCTCTTATTTCTAAATCAGTGGCTAAACTCCCATCCAGATGTGAAATTCTGGCCACATTCAAGTCAACGGCAACAACTCTGACTCAAATGGGGCCAGAACTTCAACCTAAGTATATGATGATAAATTATTGACCGTTGTTTGGTGGCCTATACCAAATGACGTAGAGCACTACTGTGGTAGCATCTAAAGTTGCTACCTTAGCAACTTAGGCTATGTCTACACTATTCACTCTTTACTCGTATAGAAATACCTGTATGTTAAAGCAAAGCGCACCTAGCATGGCCGTAACTATACTGGCAAATCTACACTTTTTACTGGTATAGCTTATTCCACAACTCTTCATCAAAACTGAATGTACCTATGCCCCTAGAAGTGCAGTTCTGCCAATATAACTGTGTCTACATTAGGTGCTTGTGCCAGCACAGTTATATCACTTAGAGATCACATCCCTCACTGACATAGTTGTGTTGGAAATAGTCTGAAGTGTCGACACAGCCCTCATAACATTACCCCATTATTCACAGTATTTTAAGTGTTCACTATAGTTAGTATAGTGAACTTTCAAAATTCATTCTGATTTAAAGATGTACACAGTTCCAGAGTTATTCCCAATGTTAACTATAGTATTTAGAATCTGATCACTCAAAATGGAGTGAACTTGAACTGCAACCACTGTACTGAGCATTGAGAGCATCACAAATAGTACAGTATCATTATTTACCTACAAAGGCAAAGCTGTAAAGGTTTTATGGGTGACCATTGTAGCTGTTCAGGCCTGGCCAAAGGCCCATTGCAGTCAATGGGGATCTTTGACCTATCAGAACTGCCGCTAGAGGCCATCCTTCCTAGCAATTTCAGCAGTGAGACTGAGGAAATGAACCAGAATGGAAAATGAGCCTCTCTCTCTCTGTTCCACAGAGACTGTCGCTCCAGGTCAGGTTGAGGCAAGGTGATAATGGGGACATTTTCATTGCTGATGCATCTCCTCTGTGGTTACAGGAGTTTGGTTTCCAAGGCAGTCAATCATACACATTTCATGAGCACTCAATTCACTTTTTCAACTCTGAAAAGGAAGTTTGCCTTCATGGCAAAAAGGTCAGCAGCTATCTGAGGTGAAAGTTATTTTTTACTTGCAATGTTGTTGCTGTTAGAAAAATCGGGGAAAATGCTACAAGGAATAAATTTACTATTGGAATGGTATTATCTAGATTCTGTAACGTTCATATGCTTGAAATGTCAATGAAGGAGCCACAAAGCAGCCGGTGTGTTTGCAATGATCATATGGCAATGTTCTACAGAAATAATTGATGATGGGTTGATATTGCTTTTAAATGGTCTAAAGATCATGTTAGAAGGCAGGAGTCATATTATAAATCAATCAAAAATGTTTTCTCTCTGAAAAATTATTAATATAAAAGCAAACATCTTTGGAGAAGCTAATGGTATGTTACCTTTACATAATTTTAAAAGCCCCAGAAATAAAGATCTTTTAGAAAAGGGAAATATAAGTATTTCCAATATGGAAACACTTGACATTTGTAAGTGCTATAAAATAGGTGAAGATCCTATCATCCCCCTAAAGTGTGGCAGTATTTTCCACCAGGCTAGCTCAAGCTGCATCTATTCTGGCAGAGGGTCTATGGATGTCAGAGGAGATGCTAGTTCTCTGCTTGTTACACCACAGCCACACTTTGGTCTCCATCAGCCTGGCTTACTACTAGCCAAGTGACCTCAACATACCTCCAAGTCCCAAATTCCCCCAAAACCATCTGCCCTGAAATGTCCAGCCCTCTCCAGGACCACTGAGGCAGAATACGGTTCAGTTGTTCCTTTGAAGAGACAATACCCAGCAGCTTGCCACATTAACTGGAGTTCACAATTACTTCAATTCAAACACAGCACTGGGTTGGTTTAGATTCAAATAAAACAAGTTTATTAACAACAGGACATAGGTGAAGTGATGCCAAGTAAAAGAAATAATGTGACACACATCTAAAAGTCTGAAACTGAATCTAGCAAGGTATTGTCTTTGTTTAAGATGGTTTCTTTCTCCAATTATTCTTTGTCCAGCATGACCGACTCTTTCTCAGTCCAAATCTTTCACATAAGTACAAAGTGCTGGTTTCCCTTGTCATCTTATATGAAAGATAAAGATGGATTCTCTCTATGTCCCTCATATTCCCAAAGAATTGTCTTTGTTCTCAAAGTTAGAAAGGCCTCCTGGAGATTCAGTCTCCTGTGTTTCTCAGTGGTGCAGGAGCCATGTTTATTCTCTGTCTCTTGAGTTCAGGTTCAAGACAACACCTGCTGCTTTGCAGGGTAGCTTTGTTTATGTTTATGTAAATCGAGATAAACACACATTTCTTTGTCTAGGATGGACCTGTTTATCACCTTTACCTAGGCTATGTTGTCTTTCTTAAGCATGTTCTAATAACATTATGCAGAGAGAACTCATAACTTCACATAAAAGATTATCACATGCATTTTACAATGATATTAATGGTCATTAATTTTCAAAGGATGCCTTACAAAGCATAATTTGTACACACATCATTGAGTTAGCGTATAGGGTGTGAATACAGGGGTGCTTAGGGGCTCACAGTGGATGCCAAAGGAGAGGGTTGCTGGCTATACTGGTTGCACACCAACGGGGACTCCCAAATCTTCCAGCTGGGTAAACCAGCAGCTTTCCAGCTCTTAGTGGTGTCAAGGGGATGGAGCAGACTGACAGCTTGATCCAAAAAAACAATCTAGTGAGAGAACACTGGTGTGCCTGATATGCACTGGTGTACATGTGAGGCAGCTGATCCATGCGTGCAGCATACCAAAGGCCAAATGCTAGGAGTGGTTTGAGAGGCAATTCCTTTGACAGACACATCACAGATTAGATGCCTATTTTCCTTCTTGTTCTCATTATATCACCTCTTTGTTTGCAGTGTTTCTTCTCCTCCTCCATTCTGTGGCAGCAATTGTGCATGCTAATGAGATCCTAATGCAGCAGTGGCCTGTCAGCAGCAACGTGCTGGAGGGGGATCTCAGGGGCTCCTAGAAACCCTTTGTTAAAATTCTGTAGGCACGCTAGAAATGAGGAATTATTATTGGTAAGGTGCTGACTATGTATTGGAGCTTTTTTTCCTGCCTCTGATGCAACTCTATCCTCTCTGGATACTCCTAAAATCATCTCTGCCGGAGATCACTTATTTCTGGGGCTCAGAAAAATACTTCTGAAAAGCAAGGTGTTTTTTTTTTGTTTGTTTGTTTTTTGTCTTTGCAATAACCAGATTGTACCAAATGGGAAATAGTTTTAGATCATCACCTAAGGGAAGGGTTCCATCCTTCTCTGACAAAGACTTCACCTCCAAATGTTAGTTATGTAAATTAAAGATGCCTATACCATCAATATGCTCACTATAGTTTTCAATAACAAAAGTTGAAATACAGCAGAGTGAATATTCTTCATGTAAGTTGTATGCCCAGGGTGTTGCTTCTCTTCTGGTTACTGGCTTACAGTAAACAGAAAGCATCTTCATTCAAATGGGGAAACGAATGAATAGACTCACCAGTCTCTAGCCCACCCTGTCTGCAGACATAGATCCCACAAGTTTTACAAAAGGTTCAGAGGAAAAAAATCTTTGGGACTTCCTTTGTTAATAGAGGCAGCATACCAGTGATATGCCAATTCCTCAGTTGATGTCTTCAGCACTTTTTGGGGTCACTAGGCAAATTCAGTTACTTAATCATCTCTGGTTTTAATTGTCCCCGCAGTCACGTGCAATCGGTAAGACTGCTATCTGGAACAAACATCAATTTTTCTCTATCACTCTCATAAAATGGCAATACAAAGCTTTTACCTGTAATGCTTGTTACTTTTTGTTCTTCATCAGAAGGAGACTAAGCTGGTGACATGCTCAGCATCCTTAAGAAGCACACCACAGCACGCAGTAAGCATTTC
Organism: Chrysemys picta bellii; assembly: GCF_011386835.1. Taxonomy (NCBI): domain Eukaryota; kingdom Metazoa; phylum Chordata; order Testudines; family Emydidae; genus Chrysemys; species Chrysemys picta. The sequence goes on along the minus strand of NC_088797.1, from coordinate 68,321,599 downwards.
TCTAGGATCCAACTCCTATACATTCAGACAGATCTAGCAAGACCATGTGGAATAGCACCTTCTGTTTAAGTCCCCAGTGTTATATTACCAACTGCACTGAACTAAGATGTCATTATAAAAATAACCTCAGATAGGGTGACCAGATGTCCCGATTTTATAGGGACAGTCCTGATTTTTGGGTCTTTTTCTTATATAGGCTCCTATTACCCCCCACCCCCGTCCCGATTTTTCACACTTGCTGTCTGGTCACCCTAACCTCAGAAGACATTCTTAACATTAACCTGGAAGTCTAGGAGTGTGTGACTTGTCCTTGGCAGGTGCTCAAGAGAGAGGATAGGGCACAAGAAGCCTTCCTCCTTCATCTCTCTCCCTGACAGAGGAGCTAGTCACAATCCTAGTCCTTGCACTTTGCAAGCCAGATTGTGATCAGGCTTTTCATAGGAGCACAGCATAGATGTGTGCAGTAAATGCCTCCTGCCTCCGTGAAGCCAGCATAAGGGCTGATCACAATAGCATTTCCTGAGAGCCGGAAGATGGACCAAGGGCTTGTACTACCAAGCAAAGATAGTAGGCCAAAAGGAACAGTCGGCACTATCCTAATGGAAAGTGTGCCCCTCCGTGTACCCTGAGCAGCTCAGGCAAAGCCTGTGTCTGCTGAGGAAAAATCCCTCCTATTGCACCCTCAAAAGTGATGTGGTTCAACATCATTCCCTACACAGGGCTTTGTGTAAATTGCACAGTCTAGCCCCATCAATGGAAGGACTGTTTGAGACTAGTGCCTGCAGCGATGCCAGCCTCCCCACAGTCTCTTGTCCACTGCATCAGCTCAGTTCCAGAAGGCTGCTCTGAATTAACCCTCCAGGAGCAACTACTGGATCAGTGAGCCTTTGCACCCGCTCTACTGCAGGGCTGTTGCTTTACAGCCACCATGGATATGCTAATTGCTCTAAACCTCAGCACTCCCCCATGAAACTCTTTGACTCGCAAGTGTATTGTGTGCTTAAATGCCATGAAAAAAAAAATAAAGCTACTCTACTCAAACCCCAGCAGGTTCCTCAGTGACTAAGCTCCACTAATTAGTAACAGCTGTTAATGAAGTGTGCAGGTACAAATCTAACCTCTCCAATTAATGCATATGAGCTTCTTAGACTGTAGCAATATTTAAAGGGGAAATTGCGTAGGAAAAACAAGAATACAACCATTTAAAAGTCACAATTTTGTAGCAGAGACCCTGTTACTTTCTCCCAACCGTAGAGATTTCAGTTCCCACTAAATATAGTATTTATTTGTCTGCGATTACTTAAAATCATAATTTTTGTTCTGTTTACCGGAGTTGGAAAACTGCCACTACTCATGAGTGAGAGTAGAAATGAACAGCCCACTCAGGGGAATTTAATAGGGTGCATCAATTCTTTCCAGGTAAGCCAAGGAAATAAACTGCTGATTTACTATTATTCAAAACTGAAACAGCCTTTTTAATTACTGTCTGAATGCATAATTATATGCTCAGAAAACATATAGCTTACACCATACCTGGCCTGCAAAAACAAAATGATTTGAGAAACTCATACCCAACATGACATCAACACACTGAAAACTCTGAAGGGTAGCAATTTCACCTATTTTCTGCCACACTGTGCATAGCTGCCTTCCTGGTAATGAATTAAACACACACTAGCTTGTTTTCTCTTAATAATGGTGTAATCCTAGTTTGTTTTTAGCCATGAAAGAGGTTTCAGAGTCTTTGACTCAGTCTGACTTTCAGCATCATACTGCTGTATAGTATTATACCATTGTATATCAGATTAAAATACAGCATAAAATAAACCATTACTGGAACAGAGATTAAGGATTTGAGATTTTCATTCAACCATAATTATTATTCCATTCATAACCCATTATTGTCCATTATAGCACCAATCCAGTAAAGCATTTAAGCATATGCCTAAGTGATTCGCTGAACCAGAGCCTTTAGGTAGAAGCATCCAACTTGAACCTCACAGTTAGGTAAATCTCGTTCCCCTTACTCACCTAAGTTGTCCCAGTGATGTCAATACAACTACTTTCATGAGTAAGGGATGCAGGATTAGCACCAGGTTTGAATACTCGAGGATAATGACAGCCTTATCTGACAAAAAACAAATCATTTAGTTAGCAGCATGGTATAATTTGCCAGGCACTATTGTCCTTGTACCTATTACTCCTGCATCGATTAGAAACATAGATAGTTGGGTTTGTGATGAGCAGGAGAAATGCATGGTAACTTGCCTGGTGCAAAGGCTGTGGATCTCTCGAGACACCTACATAGACTAATATATAGTGCTGGGGAGGAGCTAGTGGTCGTGGTACATGTAGGTACCAATGACATAGGGAAAGATCGGAGAGAAGTCCCAGAGGCCAAATTTAGGCTGCTAGGTATGAGATTTAAGTCCAGGACTTCTATGGTAGCATTCTCTGAAATGCTTCCAGTTCCACACGCAGGGCCAGTTAGACAGGCAGAACTGCAGAGTCTCAATGCATGGATGAGATGATGGGGTAGGGAGGAGGGGTTTAGAGTTATTAGGAACTGGGGAAATTTTTGGGATGCGGGAGCTTATACAAGGATGGGCCCCCACCTAAACCAAAATGAACCAGATTGCTGGCACTTGAAATTAGAAAGGTCATAGAGCAGTTTTTTAACAGGGCCGCCCAGAGGGAGGGGGGGACAAGTAGAGCAATTTGCCCCAGACCCCAAGCCCCGCAGGGGCCCCCAGCCCCACAAGAATGTCTGAGGCTCCCCCGCCCCCGCCTTCCCCCATCCCCCGGTGCCTCAGTACGCCGCATCAGGAGTGGCACTGGACAGTGCTGCAGGGGCATGGCTCCAGCGGGACCTGAGCTCCTCCCGCCGAGTCAGAGCCACGTGGTAAGAGGGCAGGGCTGCGAGCTCCGGTCCCGCCGGAGCCACGCTGCTGCAGCGGTGTCCAGGGACCAGGGCTTCTCCTGGATGCGGTGCGCTGAGGCGCCAAGAGAGGGGAGAGGCGGGGGTAACCCAGGAGCGGCCCTGGACAGCGCTGCTGGGGGGGCGGTCAGGGGACAGGGAACGGGGGGTTGGATTGTGGGCGTTCCGGGGGTCTGTCAGGACTCGGCGGGGGGAGGTGGGGTGGATAGAGGTCGGGGCAGTCAGGGGACAGGGAGCAGGGGGCGTTGGTGGTGGGGTCCCAGGGTGGTGGTTGCAGGCCTCATTCAGCAGTTTGAGGCTTGCAGGCAGCTATTTAACTCAAAGAGCCAAGCTGTTATCTTTTCCCTTAGGGCTACCATCCCTTTCACTTCTCAAATGCCAAATTATAGTCTACATTTAATTTCAGTGCCATAGGGAGATTCATGTCAGGGGAAGGTAGCTTCATTTAAAATTAGCCACTTTAGATTAACAGTGATAGAGCCAAGAGAGCCATGTGGGAGGGATCACATGAGAAGAGCAATATTCTACACCACCTACTTTCTTCCCAACCCTACCAAGGGAGACCCCACTCCCCTGCATTCCCCGAGGCTCCAGAGGGGTTAATTCAGTGGTTCTCAAACTTTTGTACTGGTGACCCCTTTCACATAGCAAACCTCTGAGTGCGACCCCCCTTATAAATTAAAAACACTTTTTTTATGTAACCCTTCTGCCCATCTAAGTTGGCAGCAACAAGGGCGGGGTTCTGTATCTAGGGGTTCCGTTTCAATAACGCAATGCAAAACCGGCTCGAGCCCCCTCCCAGTGACCTGGGACAATTACATACCACCCCCTGGGTGCCTCTAAGAGGCAATACTTCCCCTCTCGCAAGCACGGAGTCTGAGTGTAGCAGAAAATGTTTAATAACATGAGGTAAACGACATCAGCATTAAATTGGAAAAACACCACAAACAGGATTCATAACACAAACCATGAGCAAAAAGCCCACCCCAGCAAATTGGGCTGTGTCCTTTCCCTTGGGTTCTTGAATCCAGCAACCCAAAAATCACCCAGAGTCCCCAAAGTCCAACACCCCCAAAGTCTCTTGGGTCTAGCAACCACCCAAAGTCCCAAAAGTCCAACAACCCCCAAAGTCTCTGTCCCTGGTCAGTGCAGCCTCAGAGTAAAAGGAGGTGGCACGCAGGGTGTTAAGGGGCACCTTACGTGATCCGAGGCCGGCCGTCTCTCCGTGGGGTTCCGCCGCAGCCTTCACCACGAGCCAGTCCACTTCCAGCCGTCCCACAAGCTGCTCCGCTCACCGACCTGTGAGCCGCTCCAGCTATCCCCGCAAACAGCTCCGCTCACCGTTCCTTGGGCCACTCCAATCGGCCCCGCAAGGCTCCGCACCGCTCGCTGCTCCTCCAGTCGTCCCCACAAATTGCTCCACCAGCTGCTTAGCAATATAGCTTCAGGCTCCCCCACTAGTTAACACAGCACTCAGTGATCTCAGCTCTTAATAACTTTAGCTCTTTTGTGATTTCAGCTCTTAGCAATTTCAGCTCATAGTAGGGGAGCCCCAGTGCTAGTACACCATTAGCCAAAGTGAATTCAGCTCAGCAGTCTATAACTAAACTCCTAATAGAATCAAAGTTAGCTCTGACATTTAACAGCAGAGAGAGGAGATAGTGCAATTGGTGTTTCAAACCCTCGGGGGGGGGGGGGTGCATACCATCAGGTACAGACACCTGTCCCCCATCCTCTCTCAATTCACTTGGTTTTGTAACCCAGGCCCCTTGTCAAGCAAGTGCTACTTAAGTAATGGTGAAGGACTCACTCAGTCCTTGTCATACAACAGTTCCACTGGCCTTGATTCACAGAATCAGAGTAACAAAACTTTATTCTTCCTGCCCCAATAACACAGAAAACTGGGGATCCCACACCAGCCAAAGTAACCACTTTGAGTTGCTGTTGTTTCATGACAGGTGAGTGGGTGTGCCTATGCAAACAAGATCAGCCCCTGGAGTTCTTTTCCACACTCGCCATAATTCACCATCAGATGTCAGGGTAGAGCTCATCCTGACTCTGCTTACATTTATATATTTAATACTATTATAAATGCTGGAGGCAAAGCGGGGTTTGTGGTGGAGGCTGACAGCTCGTGACCCCCAGTAATAACCTCGTTACCCCTTGAGGGGTTCCGAACCCCAGTTTGAGACCTCCTGGGTTAATTTAATTTAGCACCTTGTGTCCATTCACATGCATGTTCTATTTTGAGCATTTCAATTTTCACAACATAGGCTCATCCCAAATTCTGGAACAAGCTCAAATGCTCAGTTCATGGAGTATGTACATAAGCTATACTAAAGACAAACCCACAGTAACCATCTCCAGTTTGTGAGGGACCCCATGGAGCCAGTCTCTAGGAAACAGATACATTCATGGAGGTTAAGTCATTAATGGCTATTAGCCAGGATGGGTAAGGAATGGTGTCCCTAGCCTCTGTTTGTCAGAGGGTGGAGATGGATGGCAGGAGAGAGATCACTTGATCATTACCTGTTAGGTTCACTCCCTCTGGGGCACTTGGCATTGGCCACTGTCAGTAGATAGGATACTGGGCTGGATGGACCTTTGGTCTGACCCAGTATGGCCGTTCTTATGTTCTAACCTAAATGAACCCAAAGTTATGGAGACAGATATGAGTCAAGGAAGCCAGCAGAGTATCAGAAACCTGGAAAAATCTCTGACTGGATGGGCTCAGGCGTTTGGTCACAAGCTGAGGTGGTTCAAAAGTTTTGGATTTTTTTAAGCAGAATTTTTTTATTGTTTCTTTAAACAATCAAACACAGCAAGCAGCAAATATTTGGCCACACACTTCTGGAAACCCCAAACGATGTTCAGGTTTTGGCAGACTAATTTCAGCTTTTCAATTAAAAAAAAACAACAACAAATTTTGAAGGAAAACAGACATTGTCTGTGATTTTTTCTGCTTTTTAAAAACCCCTAGTTTTCAATCCAAAAAAAGTTTTGACGGAAAATGTTTGTCCAACCCTTTTAATGAGCTTTAGTGCCTTTAGCACTAGTTGATGCTGAGAACCAGTGATACCTTGTAAAGGTGACTTGAAAAGAAGTTTTCTCAAAACTGGGTTTGTGCCGAGATGCGGAAGGTTTTTAAATGTTTATTTTTCCCAGGGCTGCTTTGGGGGGGGGGGAGAGGGGCAAGTGATGCAATTTGCCCTGGGCCCTGCAGGGACCCCACAAGAATATAGTATTCTGTAGTATTGCAACTTTTTTTTATGAAAGGGGTCCCCAAAATTGCTTTGCCCCAGGCCACCTGAATCCCCTGGTTTTTAAACTAAGGGCTGGGGGAAAGCTGACAGGTGCGGAGGAGCACGTGGCTCGGACAGAGACATCCCTTAGAGGAGGATCTATTAATGGAGATTCTCTACATCCTAGGAGGAGGAGAGGATGGAAGATGATAAAATACAGGTAGAATAATGAGAAACAGTCAAATGAAAAAGAGTCCCATTCAGTTACATCATGTAATGGCAGATCACTAAAAAGTGACAATTTTTTAAAGTGCTTATTTACAAATGCTAGAAATCTAAATAATAAGATAGGTGAACTAAAGTACCTCTTATTAAATGAGGATATTGATATAATAGGCATCACAGAAACTTGGTGGAATGAGGCTAAATCAATGGGACACAGTAATACCAGGGTACAAAATATATCGGAAGAACAGAACAGGTCGTGCTGGTGGCGCAGTGGCACTATATGTGAAAGAAAGTGTAGAATCAAATGAAACAAACTATGTCATAGAATCTCTATTCCATGCTCTAAGAATAAGAACATAGCAGCAGAGATATATTACCGACCACTCGACGAGGATGGTGATAGTGACTGTGAGATGCTCAGGGAGATTAGAGAGGCTATAACAATAAAAAACTCAATAATAATGAAGGATTTCAACTATCCCCATATTGACTGGATACATGTCACCTCAGAATGGGATGCAGAGATAAAGTTTCTTGACACCTTAAATGACTGCTTCTTGAAGCAGCTAGTCCTGGAACCCACAAGAGAAGAGGCAATTCTTGATTTAGTCCTAAGTGGAGCACAGGATCTGGTCCAAGAGGTGAATATAGCTGGACCGCTTGGTAATAGAGACCATAATATAATTAAATATAATATCCCTGTGGCGGGGAAAACTCCACAGCAACCCAACACGGTAGCAGTTAAACAGAAATTAAAAGGCACCGTGCCAAAAGTGAAATCCCTGCAAGCGGCATGGAAACTTTTTAAAGACACCATAATAGAGGCTCAACTTAAATGTGTACCCCAAATTAAAAAACATAGTAAGAGAACGAAAAAAGTTCCCCTGTGGCTAAAAAACAAAGCAGTGAGAGGTAAAAAGGCATCCTTTAAAAAGTGGAAGTTAAATCCTAGTGAGGAAAATAGAAAGAAGCATAAAATCTAGCAAATGAAGTGTAAATACATAATTAGGAAGGCCAAAAAAGAATTTGAAGAACAGCTAGCCAAAGACAAAAAGTAATAGCAAAAAAATAAAGTAACTCAGAAGCAGGAAGCCTGGTAAACTACCAGTGGGGCCACTGGACAATCGAAATGCTAAAGGAGCACTCAAGGATGATAAGGCCATTGCGGAGAAACCAAATTAATTCTTTGCATCAGACTTCATGGCTAAGGATGTGAGGGAGATTCCCAAACCTGAGCCATTCTTTTTTGGTGACAAATCTGAGGAACTGTCCCAGATTGAGGTGTCATTAGAGGAGGTTTGGGAACAAACTGATAAATTAAACAGTAATAAGTCACCAGGACCAGATGGTATTCACCCAAGAGTTCTGAAGGAACTCAAATGTGAAATTGCAGAACTACTAACTGTGGTTTGTAACCTATCATTTAAATCAGCTTCTGTACCACATAACTGGAGGATAGCTAATGTGATGCCAATTTTTAAAAAGGGCTCCAGAGGTGATCCCGGCAATTACAGGCCAGTAAGTCTGACTTCAGAACTCTGCAAACTGATTGAAACTAAGAACAAAATTGTCAGACAAATAGATGAACATAATTTGTTGGGGAAGAGTCAACATGGTTTTTGTGAAGGGAAATCATGCCTCACTGATCTAGTAGAATTCTTTGCGGGGGTCAACAGGCATGTGGACAAGGGGGATCCAGTGAATATAGTGTACTTGGTTTTTTTTTGACAAGACCCCTCACCAAAGGCTCTTAAGCAAAGTAAGCAGTCATGGGATAAAAGGGAAGGTCCTCTCATGGATCGGTAACTGGTTAAAAGATCGGAAACAAAGGGTAGGAATAAATGGTCAGTTTTCAGAATCGAGAGAGGAAAATAGTGGTGTTCCCCAGGGGTCTGTACTGGGACCAGTCCTATTCAACATATTCATAAATGATCTGGAAAAGGGGGTAAACAGTGAAGTGGCAAAATTTGCATGTGATACAAAACTACTCAGGATAATTAAATCCAAAGCAGGCTGTGAAGAGCTACAAAGGGATCTCACAAAACTGGGTGACTGGGCAACAAAAATGCCAGATGAAATTCAATGTTGATAAATGCAAAGTAATGCATATTGGAAAACATAATCCCAACCATACATATAAAATGATGGGGTCTAAATTAGCTGTTACCACTCAAGAAAGATCTTGGAGTCATTGTGGATAGTTCCTGGAAACACCCACTTAATGTGCAGCGGCAGTCAAAAAAGCAAACAGAATGTTGGGAATCATTAAGAAAGAGATAGATAATAAGACAGAAAATATCATATTGCTTCTATATAAATCCATGGTACGCCCACATCTTAAATACTGCATGCAGTTCTGGTCATCCATCTCAAAAAAGATATATTGGAATCGGAAAAGGTTCAGAAAAGGGCAACAAAAATGATTAGGGGTAGGGAACAGCTTTCATATGAGGAGAGATTAATAAGATTGGAAAAGAGATGGCTAAAAGGGGATATGATAGAGGTCTATAAAATCATGACTGGTGTGAAGAAATTAAATAAGGAAGTATTATTTATTCCTTCTCATAACATAAGAACTAGGGGTCACCAAATGAAATTAATAGGCAGCAGGTTTAAAACAAACAAAAGGAAGTATTTCTTCACACATCACACTGTCAACCTGTGGAACTCTTTGCCAGAGGATGTTGTGAAGGCCAAGACTATAACAAAAAAGAACTAGATACATTCATGGAGGATAAGTCCATCAAGGCTATTAGCCAGGATGGACAGGGATGGTGTCCCTAGCCTCTGTTTGCCAGAAGTTGGGAATGGGTGACAGGGGATGGATCACTTGATGACTACCTGTTCTGTTCATTCCCTCTGGGGCACCTGGCATTGGCCAGTGTCAGAAGACTAGATACTGGGCTAGATGGACCTTTGGTCTGACCCAGTATGGCCATTCTTATGTTCTTATCCCTACTCCTTTCCACATATCAGCCTACATAGATCTAGCCTAGACCTTATCTCCACTAAGCACAGTAGTATGGAATTTCCCTGTGTGCCCAGCCTCTCATGCAAATGAAACCTGCTGGCTTCACCAGTTTGGGCCTCTATTATCAGAAATGCAGTTTACATGTAGAGATTAGCTGAGGGAATAGAGTGGCCAGAAGGAGAAATCCATTAAATTGAGTGTTCTCAATATAAAAACAAAACAAAAACAAAAAACATTGAGAGCCTACACTCCAAAGAGAAAGAAACAACACCTAAGAAAGCAAAAGGAATATCATCCACAGACAGCAGCTCAGGTGTAATTTTAGAGAGCTTCTAGCACAGGCTGCAAATGGCACTGTGATCTATAACCTTACATTATTTAGCGTATTTAGATCTATACATTAGCAGAGTTAAACCCCAATTTTACAATGTCTTGAGGTACAGTGAAAACCTTCAGACACATCAGATTTGTAAAAACAAAAACCAATTCCAGACAACATGAAAACTCAGATTATTTAGGATCCCAAAAGCTGGAGTTCACCTGTACTGAACAAAGTATTTCAACATTTTGCTCTAAAATATATATTTCCATTTATAAACTTTCTTTTCAATAAAGTGTTTCTGACTTATTATCCTCTCTCAGCATCTTCAGCAAGTATTTCAGATACTTACTCAATAGCTTCAAAACAGGTGCTAAAGAATTGAATAAGCCTATAGCTATGGAAGAGGGAAGTTACAATGGTTCCTTACAATAGATGGGAGAATACACAGTTTTCTTGCTCAAGTCTTTTTTGACAGTCTTCCAAACATGCTATGTTTGTTTTCCTCACCCATTCCTGCAAGTGATTTTTTTTTATTTGTTCCATGAAAACTCATCCTGGCAAAGATTCACACCAGAGGCACTCACACAACTATCAGAAAGCACATTGTGGCCTGGCTCTATTTGCACCTATCCTGATGTAACTCCCTTGACTTCACTGGAGCTATGCTTGGTTTACAATGGTAGAGTGGAATCAAGCCCTGTATGACTTGGGTAGTGTGGCATTCATCTAAAGTATTAAATTGCAAATGTCAAATACTCATAGGACACAATTAGCCTTAAATCCATATGCTGAAGATGTTCACAGAAACACAAAAAAATATTTTGGAATAGCAAACACATTGACACAAATCAGTCTGTTCATGGGCAATTCGAAAGGGCCTAATAATGGCACCTACAGAAGTCAATGGAAATATTGCTGTTGACTTTGATGGACACCGGATCTGGCTGAAATGGAACAAAGGGATAAATTCATTGAATAAATTGCATGTGAATTAACTGCCCAACTCTAATCTTTACCAGCTTAGCCATACTCTTTGCCATAACTCAGAGCTGCTCAGAGCTGAATTAGATCTGGAAGATTAGAGGTTTATTTGTGACTTTTAAAGAGCTAGCCGGGAGAGGCTGGGAGCAGGAGTCCATTTATAGCTTAATTTGGGGCTATTTTTGCAAATGAATTAACCCACCTCTGCTGCTTAAATGAATAATTAGCTAGTTAATTAAATAACTTTAGTAATTCAATGGGGTATGTTTATGATTTCTCAGTGGTGGGAATTTTTACTGCTGTACTGTGTGTTCCAGAGAAATCCTGTAAAATGAAAACAAAACAAAAGGGGGAAAAAACCCTATCTGCAAAGATTTACAGCACACTCAGACAGCTTTAGGGAAAGTGTGTGAATCCGATGATCGTCACACTTGTAAAACACAAGCAGATGGCACACCTGTTCTCATCTTGCTGTGAATATGCATTTACATTCTAGAAAAATGTACACATGCACAGAACTGTTCCTAAGGGCCTGATCCAAAGCCCATTCAAATCAATAGAAAGATCACTGACTTGAAATGGGCTTTGAATCAGACCCTGGACACGCAAGTTGTACCCACTTCTAGATTTTCTGTGTTTCTATATATGACAGTGCTGATTCTTAAAAAGACTCCAATATTGCAGGTGCAATTAATTGTGCCAGTGGTTCTATCCGTTTTGACACACACTGCTCACGCAAAAGGTTTCTGAACCTTTCGTGGATCTGGTCTGTTTTGAGATTTTAATGAGACTTGAAACCCAGGTGAATTTCTTCAGGCTTTGAACTTCACTGTGAACATTTCATACAGCTCTAATATTTATTCCTGGGAGGAGCGAATTGTCTCATGCAGCTCGACAGCAATCCTAGGGGCCAAGTAAGGAGCTGCAAGAGAGTTCAATCCAGTTCTCCTTGGAACATTTGGTGGAAGCCATGATTTTAAAACAAGGAATGGATAAAATAAGTTTGCATAACACAAGACAACGTGGCCTTTTCTCTTCACTTTTGCCCAAGTTTCTAACAGCATCTGATCCAAAAGTATTCACAGACTCAAAAACTTAAATAACCCAGAAATACAGATGTTATTGATTACAGTTAGGATCAGAAGCAAAATGTACCACATATTAGAATGGTATCAGAGAACAAGCTTCTGCCCACTTTGCAGAAAAGAGGTCCAGATGAGTTCCTGGACTTTGGGCTGCTTATCCATACAGCACTTGAACTGCAAATGTTTGGAGATTTTGCCATCCCTAATTAACATGGTGGGGACCAGAGATGTGTGAGACAGAGCCCACCGCCCCTCCCAGCAAAAAAAAAAAAAAAAAGTGCAAAGCCACAATACACCTGTGCCTTATACCTGAGAAAACTAGTCTGAAGAGGGAGTGGGAAGTAAAACCTCAAACTCTTTAAAAATAAAAATGTAGAGGAAAGTTTCTCTCTCTCCTTTGAAATTTTGCAGCAGGGAAAGCTGGGTTTGGTTGGTTTATGTTACCCTTCTGCCAGGTGAAGCCAGCAGCAGCAAGGGCCACATTCAGTATCTAGCTGTTCCTTTTCACTATTACAACACAAAACCATCTCAAGCCCCCATCCAGTGATCTGGGACAATTACACACCACCCCCTGGGCACCTCTAAGAGGCAATACTTCCTCTCTCACAAACACAAAGTCTGAGTGTAGCAAAAAAATTTAATAAAAGGAGGGAATTAATTTAGCATGAATTTGGGAAAATACCACAACTAGGGTTCATAAACATAAACCATGAGCAAAAGACCCATTGCCAAGTAAGTTGGGCAGTGTGCTTTTCCCCTCGGGGTCTTGAGTCCAGCAACCCAAAAGTCCCTTTAACGTGCCCATCTGTGTACCCCAATCACAGTTGCGCCCCAGAGTTCCAAAGTTCATCCACAGAGTTCACCTCCCACCCTGGACGGAAGTGGGGTAAAGAGGCACCTTACACACTCCACTAGTCGGGCACTCACTCGTTGCCCCGCCGGCCTCTCTGCGGGGCTCTGTTCTGGCCCTCTTCCCCAGCCACCCTGCTGGCTGCTCACCACGCCTCTCCACCAGCCGCCTTGCTAGCCACTTGCTGTGCCTTTCCACCAGCCACCCGGTTGCCAAGATGTCTTCAGGGCCCACCACTTAACACACACTCAGTGATTTCAGCTGTTAGTGGGGGAGCCTCACTGCTGGTGCACACTGGGCAGTCTCTTGCAATGGAGGCACTGTCCCAAAGTAGATCTAATACTTAGACCTAGGTATCAGTGATTTCAGCTCTGCAGTATGTAACAAGACTCTCAATTGAGTCTAAATTATCTCTTTTATTACCACACCCCGCCCACCAGCCAGCCAGCCAGCCAGCCTTCCTCTCTCTCTTTCTCTCAACTCATGGGCTTTGGAACCCATGTCCCCTGCCTAGTGAGTGCCATTCAGTTGAGGGTGAGTCCCTCCATCAGGGTATGCCAGGTACAGTTCTGCTGCCCTCGGTTCACACAATAAGGATAACAAGGAGTCCGGTGGCACCTTAAAGACTAACAGATTTATTTGGGCATAAGCTTTCGTGGATAAAAAACCTCATCATGCATCTGAAGAAGTGAGGTTTTTTACCCATGAAAACTTATGCTCAAATAAATCTGTTAGTCTTTAAGGTGCCACCGGACTCCTGGTTGTTTTTGTGGATACAGACTAACACGGCTACCCCTAATACTTGACATGATAAGGATAACAACCCTCTATTTCTCCTGCCCCAATAACAAGGAGACTGGGGATCCAACACCAGCCACAAGTGATCACTTGGGCAAGCAATCCCATCATGCTGAGCACCTAGGCAGGGTGGGTGTGTCCATGCAAACGAGATCAGCTCCTGAAGTCCTTTTCCACAGCTCACCACTAGATGTCAGGCGAGAGCTCATGCAGACTCTGCTTACATCTAGGTAATAAGCAGTAGTGTGTGTACATTTAACTTGAGCAGAATTCATGGCATGATAAGGACAAAAAGAAACTCCAGGGACTAATTGCTTCACTGCAGGGAACTGATGCTTCTTAAATTGCTCAGCACCTGGATTTTAAATCAGTCCCCACTCACTACTAATTAATGCTGATGCTCAGTTGCACTTGGTAGCAAAACTACAGTTAGAAAGGGAGTGTTTTCAAATGCAGGCAACATGTTGGCATTGGTGGTTTATTTAAGAAACATGCTCATTGTGGATTATTACTTTCAAGTGACAAGTAGTTAAAGTTGGTCTACCAGTGATTACACTGAAAATTAAATAGACAAATACAGCTAAAGGGTAACACAGGAAACTCTGTAAATATTTTCCCCCAACTTTGTTTTCACTGTGTATTATGGACCTCATTATAGCTTGATTTTAGCATTATGGGGCCTAAGAGCAAATGGCATTCCCACCCTATTTCAAATGACCTTATAAAGTGTGTGTCAACTTCGAATTTATCTCCTCTTTGGGGCTTGGCATACTTGGTATCTCAAATCGTAGTAAAAAGACATAATAAACCTCTCACACTTTCACATTTTGCTAACACAACAAACTTTTGGTCAGCTTCCCATGCAATGCCCCATCTGTTGATAATTTCAGGGTTTAAGGTGGAGTTACAGTAGAACCACAACTTCCAAAATGGAACCCTCCTTCTTATTCAATGCATTCTCTCTGTGGGTATCTTTGAGTCCTATCAATGAGCTTTGATGACTGAACCATGCTCTTGATTTGTACATTAAGCAAGTTAAATATGGAGGTCAATGGAGGAGAATAAATATGAACACATACGTTGTTACATAATATTACACAGTCAGTTTGCTAGCTATAACTTTAGTAATGCTGGCAAAACATATGCAACTCTTAAGGCCTAGTTTTCAAAGGTGCTGAGCACCTGCAACCCCAACTGAAATCAATTAGAGCTGAGGTGCACAGCAACCCTGAAAATCAGACACATAGTGACAGTACTTAAAGTGTGGATATGGGGGTGGGGGAGTTGTAAGGGGTCATAAACCCAGAAACAGACATTTTTAAAAAATCATGCTGGTCGCTGAGAGGTGCCCTTTAAGCACAGTCTTATCAAAGTTGCTGTTCCCAGATTATGATAGACACCCCACCCCCACATACATACTTTTCTCAGACCACTTTAAGTACTGTTTAATAGCCAGGAATATCTGAATGACTCCTCCATCATCTGCTCACCAAAAACTAAACCAAAGAGCAAACAGGACAGCAAATGAGTGAGCAGGCTAGTTTCAGTTGGACCATCCAGGATATGAAGCAATGACTAACTCAAAGTAAAATAGAGACAGATTATCAATCCAAATACTTAAATCTTTCAGAGATTAATAAATACAAGGATGATTCAGAAAAGATAAATGTTGACAACTCTTTAGAAACAACGATCTCAGACAAGTACTGTACCAGTGTCATATACTATCAAAAATAGGAAAGAGTCAAAAGATCAAGTGGGAGGAATATTCAATATGAATTATATGAAAGGCACATCTCTAAGCACAGAATAATGACTTAAATGAGTTTTTTTATCACACAAGCCAGTACATTGTGAAATATAAGGAGAGGAGGGCATGGGGAAGGAATTACATAGAGAAATAGAAGTCTATGGTTATGGGAAGGTTTGTGTGCACCACTAAGTGGAAAAAAGGGGAACCAGGGAATTATAAACCAGTCAGCCTACTTGGAAAGGTACTGAACACATTTTTAAACAATCATTTGTAAGCACCTATAGGTTTTATAGGATTATAAGGAATAGCCAGCATGGATTTGTCTAGAACAAGTCATGTCAAACCAGGCTAATTTCCTTCTTTGACAGAGTTATTGGTCTAGTGTATAGGAGGGAAGCAGTAAACATGATAAATCTTGATTTTTAGTAAGGCCTTTGACATAGCCCTACATGACATTCTCATAAGCAAACTAGGGAAATGTGGTCTAGATGAAATTACTATAAATTGGGTGCACAACAAGTTGAAAGACCTTACTCAACAAGTAGTTATCAATGGTTCACTGTCAGACTGGGAGGGCTAAATTAGTGGGGCTCTATAGGGGTCAGGCTTGTATCTGGTACTATTCAATATTTTCATTGATGACTTGAATAATAGAGTGAAGAAGAGCTTATAATATTTGCAGATGACACCAAGCAGGTAGGCAGTGCAAGCACTTTGGAGGACAGGATTAGAATTAAAAATGTCTGTGACAAATTGGCGAATTGGCCTAAAGTCAACAAGATGAAATTCAATAAAGAAAAATGCAAAGTACTTCACTTAGGAAGGAAAAAAATCAAATGCATATCTACAAAATGGGGAATAACTGGATAGGTGGGAGTGCTGCTGAAAAGGATCTGGAAGGTATAGCAGATCACAAATTGAATATGAGTCAAAAGCATGATCCAGTTGCAAAACAGGCTAATATCATTCTGGGGTATATTAACAGGGGTGTCATATGTAAGATACAGGAGCTAATTGTCTTGACCTACTCAGCACTAGTGAGGCCTTAGCTTGAGTACTGTGACCAATTCTGGGTGCCACACTTTAAGAAAGATGTGGACAAATTGGAGAGAGTCCAGAGGAGAGCAACAAAGATGACAAAAGATTTAGAAAACTGGACCTATGAGGAAAGGTTAAAAAAACTGGGCAGATTTAGTCCTGAGAAAAGAAGACTGAGGGGGACCTGATAGCAGACTTCAAATATACTAAGGGCTGTTATAAAGGGGTTGGTGATCAATTGTTCTCCATGTCCACAGGCAAGACAAGAAGGAATGGGCTTAATCTGCAGCAAGGGAGATTTAGGTTAGATATTAGCAAAAACTTTCTAACGGTAAGCATAGTTAAGCTCTGAAATAAGTTTCCAAGGGAGGATTGTAGAATTCCTAACACTGGAAGTTTTTAAAAACTGGTTGAACAAGCATCTGTCAGGGATGGTCTAGGTTTACTTGGGCCTGCCTCAACGCAGGGGGCTGGACTTGATAAGATCTCAAGTTCCCTTCCAGCCCTACGTTTCTAAAACTGATGTATGGTAAGAAATAGAAAAACAGAGAAAATCTCAGCATATAAAAAAATAACTATTTTGACAAGTCTTTAGGGCATAAATCTGAGAGCTTAATAAAAATGAGTTAAACAAAAGAACCCTGTGTGTAAGGAGCCTATATATAAGTAACACACACAAACAGCAGAAGATAATGGGCCTCTCTCATAGGGTCACCATCTCAGAGCACCCCCTCATAGCATGGGGTGGTTCTGCAAGTAACCCATCCTCAGTTTCCCCTGCTCAGAGCTCCTCATGACTATTTCTCCAACACTCTTAGGCTAATACCTTCCATTTCACAGAGTAATTTATGAATATCACACCTCAAATCACAACAAAAAGCTCAATACCATAATTGAAAAGGTTCAGGCTTCATCTTCTTCTGTGACTCCAGGCTCTTTGTCAGTTTCAAGCATCCTTCCGACAGCTTTCGGGCTCACCCCCAGAGTCCCCTCCCACAGTTCAAAAGTTCAAACAAAGCAATAATGCAAACAGCGTCCACCCCTCCCAGGCTTGATGAAAGGCTCACATTCCTGCTGGGTACTTCCCGTCTCCCTGCTCCTTGTATGGGACAGTGGTCACAGGGGTGCTCCCCTTGGCCTTCCCCTTGCTCCAAAGATGACTCCTCCCACTACTCAGGCCTCCTGGCTTCTGGCCTCTCTCTCTATTCCCAGACTCCCTTGCTCACTCTCAGGCTGTGAGAGCCCCATGTTTGTGCATTCTCTGCCTCTTTCCTGACTAACTCCCAGGCTTAACTCACCCAGTCTCCTTCCCTTTAGGGCACACGTGTCTCCTCTTAAGCCCAACAGGTACACTCTTCCACAGGCACCAACTTTCAGCTTTCCCCACGGGTGCTCCACCCCTGCTTGGCCCTGAGGCTATGCCCCCACTGCAATCCTTCCCCAAGGCTCCACCCTCATTCTGCCTCTTCCCACTCCCACCCCACCTCTTCCCACTCCCGCTCTGTTCCCTCCCCCAAGCACATCCACCCTCACTCTGCCTCTTCCTGCCCCCACTTCTCCTCCTCCTCCCCCCAGTGCCTCCTGCCCACCTCCAAACAGCTGATTGGCAGCAGTCAGGAAGCACTGGGGAGGAAGGGGGAGGAGCTGATCGGCGGGTGGCTGGGGAGTGCTGAGCACCCACTATTTTTTTCCATGGGTGCTCCAGCCCCAGAGCACCCATAGAGATGATGCCTATGCATTCTTCCCTCTTAATAGGCCAATGCCACCCTGCCACAGTCATTTTTTTTTCTGTTACTTCATTGCACATCAGGAATAACTCCAGCCATGGGTCCAGTTCCGATCCCATTTATGCTCATGTAAGCAAACTGCCTTCAAGGGAGTTACTCTTGATTTGCACCAATCATAGTCAGAAAAGAAACCAACTTCACCTGTCATCCAGATGGAGTTTCAGAGCAGGCAGATGACCTTCAACCAATTCTCCTGTGAAAAATGGGGAATGCATTGGCCTTAGAATCTACTCTCCAACTGGGGTACAGAAGGTCAAAGAAATGGCTGCTGGGAAGTACATAAGAATGGCCATGCTGGGTCAGACAATAGTCCATCTACCCTGGTATCCTGTCTTCTGACATTGGCCAGGGCCAGGTGCTTCAGGGGAAATGAAAAGAACGGGGCAATTTTTCAGTGATCTATCCCCTGTCGTCCAGTCCCAACTTCTGTCACTCACTCATCTATTTAAAATTTCCCTGACTTTTAAGGCAGTGAGTTGTGGAAATCTGAATAGCAATCACACATTCAGATGAACTTTATCTACGATACAGCAGGCTCACCAATGTTAAGTTTGAATGCCCAAGGACCACACTCATATGCTATGAACCTAGCTAAAAGTGTGCATCTCCAGGGGTCAGACCCAGAGCCCACTGAAATCCTTGAGATTCTTTCTATTAATTTCCATGGGCTTTGGAGAAGGCCCTAGACTTTAAAAATTATGGATTGGACATGTTCACTATGCAATTTCCATATGTTCCCAGTTAACTCAAACATTTGTTTCACCCTTTGCACTGTTCCTCCATGTGGGCTAATCACTGATTGATGCTAGCTTTCACACTTTCACCATTTTCACAATACCAAGTTAGGAAAAAAAGCAATTTAGCATTTTTTTCTAAATATGGGGAAAGCGTAATTATTTTTCATTCAGACTTAACTCATAATGGGTCTGATCTAATGACCACTGAAGTCAATCAGGGGTCTTTCTATTTGCTTCAAGAAGTATGTGGCTGGCCCAAATTTAGGACCAAAAAAAAATTGAATCCTGCATAGAAACTTACATACCGACAGGTGAGTGTTTTGGAAAGGTCAGATGGGGCAGAACAGAATTATAATGGAAACAATTTTGCAGCTATAACTATAAAACGTTAAGACACTTTGAACTGTTATACTTTTATTTTTCTGCAATTATTTCTTTTTTACAGGGAAGGCTCAGAGACCTCAAAAGCAGCAAGTAAAATAATAATGCCCCAAATGCTGAACACAAGGTGCAATGAGATGTAAAATCAGATATGTCCATGTTCAGTGCACACCCTGCCCTTTTTACCCAGTGTGCTGGACAGTAAGAATATAGTGCAGAGGGGGCCTAAAACTTACTTCCATCCAGTGCAGAAGACTACACCTACAATGAAATTTCCAAGAGCTAGCTAATTTGGAGCCACTTTTGGGGTGAACTGTAGACACCTGGGAGATGATTTCTAGAAGTTCCATGCACCCACAAATACAATTGAAGTCAAAAGGAGCTGCAGGTGCTTGGCTTCTCCGAAAATTAGGCCTAGGGTGTCTCAAGTTGGGCATCCAAAAGCAAAGGCAACCAATGGCCAAAACTAATGGCCATTTTAGACACTTGGGCTTTTAGCCTTTCTTGTGCCCATGCATAAACTCCAGATTTTCACTCATTGCCGAATGGATCAAGGCTTGAATCTTTTGTTTCCCCAAATGTGCTACAGTATTAGAATTAACCTATCATGGAGGTTTCTTTGTTTTAAATCACAGGATCATGTGACCTGGCTTCAGTCAGTGCCTAGGCAGTCAATAGATTTGGGATTACAATGTATTAGCCTGTGCAGTGATCAAAGGTGTAAGACCATTTAGGTCAACCAAATGGATTTGTTTTGCCAGGCCAAGCTATACATGCACACACACGTGTGTCTATACATAAAATCATCTGTATATCTATGAGGGGCCACACACAATTTTATAATATATATAAAAATTATGCACACACATTGAAAAATATATTGGCATTGATTTGTTTATTTCTTTCATTTTTTTCCCTTTTACAGCACCATGCTGAGCTTGAAGAGATAACAAGGACTCAGTCACATTCACAGCCTCAGCATAAAAGAGCCCAAAAAGAATAATTTAAGCTTCTCTTGAGTGAGATCATTTAATGAATCTTCTAGATGTTAAGAGGTTTTATACGCTTTTTACAAAAAAAATCATTTCCCAAATGCAGTGCCATGATATTGCCTCTGAGAGCTAAAAGATAAAGTGATACACATATGCTGAACACATGGATATGAAGGCTGTGGTTACCTTGGCAACGACAACCATGTAAAAGCCTTCCTTTGCTAAATTAGAACACCGAATATTGGAGAAAGTATATTTTTTCAGTCTTGCTTGCAAAATAAATTATTATATTTTATTCCCATATTTTCAGAATCTTAGCCTTGCTGTAGTTAATCCATGCTTGGTTTATCTCAAAGTAGTAAGTCGCACCCAATCTTGTAGCACTGGTGTTCTATTGATTTCTTAATTCAACCATTTTTTTTCTCTAATCCAAATAAAACTGCAAATGTATTTGGACAGAATGAGCGTCCCTCCATACTCTACTTTTTATTATTAATTATTATTGTTATTATTATTAATTATTCAAACAGACCATGCACTGCAATATATTTGAAAATAAACTTTACTTCCTTTGCAAGGTTTATTGGCAAAACACTCCTAAATATAAAGACGCATTTAACATGAATATACTAGAGAGAGAGAGATTTTAAAGCAATTATGGGTAAGATTTTCCAAAGCACCTAAGTGGTTCAGGAACAGAAATCCAAATCCAAATCAAAGTCAGCTTGTGCTCCCAAGTCACTTAGGTGCTTTTGAATATCGTACTCGACAACCTAGGGAAAAGTTGTTCCTCTCCTAACTCAACCAACTAGAGAGAATAAGGTACCCCAGATAAGCATATACGATGCAAGTAGGGACAGAGTGAGTGCGGAAGAGAAGGATCCTTGATTTCACCCCTCCAGAGTGCTGGCCAGCAGGCCAGCCGCACAGAACAGGGAGTAGTCTACTGCTGGCCAAGGGCAGTAGCTAATTACTGCCCCTTGGAGCAAGATGGGAACCAAGGGACAAATTTATGCCTCTTACAGTCACAGAATTTATTCCCCGTTATGCTCCTGGAACAGTGTAACTATGAGCTGCCCCTTCCTCAGGGCAGATTTGAGGTTACTATATAGGCTTTAGAAACCAAGTACAGGCATCAATTCACTAAAATTTGTATTAATGCTTCCATTTTATGATCATGTAAATTACTTATTATAATCCTGCTTCTGTTTTGTATGGTATAAACAGCAGCTATGATAATCTCACATTATTTATGATGCTATCATTCATTCATGGATGTGTTAAAGTACCATATTAGCATGTACGTTCTGGCCAGCTTGATTTGTTGATGGACAAAGGAATAACAGGGTTACATCTTTTAACTTAATTGCCAGATTTACATTTTTACCTTAATTGTTTATTGTATTGTAATTTGCTTTCATTATGTTCTACAGCATACCAAGTGTCTTGGGAGGGAGACGCTTTATGAATACAATTATAGTATGCTAATTATTAATGATTATTAATAAGTTTTAGTCACAAAATCGTGGTTACAGAATCATCCTAATTATGAGCTAGATAAGCCTGAGACATGTTTTAACTGCTTTGTTGTTTCATATCATAGCTAGAGAGACAGAGTGTCATCATGTCCAGCCATGGCTCTTAGACAACTCAAAGCCACACCAGCTAGGAGGCTTAAACATAAGGAAAAAACACACACCAATTTATAAAGACCACTGCAATAATGAGCTCCAGGCAGATCCCCATGCAGACCAGAGTACCCACTTTGGGGGTGGAGTAGGCAGGATGTGGCTAGCCCCCTCTAGCTTCATGGAGGTAACATGTAGGCCTGGGGAAGAGCTACATCCACAGATGTGTGGGATGTGCACCTGCATGATGTCACAGCTCTTACATAAGAGAACCTCAGTGTGGGCAAGTGCCCATGGGAGGCCTATGTACAGGGAGTGGTCATGGGAAAGGGGCCTCAGCAGAGTGAGTATTACCTGTCATACACTTTGGTACCTCAGCAGATATGATGTTATCTGAGGTGGGGTCTTGGTACCTCTGTGGAGATGGTGTTCCCTGTGGTCAGGCCACACTAGAGATGGCACTAATAATCAGACTTTAGTGCAGTAAAGAAGATGTTGTCTCTGATGAGGCCTTGCCACCTATGCAGGGAGGGAGGGTTGGTACTGGGGCTCATTTTCAGGCCTCAATGCCTGAATGGAGAAGGTGAAGCCTCTGAGCCTCCACCGATTTAAAGGGAACCGTGCTCAACAGTAAAAGCCTGTCTGTCCCATATGCCTGCCTGTAGTGAGGCAGTGTGGTTCTCCACCACCCCGGAGAGGGATGAGCCCTTCCAGATGCCGGAGTGAGCGGAGCTAGGGAGGTCTGAGCCCGCCCCTCAGAGGGTCAGGCAGTGCCCCAGAAGTATAAAGGCTCGACCTCAAAACTCACTTGGGAGACAGCCGCCGGGAAGGCCAGATGCCTCCGGCCTAGCCCGTGACCGGGAAGCCCCCGCGGCCCATGGTACACCCAAGGACTGGCCTGACCTGCCCTGCACCCACTACCCAGAGGAGTTGCCGACCCTGTCCCACGCCAGCTACCCAGAGGAGTTGCCGAGCCTGCCCCACGCCAGCTACCGGGAGGAGTTGCTGAGCCTGTCCCACACCAGCTACCTGGAGGAGCTGCTGAGCCTGTCCCACGCCAGCTACCCGGAGGAGTTGCCGAGCCTGTCCCACGCCAGCTACCCGGAGGAGTTGCCGAGCCTGTCCCATACCAGCTACCCGGAGGAGTTGCTGAGCCTGTCCCATACCAACTACCAGGAAGAGTTTCCGGGCCTGCCTCTCGCCAGCTACCCCAAGGACCCCATGGTACTGGAGCCCCCAGAGGACACGACCGCGACCCAGGTACTACCCGAGGGGGAGTCTGGAAGTAGCCCGGGGGCAGCCGACTCTGGTCTGGCTGCAGCACTGCCAGAGCCCATGTCAGTGTGTTGCGGCCAGGATCCCCACTGACACAGCAGCAGGTCTTCTGCCGCTGCTAGGGCCCCGGGCTGGGACACAGTGGAGTGGGAGGGCCAGCGTCCCCCCCCCTGCCACCCAACTCATGGGTGGCAGTCTCCCCCTCTCCCAGGCCTTTTGGAGGCCTGGGCTTATTGCTACTGTTTGTACTAACGCTGCTCAACCCCTGACTGAGCGCCTGACTCATTGTTGCCCCGCCCTGACCAAGGGCCTGTGCTTATTGCAACTGTTTGTACTACTACTGCTCAGCCCCTGCCTGAGGGCCTGAGTGCCTGACTCATTGTGGCACTGCCCTGACCTAGGGCCCGGGCTTACTGTGCTTATTTTTGCTTCCATAAGGGCCGCCGAGGGAGACTCCTGCGGCCGGACTATTTCCCCCAAGACATCAACAGTGCGTAGTGAGGTGGTGTGGTTCCCCACCGCCCCAGAGAGGGACGAGCCCCCGGCTAACCTCTCTACACGGTCGTGTTGTTCATTCTTGATAAAGCTGCAGCCTTGTTTTCTCCCCTGAAACAAGTCTGTGTTGCTCACTCATGGAGTTCAGTTGGCAGCACACAATGCCATTAGATTTTGCGATACAAGCATAAAATTTGGCAAGAATGATGAACTGACTCTCCACTACTCCTGTTGCCAAGATGTGTGTGAATGTACAGTAAGTATCAGTTTAAGACTTTCTTATTTCCAATTTTTTGTCAATTAGAAACTGTTTATAAATCTTGTTTTGCCAGTGTATTTACTTGATCAAACATACTATTATTGTGCCATTTAACCCAGAGTTAACCCTTTGTGACTATGAGGCTCAATTACTGTAATTTCCATCCACCGGTGCTCATCTGCTGGTTGTAGATTGCGCAGAATGCAGCAACAAGTCTGATGGCACGTCTGAGCCACAGAAAGATATGGTACACAGGCTCTATAGGTTGACCTTATGCTGACGAAAGGAAGGTGTACAGGGTAACAAAATCTGAAAGCAACAGCTTATATCAAGATTTTAATGGTCTCTGTAGGTCAAAAGAAAATCCTGGGGGCTACTATAGATTGTCATTTACAATAACCAATGCAATTGAGACTAAGCTGGAGTTCCATGCTCATCAGAATAATTAGTGCCAGCTTCCTGGTACAATTGTAAAAGCAACAGCTGTTAATTCATCTTAAAAGCCCTTTAGAGAATCTCTTTCTACCCCTACACTACATAGAAATGTTAAGTACGTTAATAGCTGTTAGCTTCCACCAGCCTGCAAATCAGAAGTACCAATGTTTGTATATACGATCAACATTTGATGTAATCATATGGTAGCAGAAAAAGCTGCCCAACCATAAAACTGAATACTGTTTGTGCTTTTTATTTATTTTGCACATATACTGTGCTTTTCATCTAAGGATTTAATATAGCTTTGCAACACTAATTAACCCTCAAAGCCCCACTGTAACCTAGTTAAGCAGTATTAATACATACCAATTTGTTTATCCAAGGTCAAACAGCAAATTAGTGGTTGAAAATACATCCCAGATTCTAGATTCCCGGTTGTCATCATCATCATGGCAAATCCCAAAGGGACATTGCTTCATTGGAGATTGAGCACCACTTGGATTGATCTCTGGCTAGGTCTTTAAGGTGGTCTACCTGGATATTCAGTTTATGTCTGTGACGGGTTGAATCACAACCCCCACTCCCCCCCCCCCCCGGAAGCTGCCAAGTGATGTGCCAAGACTACTTCTGCCCCCGCTTTCCTGCCCCATCAACTTAGGACTTCAGTGCCCTGTCTGGTTTGAGCCAGACTCGCTAGCCTGCTGCAAACCAAGACCCAGGTCTGAACCACGTCCCCTAACAGCTGTAGGCTTACCTGAAAGCAGCTAACAGAGGTGTTCTTGTCTTTAACACTCAGATGCCCAACTCCCAATGGGGTCTAAACCCAAATAAATCAGTTTTACCCTGTATAAAACTTATACAGGGTAAACTCATAAATTGTTCACCCTCTATAACACTGATAGAGAGATATGCACAGCTGTTTGCCCACCCAGGTATTAACACATACTCTGAGTTAATTAATAAGTAAAAAGTGATTTTATTAAATACAGAAAGTAGGATTTAAGTGATTCCAAGTAGTAACAGACAGAACAAAGTAAGTCACCAAGCAAAATAAAATAAAACATGCAAATCTATGTCTAATCAAACTGAATACAGAAAATCTCACCCTTAGAGATGTAATTCTTTTTGATTTTCTTGCTTATTTAAATAACGTCAAATCATTTCATTTATCTAATGTCAAAAGTTTTCTTTCCAACTTTGTTTTGATGCATTTTGTGTCAACTTTTATATTATATTAAACTATTAATTTTATATTCTATTTAATAGAATATAAAAAGTCTAAATGAAACAGTTCAATGTTCTTGAAGCAAAACAATTTAATATCTAAATGAAACCTTTTGATTGTTCTGAATCACAATTTTTCAGAATTTTCATTCTATGAGAAATTTTCCTCCCATTCAAAGTTTTTTAAAATTTTTTCCCGTGGAATGGAAATTCCAGTTTTCAACCAGCTCAATTCATGTTGCTTTGCAGTTCAGCTTTAAAGCAGAAAAAAGTAGGAAGAGAGCAAGTTAGCTGAACGGCTTGTGGTGTGTTCAGAAGTTATAACTACAAGCGCTATGCATTCATTAACAGGCAGATGAGTGCCACTGATCTAGCAATTATCTGAGTCACATGTAGCATGTTTGCATATTGAAGGTTTCTACCTATCTTTTGTAATACATGCAATTTATTTGTAAGTGTGCATTTCATCTGCACATGGCCAAGCTAGTCTGTCTTTGCCTCATATCTGACACATGCTACTCATATGTCAGGGGGTGGGGGAGAAGGGAAGGGACAGAAGGGTGAGAGAGTGAGAGTTAGTTGTTTATAAATATGCAAGAGGTTAACATAACAAATATCAGTTTTGCTTAGGTCACCAATACTCTGTCATCCTTTTGCAACTGCTGAAATCAATCCCTACCATATTATTTAGTGCTTTGTTCAGCTTACTTTTACCAAGCAATGGGATTCCACCACTTTACATCTAGGAGGATTCTCTGGGATTCAGCCTAAATTTTCCTTTTTTTTTAATTTCATCCCATTACTCCTAGCTCTACCCTATTGTGCTGCA
Organism: Chrysemys picta bellii; assembly: GCF_011386835.1. NCBI lineage: Eukaryota > Metazoa > Chordata > Testudines > Emydidae > Chrysemys > Chrysemys picta. The sequence continues at coordinate 68,295,351 of NC_088797.1, read as the reverse complement.
TAAATAATTCCAATGAACTGCTGGTTTTACACCCCGCAGGTATACATAGAGGATAATCAGTCCATTTTTTATCTCCATCCTAACAGTCTCCATCTCTTGGCCACTCTATATACACTGTATTTATTGTATTACATGTCTGAGGCTCATTCTCTACTGCCTGGTACTTGGTGCATTGTGGCAGCATTCCAGGCAGTGTGGTCTAAAGGGTAGGGCACTGACTCAGGAGATTTCTCAGCCCTGCCTCTGACCTGCTGTATGACAGTGAGGAAATCACTTCATCATTCTGTTTCCTTTCTCACCTTTTGTCCCTCTTGTCTATTTAGATTATCAAGTCAGGGCAGAGACTGTATGTCACTATCTGTTTGTACCGCACCTAGCGCAATGGGGGCCCAAACTCATTGCTGCTGCTGGAATATGAAGGGTAGTAATTTGTCATCATTGTGCACCCACTTTACTCCTGTATAAATGACAACGCAAGGTTCAGGGCAGTGAAGAATTAGGCTACTTAGATACATACATAGCTCATATTGCACTCACTACATTTTTAAATATAAGTACAATAGATTACTGTAGATGGTTTAAAGACACCCATCACACTGCTCCTTATCTATTCTCCTTCTGTAAGCCAACATGCTTACTTTAGATAATACGTTATGAAAATGAATACTTTTTATCTCTTGGGTTTTTGTTTTCTTTTTGTTATACAGAAGATCTTCCCTATAGACGTCCCTAATATAAGCTTTTTGGTGCCAGTAAAGGGGATATTACTACCAAAATCACTTCAGCAGGCCACCCCTTAGGAGAATGCTTTCAAGACATTAGGATTCCAGTAGGATGAGAAAAGATCAAGTAATCATAAAATTAAAAAGACCTATGAGTCTTAATGGGAAAACCTTGTAATTAATGTTTTAGTTCAATGGTAAATTCTTAATCTTACAAACAAGGTTTTAAGAGTTTAAGTATGTATAATTGATATTGCAGTCTGGAGAGTGTATCAGATCTTCTTAATCCCCACTTTTTGTCTTCTGCATTTTAAATAATTCAAGGACTTTGAAACGCCAGAGTACTTTCTTTGTGTTGTAAGACATCTCACTCCATGGGGTTTCCAGTTTAAGGTTCTCTCTATGTGTACTGCGACAAAATCTTTTATTTAAGTCTTAAGATGAGCATAAAATAAAACTACAAGTTTGATGCACAGACTCACCCCCCATCCCACCCCCATCAGTGTAACGTTATGGTATTTGGACTAAATATTGCTCAGCTACATCTACTGTTCCAGTGGGCATTCTGGCTGGACTCAAAGTTTTCAACAATGCATGGCTCCCATCTGTTTACACAAAAACTATAATGCACCTAGTGCTAGGCACATAAAGTTTGACAGGTAAACCCAATTCCCATTTCAATGATTTTAACCTATAGGAGTATCCATCAAAGTCAGTAAATAGCAATCCCTGCCATGTGACATGGGTTAGCCTTTTGTAACCCTAAACCTAGTCACATGACTGGGACCAGGAAATTAAGAGCAGTCTTTTATCAGCACTCTTATGCAACACATTTAGCCAGTGGTTAAATGCCATAAAATAGTTACCCCAGTTCCAAAGGGATAATAAAATTCTCAGACCTTCTGGACCATTATAATAATGGCAATCATATAAGAAAGAGAAAACAGAATGCTCCCAGTGTGTATCTAAGACCAGAAAATAAACAAAATATTGTATTATATTGCACTGTTTGAGAAATGAGATCATGTGTATAAGATGTGTCTTGTAATGGGTACATGCCCTGTCATTTCCATATTTTGGGGTGATTAAACACATAATTCTAAATCTCATAATAGAGGTTGTTTTGTGGATTAATTTATTAGCTTTGGCTGAACTCCTGAAATACTATTTATTTGTGTTACTGAAGCAACTAGAATGAGAAATAGTGGGTTTTAGCCCACGAAAGCTTATGCTCCAATAAATTTGTTAGTCTCTAAGGTGCCACAAGTACTCCTCGTTCTTTTTGCTGATACAGACTAACATGGCTACCACTCTGAAGCAACTAGAGGCCCCAACCAAGATCAAAGCCCCATTGTGCCAGGTGCCACACAAACATATTGTCAGAGACAGTCCCTGCCTCAAAGACCTCACAGTGTAAATGGGCAAAACAGACAAAGGTGTGGAAGAATAGGAACTCAGGTATTCTGAATCCTAATCAGTGCTCCATCCACCAGAAACAGCTACACCCAGTTTGGACCTTTTACTTCTAAACATGATCCATCTTGTGTTGAACTGAAACTACATGGGGCATTTAGAGATCACTTAGGTTCAGAGTCTATTACAGGGGTCTCAAACATGCGGGCCACCAAGCGGCCAGTGCGGCTATTTCCTGCGGCCCGCCAAGCGGACTGCGCGCCCCCCGCTCCCCTCCCGGCTACCTCCAGGCCAGGGGTGGGCAAACTACACCCGTGGGATTGCCCCCCTCGAGCCCCGCGCTGCTCCCTGAAGCGGCTGGCATCACGTCCCTGCGGCCGGGGTGTGAGGGGGAGGAGCAGAAGGCTCAGTGTGTTGCCCTGATTTCCAGGCACTCCTCCCTCCCCCCGCAGCTCCCATTGGCCAGGAATGGGGAACCACGGCCAATGGGAGCTTCGGGGGAGGAGCGGCAAGCAGCGCGCGGAGCCCTGCGTTCCCCCTCCCCAGGGGCCGCAGGGACATCGTTCCAGCTGCTTCGCGGAGTGGTGTGCGCCGCTGCCACCCCAGAGCCACTTTAGGTAAGCGGCTCCGGACCAGAGCCTGAAGCCCTCAGGCACCCTGCCCCCCAACTCCCTGCCCTGAGCCCCCTGCCTGCACCCCAATCCCCTGCCCTGAGCCCCCTGTCACATCCCACATCCCTCCTGCACCCCGACCCCCTGCCCTGAGCCCTCTGCTGCATCCCACACCCCAACCCCCTGCCCTGAGCCCCCTGCCGCACCCTGCACCCTGCCCCCCTGCTGCACCCCTCACCCCTCCTGCACCCCACACCCCAACTCCCTGCCTTGAGCCCCCTGCCGCACCCTGCACCTCAACTCCCTGCCCTGAGCCCCCGCCACACCCCTCTGGGGGCAGGGAGGGGGCGGATTTGGGGTGGGGACTTTGGAGAAGGGGTGGAGTAGGGGCAGGGCTGGGGGCAAGTGATGCGGCCCTTGGGCCAATGAACTAGTCCTCATGTGGCCCTCCTGGTCATTTGAGTTTGAGACCCCTGGTCTATTATTCTTGCATGAAGGATCTAGAAGACAAAACAATATGTGAAGTAAATTAGTTTGGAAGATGACTTGGATGTTGCACTTTATATCAAGCAGAATAGAAACTGAAGTTAAATACTGGGGGGAGAAAGGGAAAAGAAAGAAAAAGGAGAAAGATACCAGATAAAGTCGCTCGTATCATATTTTAGCAACTATGTGTAGCTGCTTGTTAGCAGAGATCTGCTTTCCAAAAGCAAATAATAAAATTAAGCTTTTTGTGCTGTTAATGAAATGCAAATTAAAATTGGGTGCACATTAATGCAAAGAGTTGAATATCCATTTAATCAGATCCTCCCTGCAGGGTCCAATGATAAAAATGACAGAAGAATTGCATTACTAATTCTGGACTTGTCACTTCTCGTATGTACTTACCTTGTAAACGAACCATACTGTGGCACCTGGCTGCTGGGCTGAAGGTTTATGTTGATTAAGGCTACGGGAGCTTGTGGAGTAACCCTCCTGGGGATGAAGCTCAGTCTGGGAAGCCTGAAAAGAGAGAGAGAGAGAGAGAGGCACTAATGTAAATTGAATCATTTGGCTGCTGAGATGCTCAAGGGAAAAATAAAACATTCAAGAGCATTATAGGTGTACCCAACTTGTGGCCTAGTGATAGTAGCCTCTACTACTAGATAGCTGATCCAGGCCCAGGGCCTGAACTCTCTCTGTTAGATCAGCAAGGGATAGAAGTGCTGCCAAATTCACGTGAGAATTGTATAATCTACCTTGTCTATCTTCCATCCTGGAACATCGTTACTGAAACTCTGCCCCTTCCTAGGCCTCTCTGTTTCTTTACACCGCTTTCTTCTGCTGCACTGCTAAACCACACTGAGAGAAGCTTTCCAAGAAATAAAAGGGCAAAGGCCTCTTTGATGTAGATTTTCTGTATTAATCCTCATGACAAGAGGGCCCTTAACCCTATTTAATAGATAAAATGTCATGTGGCAGGGGAAGAAAACAGAAACTCTGAGGAGTGATGCCATATTCTGTTATACTGCCTCACATGGTGACAGCCCAGCCTCATGAATCTTCATCTGTCATGACAGCTAAATGCATTCCCAATCTCTTAGTGCTGAGACTGCACATTTGCATTTCTTCCTAAATCACAATAATGCAATTCTGTTCAGATCAGTACCAACAGCTGGAATAGCTTCTAAGGCAGTGGTTCCCAAACTGGGGCTTTGTGAAATATTGCAGGGGGTTCTCGGAAAAAAATTCCCTAATGGCGAACAGAGCTGTCCCTAGGAACCCTGGGCAGCACGGGGTCAGCAGCCCA